>NW_027361746.1:4630000-5230000 GCF_039654945.1 Dendrobates tinctorius | reverse complement strand
CACATTTGTAATAAAAATGCTGCACATTTTACTGCAGGAAATAAATCAGCCACTAATACTGTTTTGAACACATCTGCGTGTTCTCAGGGTGATCCAGCCGACCCCTGTCAAGTGATTTTTGAATAACACTTTATGGTCTTTCTCAGCCCCCGATTCAGTCCAAACTTTGGCAGATGGTCAACTTTGAAAACTAGGAATTGTAAAACTGCATCCCCAAAACGGTAAAAGAGATTTCCTGGAATTGATGACTTGTCTGCAGCATAGGTTACCAATTTATGATCAAAGGGGATCCCAACCATCAGTAAATCAAAGGGTAGATGTCTACATGGCACATCAATAGGAACATGACGGTGCCTGGCACTGAACTCAGCCCAGGATCTGCAAGATCAGGCACAGTCACATTTGTATGGAGGGTACGGAACGTCATTTTGCTGGGAATCCCACCATTGATATATCCCCAAAAAAAACCTTTAATTTTTGGAATTTTGTGCCATTATCTGTAATTTGTAGAATATTTTTTGAGCAGAAAACGTAAGTTGTGGCCAATATGTGACCATTTATTGTAAAGTAAATGTTATGTAATATGCAAAGCCCATTATGAGTCTTTGAAATTAACCCTTATGGCTTATCAAACCCACAATCTGTAATGTTGTGTAACCCTCCATTGATTACAGTGTATGAATCACTGCTTGGATATGACACATACTTCAGCTCACAGCAGAATTTTTATTTGCAAACTCGGGAACCAGAATGTTTCTTAGGAAGTAGCAATTAAGTTTATAGGATTCTGCTGGTCGCAAATCTTCATCTCATGAACTGAAAGGTTTAGGAGTAGCTGAGTCAGACCTGGCCATATTTATTTCTTGGCCTAAGCTCGGAATTTTCCTCGTACTGATGATGCTACATACGGCTGGATATTATTTCACAAATGCATAAAGGACGACTGCCAATGAATGAGGTAGATAAAGTTGTTTCAACTGTTAACCAATATTTCAGTTGCACGGATTCTTTTCTGGCCATAATATTTTACTAAGCAACCTGAATATATTACAAAAGCATTCGGCCTTACTAATATTACTTGGGAGATACGGGCCTCCGTGTGGGGAGCTTGACATGTGTGCTTTGGCATGAAGCCTGGATGTAGGAGGTTTTTATATTCATTTTTTAATGTTTGATGTGGACTGTGATATTGTATAGCTTACACCGTAACAGACAGACCGCGCTGTTCAGGGTGATGATGAAGATGATGAAGATGCTGATTTATGGTACAAAGAATGATACATATTGGTTCCCTCCAATGAACATGCAGTCTTATCTCATACCCCATAAGGCATTGTTCAGAAGAGCTTTTGTGCTTGTTTTTAAAAGGATTTCCCACCCGCTAGTGGACATTTTATAAAATCAGTGAGAGGGAAATTGCTATGACCTCCATCAATCACAATGTGTTCACATTGCAGAAATGCTGTGGAAATGTCTGCAGCATTTCCACAACTCCCTGCCACGGGTAAAACACATGCGGAATTCGCATGCGTTTTTCCGCAAAACAAAAGTTTTGCAAGCGTTTTTAGCTTGCAGCATGCTTGCGCTTTCCAAGCGATTTGAAGCATTGCTTGGAAAGGTGATTGACAGGTTGGTCACACTTGTCAAGCATAGTCCTTGACAAGTGTGACCAACTTTTTACTATCGATGCTGCCTATGCAGCATCAATAGTAAAAGATAGAATGTAAAAAATAAATTAAAAAATATATTGTTATTCTCACTTTCTGACGGTCCCCGATCTCCTCAGTGGCGCTCCCGATATGTTCCGTTCCCAGGGATGCTTTGCACGAAGGATCCTTGTGACGTCATGGTCACGTGACCGCAACGTCATCTCAGGTGATTCGCGCAATGCATCTCTGCACAATCTTGCGTTGAAATCTCTTGTCAATTTTTCTTTTCCGTCCACATCTAGGGAGGTTAGCCACAGTGCCATGGGCTTTAAACTTCTTGATGACACTGCGCATGGTAGACACAGGAACATTAAGGTCTTTGGAGATGGACTTGTAGCCTTGAGATTGCTTATGCTTCCTCACAATTTGGTTTCTCAAGTCCTCAGACAGTTCTTTGGTCTTCTTTCTTTTCTCCATGCTCAATGTGGTACTCACAAGGACACAGGACAGAGGTTGAGTCAACTTTAATCCATGTCAACTGGCTGCAAGTGTGATTTAGTTATTGCCAACACCTGTTAGGTGCCACAGGTAAGTTACAGGTGCTGTTAATTACACAAATTAGAGAAGCATCACATGATTTTTCGAACAGTGCCAATACTTTTGTCCACTCTCTTTTTTATGTTTGGTGTGGAATTCTATCCAATTTGGCTTTAGGACAATTCTTTTTGTGTTTTTCATTTAAGACAAATTAAATGAAGATAATAATACCAAAGAATTTGTTTTGCAATCATTTTCAGGAAGAAACTGAGTATTATCTGACAGAACTGCAGGGGTGTCAATACTTTTGGCCACAACTGTATACTGTGTCCAGCTAATAAATATTTGGGGGAGTCGAGGTACTATAGGCTCATACTAACCTGCGTTAAAAACGGACAAGTGCAATCTGCAATGATTCAGTGCTCAGCTGCAATTTTTTTCTCAGCTCAGATCAGACTGAGAAAAAAATTGCAACATGTTGCGAGTGGCCACATGTATCGGACGAGATTCGCCAATGCAATTCAATGGGTGCAAGAAAAGAAATCACACGGCACACGGACCATGCATATGCCATCCATATTGTGTCCGTATCAAACGCACCTATGCATCCAAAATCCAGGAAATTGCATTATGACAACCCTGGAACCTCATCATTTGACACCAGAGATGTCATAAATAGAAGAAAACCCCTTGCCTACACGGAAACCAGCAACATTTCTGAAATCATCAATGTGGGGAACTGTTGATTGTGGGACACCAGGGATGAAGGTTATGGATACCACAGTTGGAGCCATGTAGCTTGGACCTATATATACTCCGAACTGTATCCAAATTTTGAAAACATCTCACAACAGGTTCAAGAGAATATAAATAACTACGGTAAATTTAAAAGGTACATTATGGTTGTCGTTGTATACAGTGATGTGAAAAAGTTTTTGCCCCAATCCTGATTTCCTGAGGAATTTTGGTTCACTCATCTTTGCAGAATTGTTGTAATTCAGCTACATTGGAGGGTTTCCGAGCATGAGTCGCCTTTTTAAGGTCATGCCACAGTATCTCAATTTGATTACGGTCAGGACTTTGACTAGGGCACTCCAAAGTTTTAATTTTGTTTTTCTTAAGCTATTCTCAATCTATCATCTATCTATTGTTTATCTATTATCTATCTGTCTACATATTATTAGTTCGTAAAGTAGCTTGAAATGACAGACAATCCCTGTATGTAAAAACTGATGTTAAAAACGCAATGCAAATGCATGTCATATGGATGTGATATGGATGCTAGGTGAGAAAAATTGCATTGTACTCGCATGACGCTCTCATGACACTTGCATGACGCTCATCCAACTTTTCAGGACCAACATCGGACCCATTTTAGAACCGCAGATGAGTGTAAGCCCTATCAGTCAAACACTGACAGGCTAGGTAATCCACTGCAATATAACAGTAGTGTAAGGTACTACCTTCAAAATCATAAGATCATAAGAATGCATTTATTAGTCCCCATTGGGGGACTAAAAAATATAGTAAAAAAAATAAAAAATAAAAAATGTAAAGCAAAATGTTTTAAAGTAAAAATCTAACAAAAATAAATGTCCTTTGAACGGAACCTGGCAGCTGATACATGCTGGCAAATAAACATGCAGCACTTTATCTGTATGATCTTAGCCAGGATTGTGTGACTCCAAAATGCTATGGCATTTCAGAAAAAAAACCATACTTTAAAAGTTATCGAAGACTGAGTCACACAGGAAAGTAGTAAGACCGATGGGTTCCCTATAGCTTATCCCCATCTGCTGATCTGGATTGATAGCTCTCTTCCTGCATGTGCATATAGGGAGAGGCCTGTCTGATTAGTCTCCAGCTCGACACAGTCTGTGGCCGCTTTTAAAGTATGTTTTTCTCTGAAACGCTCTTGCCTGTCAGAATCAAACCTGGCTGAGACCATTGGTCAGGTTTACTTTAAAAACAACACATCTTTGGTACCATTTTGCCCGTACTGATATGTACTATAACGTTGTGTCATTATATATACCACACGATGTATTCCACAAATTTTTTTTTTTAGAAAAAAACTATTCCAGAACTGCTGATTTTGTCTATTCGCCTCACAAAAACTGAATTAAAAAAATTATCAAAACGTGGTGTATATCAATACAGGGCACTAATTAAAGCTGTAGCTTGCTTTGCAAAAGAAAACCCCAAAAACCCCAATGTAAGTGCTCCTATAATTCTGTGTAGGGAAAACTAAAAAAGTTATGGATATTGAAAACCGCAAGGAGTTTGTATGTTCTCCCCGTGTTTGGGTGAGTTTCTTCCGGGTTCTCCATTTTCATCCCACATTTCAAAGACCTGCCGATAGGGAATTTTGATTGTGAGCCCAATGGGGACAGTGCCAATAATGTCTGTAAAGCGCTTCAGAATATGATGGAGCTATATAAATGAGAAAAATAAAAAAGTAAATAATTTGATTTTTTGCGTAAAATAAGTAAAACACACAGAAAAACCTACACAAATTTGGTACTGTGCTTATTATAGCTTACAGCAGAATAAAGTTCACAAAATCAATTAGACAGAATAGTGATCAGCATTTGAAAAGAAAATTCCAAACTTACTGTTTCTTTGTATATTCATACTTCTAAAAAAGTGTGGTAAAAGTGATCAAAAAGTAATCCACACCAGAAAATGACACCATCGCTGTACACTACATCTTGTCACACAAAAAATAAGAGCTTACACAATTCCTTTCATGGTAAATTCCAAAACCTATGTCTTTCAGAATATGGCAAAACAAAAACAAATGATTTTTTTCACACAGTGTATTTATTGTACAAAAGTTATAAAACATGAATTAAACTACATAACTTCGGGTGACCCAAAGAATAATGTTAACACTAGAGATAAGTGAACTCGAACTTAAAAGTTCAGCGTTCGTACTGGACACTTAGTGTCTGGTGCTCAATGCCGAACACAGGCTTCTCCCAGAAGTCCGTTGCAATGTTCGGAGTTCCGTGGGAAGTTCGTTGCAGAGAGAGAGAAATAAACATTTTTTTCTTACCCAGACCCAAATTTTGAGTCGCCATTGTTTTTAATGGGGTTTGGGTCCTGTTTCAAGCTTGGGTACAGTTCTAGTACCAGATTTGTACTTTGGAATAAAGTTTGGGTCAGGTACCAGAACCCAAACTTCTATGGGTCCACTCAACCCTAGTTAGCACTTATTTGTGCAGCATCTGAATAGCGTACAATTAAAAAAACACAAAAACAACATTAGAATTCTATTTTTTTTCAAGATTTACATCATATAGCTAATTCCACAAAAAAGTAAAAGTATTAAGTTTCCTGGAATTTGAAAATGAAAAAGCGAATTAAAGGCTCAAAATGGGGGTAACTGAAGATTATAATAATCTCAATTATTTTGCGCCCAAAATTCTACAGCACTTTACAATTTGATGAAGCAGCAAACAAGCAAAACACCAAGGTGTCAAAGCAAATGAGCAAAAAGAAAGAGTTAAGCATCAAGAATAGGAGGAATGAAACAATATGTTTAAGGCGCTTTCTGCCCAATTAAATACATTTTCAAGAAAATGTTTGTAATATACAGTATGTCTGGGGCAGTGGGTACCACTGGGTGCACTCAGGAGAATTCTTGAAATTGGGAGTGAGAGTTTTGTACACCGCCTCTTTTATGGTTGTCCACTTTTCAGGCAGTTCTGAGTTTTCAATTCATACAAAAACTGTGACGGATCTGAGAAGGTTTAATGATCTAGGGCATTGATGTGATGCAAGTCAATACTCACGGATAAACTGTGAGGCTGGTTAGTCAAGAGATCAGTAGGTCAAAAAGCCAATAGAGTACATCTTAGACAGGAGACAAAGGTGTAGTTAGGAAACAGTCCGAGGTCAATATTCCTAGAAAGTAGCAGATGATGACAAAAAAGGCTAGACAAATGGATGGTCGTGACAAATCTTAGGCTGAGCAGCAAAGATCAGAATTCCTGATAAGGAGCACAGAGCAAACACACATCTCATGTGCAAAGGTAGAGAGCTGGCTAAATAGCCTGGTAATTACTCTGGATAAGAGACACATGGATGAAGCCTCAACATATCCTGGTCCTGATTGGATGGCTAAACTGTGACTTAGGGTACCGTTACACTTAGCGATGCACCAGCGATCCCGACAACAATATGGATCGCTGGTGCATCGCTAAGTGGTTGCTAGTGAGCTGCCACACAGGCAGATCTCACCAGTGACATAACAGGGGTCGGGGGTCGCTACTTACCTGTCAGACGCAGCGATCCTGACATCCTCCCACCCGTGTCCATGCGTCGATCGTCGGCACCACAGGAAGCCCAGCAGGAAGCGCCCGACGAGAAATGATCCAGGCCGTTCTCGCACGATCAGCGATGAGCAGCGGGGGAGCTGGTCGGAGGTAAGAATCATACATAGCGATATCGCTTGCAATATCGCTGCTACGTCACAAAATCGGTGACGTTACAGCGATATTGCTAGCAATATCGCTATGTGTAACAGGGGCTTTAAGACACAGACAGCCCAGCACGCCCTTACCTGGATTGGACCACAGAACTGTCATTCCTTGCATCTAGACACTCAGATAGGAGGAATTATGACAAGTGAGATGTACAGAATGGGTGCAACACGGGAGAAGACAAAAATGAGAGTTTATGTACAGCACCACCTTTATGGTCCAGTCCTGCAAAAAATAGAACCATGGACAGAGATTTTCCAACTGTATCTCTAAAGAATACATGACAAGGATAATAATTTGTCTGATACACTTAAAACAAATAAGATACTTTTCAACTTTTGGGAATTATTATAACTGAAAATATTTGCTATGATCATTTAATTTTGGATTTTTGCATGCACATAAGCATTCTTGGAAACAGGGTGTTTAGCAAAAACATACATTTATTATTTGCTTTATATACTAGTTTATTGCCTTCTTCTTACAAAATAAACAATTATCAAATCATATATGCAAAAATTAAAAATGATCATAGAACAAGCAAAAGTAAAACAATATTTTCATATCCTGTATATACTTTTAGCATCATTTATTTATACAAATTTGGAGCTAATCCAATCCAAATGTTTAATTTCCTGTTCGTGTAGTAAAGAATCCAAGCCATCCAAACCATATGGACTCCTGTGGACATATAGTCGTTTCATACCAGAGTACAATATGACAAATATCATAACAGTAAAAAGCCTCATTGCTGATATAGTCATGAAATAAATCAATTACAAGCATTTGTCTTTAAAAGGAAAACTTTTGATATGACCTAGCAGAGAGAATCTAAGAAATGCGCTGACATTTTTTTTGCAAATTGTTTTCTACATTTTTTTTTTGCTAATTAATTTTTAGCTGCTGATAATACTTTTTTTTAATTCATTTTTCTATTTTTTTTTTAAATTCTATTGTATATTAATTTTATTTTACATGGTACTGGAGCTGGCCATCTTTACTGCACCTACTTTGACTACAATAAACAACAGACTGGAAATGTTGACTGACTTCTTTGGAAGAATGATTTGGTCACGTTCTGTGATCTGTGCAGAGATCATTGTGCAGGGAGGCAAAGGAGGAGAGCTGTGATCAATGGTGTATCTTGAAGTTCTCGTGGCCCAATGCAAAATCTCCAATGGGCCCCCAAACATTGCAAGTCTTTAATAGTATATTGGTCTTTTCATATGGGCTGAAGAGACTTTTTGGGCCCTTTAAACTCCAAAGCCAGGGTGTGATTGTAAAGGTATTGTCACACTTAGCGATGCACCAGCGATATGACGCGGTCAGGATCGCTGGTGCATCACTTAGTGGTCGCTAGTGAGCTGCCACACAGGCAGATCTCACCAGCGACATAACAGGGGTCGGGGGTCGCTACTTACCTGTCAGACTCGGCGATCCTGACGTCCTCCCGCCCGCGTCCATGCGTCGCTCGTCGGCGCCACAGAAAGCCCAGCAGGAAGCGCTAGATGAGAAATGGCCCAGGACGTTCTCGTGCGATCAGCGATAATCAGCGGGGGAGCCGGTTGGAGGTTGGTATCAGACATAGCGATATAGCTAGCAATATCCCTATAATGTCAGAAAAACCAGTGACGTTATAGCGATATTGCAAGCGATATCACTTAGTGTGACAGGCCCTTAACCCATGCATCTATGTAGGTATACCCCTGGCTGTGATAATCACATTGTAAAAGTAGTGATCCTGTGCTTGCATTAAGTTTCAGTCTGCAATCTTTATTTCTTCATTCATTTTAATTTGCCCTAATTTTCTGTCTGCTCCTAATGTTAGTTTTTTTATTGTGGAAGTACTACTTCCAGAAATGTAGGCTTAATTTAAGTTTTGTGTGTGTCAAGGTGTGGCTATCTTTATTATCCCCCTGTATCAGTAAAGCTTCTTTTTTCTTCATATACTTTCTCCTCTATCAACAGTCTATTTTTCTGCCCTCTCTGAGACCAAAGATGCTGTCTCCACTCTCCATACTATAATGGGTGTATTAATCATCTTTTTCTCATTGCTAGTATCTCCAACATTGAGAGAAGGGAGCAGGAGAATGAAGAGTCATTAGTGACAGCAGAAGAGGTCTAATGGCTTTGTGTCAGATATTGCAGAATGGTTAGCTTAGACATTTTAATGAAGACTTTCTTTATAGCCTTTATCTTCATTAATGAACAAGTCAACAGAAAGAGAAATTACCAGCAGCAAGACCACCAAAAAGTCCATGCTGCTACATAACAGAACAGCAGCATTTTATGCAGACACTGTGGAGGCATAAAGTCTAGTGATGAGTGAGCAGTGAACTGTTCGGGTGTTCGGTAATCAAATCATCCATGTCGGACCGCTTAGGTGCTCGACTCGAGTACCGAGCATAATGTACGGCATTTTAACGGGAGACCTGTACTCGAGGGGAGGGAGAGAGATGAAAAAAGAGAGAGACAGATTGAGCATCTGTTCAATCGAGTATCGAGCAGTGGCGAGCATGCTTGCTCATCACTAATAAAGTCCTAAAATGCTATCAATTCTCATTATTATACACTAACAAAGTAGTGTCCCGTAACCTGAAGCTCCCAATTTGTTGTAAATCCACAACCTTCTGCATGCTCTCACATCTACATGCTGTCAGGGTGCCATTAGGATATATTCACGTTGCATTGTTTATAACTTTTTTTGCTGCAAAAAAACTAAATGATGGCCTGTAAAACTGCCACGTACAATACATTCATTTTGTTGCATTTTTCGTGCATTTTTTCCCAGCATTTTCACTTACTTTTTTTTTACCCATTTTAACAGGTAGAAAACACTGCAAAAACACTGACAGCCAGCACTATACTAAAACCCTGCTCAGCCAGCTGTCGGTCAGCGCCAGAGCACTGTTATAGCCACTGCTCACTATGTACTAAGAGCTGACTGAAGGCACACTGGTCACACCTTTGTGACTGAAAGCTGGAGGCTGCTGGGAGGAATAAAGTTCATTTCATCCCAGTAGCTGGCTTTCAGTGATGCTCACAATGCTATTATGCTACAAATTAACTCCATATTTGTAGGTTAATAGCGTTTTTTCACATGATAGGTTCCTTTTAAAGAAAAATGAAGTGGATATCTCTTTTAAAGGGACTCTGTCAGCACAGAATGGCTGTTCAATCCAAGGACAGGTGCTCAGTGCTTCACGACAGGGACAATCATTTAAATACACCTGTTTGGTTTCCATCCATCTCCAACTTCTCTGGCACAATGAAAACAGACCTGTCAATCAAAGAAGAGGGGTGGAGATTGAGGGAAAGCAAACAGATGGGAAGGTGTATAAAAGATTGGCCCCACCGTGAAGCACCAAGTGGCGGGACTTAGTTTGAACCGTCATCCTGTGCTGACCGTGTCTCTTTAATGATCACTGCAGTAAAGTTCTATTATTATTTACATGTAAGAATAATGCTTGCAATTCTGTGCAAAGTTCTATGGAAAACATTATCATGAACTTTAGCAATGAGATTAGCACACAATTCAGTATGAAATTATTCATTAATTAAGTCTATATGATCCTTTTCTATAAGATACAAAACTGTTTGTTTTGTGATTGCAAACAATAATTCATAGAACTACTGAGTGTGAAGTTTAGCAGAGCCGTGAATATGACTGAAGTCATGCTGTGCTGCTGCGGTCAAGGTTGTGGATGGCAGAGTCTGATTGTATTGTCTTTGGGAAGGTACATTGTATGCAAATATGTTCAAAAGTAAAAGATTTGAAAAGCACCTGGTAAACAAAGCCTGTAACACGAGCAATGAGCAGCAAAAATGTCCTTGTGAAAGTTGTTAGTTGCTTTTCTGCTGTCTTAAGCCCCCATCTCACATAGCGAGATTGCTAAGCGAGATCGCTGTTGTGTCACTGATTTGTGACGCAACAGCGATCTCGCTAGGTGTGACACATAGCGGCGATCGGGCCCCTGCTGCGATGTCGCTGATCGTGCTCGAATGTCCTGGGCCATTTTTTGATCACTGGTGTCCCACTGGCCAGCATGCATTGCTGTGTTTGACAGTGACAACGATGAATGACCTCAATACTACAGGTCTGGGAGACAGGGTCCCAACGACCGTCGTATCGTTGCTGCGTCGCTGGTGAGATCTGACTGACATCTCACCAGCTACCTCGTAGCGACACACCAGTGATCCCTACCAGATCGCATCATTGTTGGGATTGCTGGTGCATCGTCAAGTGTGATGGTACCCTTAGAGGCAAAAATTTGATCTTGATCCAACAATAAAGGTGAGAAAACCACATAGATTGTCCTTGCTGCTGCTGTGGATACCCATGAGAAAGGGCGATCCCAGCTCAGGTTAGCTATTTCCCATATTGTTAGGAAAAGGTCATCAAAAAACAACTTACTATTTTTAAGAGTTGTTGCCAATTTTTTTTTTTAGCGTACAATGTATTTTAAAAATAATTCCTAAAATCTTGAAATTATTTGCAACTATACTCCCTGTCAAGGCAGGGTCACACAACCATCTTTGAAAAAGTCACCTGATTGAACCCCACTGAGAATATTTGGCAGGATTTGAAAGAGGCAGCTACAGCATGTCTTCCAACTTGATGGCGAACTGGAGGAGATTGACCATGAAGATGGGCTAAAATTCCTCTAGAACGCTGCCAGAAGCCGGTGTCTGGCTATGTATCATGTTAGCAGCAGGTCATAACAGCCAGAGGTGCTTTACTGAGGACAAATGACACTTGTCATGAAGGAGGTTGAATAATTCTCAGACTACAGTAGTCAGTGACAGTGGCATTTTGTGTAGAATTTGGTGAAATCACTTGTTATATTGGTTGTGTTGAGAGATTTAATTTGATATTGTTTCATTTAATTTGTTTGTAAACTTTGATTATAATTCTATGCATAGTACTATAAATAACACAAAATATGCAAGGAGGGTAATGTCTTTCCTGGTCATGTGGTAAGGAATAAAAGGAGATGGACGTTTTTGACCCCATTGCTGCTGAAAAAGTAGCCGTTTCACACTATGCTAGTATGTAATAGTAGATATATTATGCGCTTCAAAATTGTGCTGAACTGTTTTTCAAAAATAGACTTCATACAATAGACGGGTCTCTGCATTCAACGGTACCCGCATCTTTAAGACATGAGTCATTTTACAATTGTTAATGACATATTAGTGGTTGTAGGTTAATGCAGTACAACTTTACTTGGGGCTGAACAGACAATGCAATTGCTGAACTAAACTTGGTGATGGTGAGATTTACTAATGGTGGTTATGGTGCTGTATTCATGTACTAATGGTGGTTCTAGTGATGTATTCATGTACTGATGGTGGTTATGGTGCTGTATTCATGTACTAATGGTGTTCTAGTGATGTATTCATGTACTAATGGTGGTTCTAGTGATGTATTCATGTACTGATGGTGGTTATGGTGCTGTATTCATGTACTAATGGTGGTTCTAGTGATGTATTCATGTACTAATGGTGGTTCTAGTGATGTATTCATGTACTGATGGTGGTTATGGTGCTGTATTAATGTACTAATGGTGGTTCTAGTGATGTATTCATGTACTGATGGTGGTTCTTTTTGTTATATTCTTGTACTAATGATTAGAAATGAGTGGTTCTTTTGAAATCCAAACTCCATTAATAAATAAATTTGTGCAAATCTCAATACTGGAAGGCTTGTAGTTGCTTAGAAAATACATGTGGGAAGAGAGAAAACCCTGCTGACCATCCAAAGAGATTATGCTGAATTGGAGAGAAGATCCCACTGACCATAAGAGCTTACACTTTACTTAATAGAAGAGAAAGAAAGGACTTTGCAGACCATAAGAACTTAAAGTCTGCAAGAGAGCGACTGGACCCTGCTGACATGCTATAGAAGAGAGACTTACACTATGGAGATAGAAAACGACAAGCTGACCACCATGGTGCAAGTTATGATAATCCATAAGATGTCATAGCTGAAAGGAATTATGGGAATGCCCACTTGGCATTGCAAAATTATATTAGCTCACTTTCTGATGCTTCAGAACTGTGAGAAAGGGTACCCGGCAAGATTTTTTGCAAATCATGAATCAAATCTCAAAATGATTGAATTCACATAAAATCGCAATTTTCAGTAAATTTAACTTGTATTTGATCCTCCTCGAATTGATACGCGCATCTCTACTAATGATGGTTCTGTATTCATACTTTATACTGATAACGATTCTGGTGCTGTATTTACATAGCGATGATTGCTCTGGTGATGTAGTCATGTACTGATGATAGTTCTGATGGTTTATTCCTGTATTGATGTTAGTTCTGGTGATGTATTCATGTACTGGTTATGGTTCTGGTGCTGTATTATTGTACTGTAATAGGCTCTGGATCCTGTACATATGTAGCAATCCATAACGTTTCATGCAACACGGCTATGTTAAAAAAGTATTATGCCAACTGACCAGTTATGGATTACTACAACTGTATTTATGTTAGGAGCATTAATTATAATATTAAGCACCGTAGCATGCCATATCCTAACAGCTTGAAATTCACTCACCTTCAAGATTCAGCTCTACTTGCTGATTCCTTTGGTCACCACACAACTCATATGCAACATTCATATGTGCGGTCATGTGCCGACTAGCTTCTCTTCCTGCAATGTAGTTTTTCTCTGAACATTGAGAAAGTCAGGAAGAGAAGCTAGTCTGCATGCTACTGTAAGTATGCAAGTAGCAAATAAGGGGTCACATAATTACTACTCACATTTAAGTTGGCACAGGAGAGAGGCGCAAAACTGAATTTTTGCACCAAGTGCAGGAAAAAACTAGATTAGCTTGTGATCAAAGTTTATGGGAATTCGTATAAAATGGATGAAATACTGAAAAGGGTTGTCTGGTCTAAAATGAAAAGTCTACAGAGTGACTGTAGACTTTTCTTATTCGGACAGATACCTTGAAGTTATATTTTTCACCTTAGAACTCCTTCCATGTTTCATCCATTTTTAATTGAGAATCAAAGGAAAAAAAGTTTCATTTTTTAAAAACAAATGGGAAAAATGCATGGAGGCAAAAAAAAAAATCAATATGGATGACACTTGAGAGAAACGGCCCAGTTTACACAGATGGAAAAATAAATTCCAATATGTAAATCTAGTTATAGTAGCAGACACATTTAATGTAAAAGAATACCATTTATATATTTTGTGATACCACCTGTAATGAAAAACTCCCGGAAAGAAAACTTATTTTATGGTCTGTTTATAATTTACATCAGGTAAAATAAGGTAAAATAGTGCTGATATTAAGTTGCTTATCAGCACTGTTCTTTGTAAACTACACAGTCTGAAAACAATAGAGTTAAAATACAGGTGCATCTCACAGAATTAGAATATCATCAAAAAATTAATTTATTTCAGTTCTTCAATACAAAAAGTGAAACTCATATATTATATAGAGTCATTACAGAGTGTTCTATTTCACGTGTTTATTTCTGTTATTGTTGATGATTATGGCTTACAGCCAATGAAAACCCAAAAGTTATTATCTCAGTAAATTAGAATACTTTATAACACCAGCTTGAAAAATGATTTTAAAATCCAAAATGTGGGCCTACTGAAATGTATGTTTAGTAAATGCACCCAATAAATAATTGGTCGGGGCTCCTTTTGCATAAATTACTGCATCATGCGGCGTGGCATGGAGGTGATCATCCTGTGGCACTGCTGAGGTGTTATGGAAGCCCAGGTTGCTTTGATAGCAGCCTTCAGCTCATCTGCATTGTTGGGTCTGGGGTCTCTCATCTTCCTCTTGACAATACCCCATACATTCTCTATGGGGCTAAAGTCAGGAGAGTTTGTTGGCCAATCAAGCACAGTGATGCTGTTGTTTTTTAACCAGGAATTGATACCTTTGGCAGTGGGGACAGGTGCCAAGTCCTGCTGGAAAATGAAATTTCCATTTCCAGAGAGCTTGTCGGCAGAGGGAAGCATGAAGTGCTCAAAAATTTCCTGGTAGATGGCTGCGCTGACTTTGGTCAGCAGTCTTCCCCATGATTGTGGAGCCTACTGAAACAGACTAAGGGACCTTTTGAATTGCTTAGGAAGCCTTTGCAGGTGTTTTTTGTTTTTTATTCTTTTGGGTTTTCAATGGCTGTAAGCCATATTCATCAACATTAACAGAAATAAACACGTGAAATAGATCACTCTGTTTGTAATAACTCTATATAATATATGAGTTTCACTTTTTGTATTGAAGAACTGAAATAAATTAACTTTGGATGATATTCTAATTCTAATTTTGTGAGAAGCACTTGGACTTCATTTTCTGGAGCAATTTCAAGGGTGCAAACACTTTGGACTTGACTGTACAGCTATTATCTCTATCTATTATTGATTTCTATAGCATTCACTTGCGTCCAAAAACACATGCAAAAATGTTACAAAATCTCTTGCTATTACTTACTGTTCTTATGCTGCCTTTGCCACCACTAAGGAAAACCGAGAGACCTATGGCAACGATGGAGTTCTTACTGCGTGTATTTCCTTTTGCCGATGGTCAATTTTGGAAGCCAGAAGAATCTTTTTCCAGCGTTAATTTGGGAATTCCCTGAGCATTTTTGGCTGACATTTTCTGGGCGTTTTTTTGATATCTATAAAAAAATGAAGATAATGCTAGCAGAACACTAAAAAAAAAAACATGTTAAAAAAGCCAGAGTGTCTTCTGGGTGTTTTATTTTTCTCTTTAACTTGTATTGTAAATTATATTCCTAGTGGGAAACGCTAGAAGAATGCATGTTACTCCTTTTAATCGCTAGGTGTTTTTTTTTAATTTTGAAGCTTTTAAAAGAAGCTAAAATGCTTGAACAGCAAGTTGTTTTTGCATAGAAACGAATGTGTTTTTTTAAAAAAATTTTTTGCTCAGTTTTTTATTAAAAAAGTACCAAAAAAAGATACATTGTAAACATTCCTTAATAGATTTTTAATATTTACTGTATACATTTCTTAACCCAGTCCCTCCTCTTACAGCAAATTTGATTCTAAGCACACTTATTTGGAGCAAATTGAATTTCAGAACTATTTACTTTCTGTCCATTAAAAACGGACACAATATTTTTTTGTCTTGGAGGGATTCTGTAGGGTTTCTTGCTACAAACAGTGATCCTTATTCATTTACACATTATTTTTATCTTAAGAAGGCGAGATTTTTTTTTTTATTTTTATTTAAAAACCTCAAGCAGTTTAGTTAAGGGTCCGAGTCAAAATATACAATGTTCAACTTAGAAAACAGAAACACACAGAAGCCAGTTAACCAAGCATGCCGGTGTTTATATAAAAAACCAGAAAAGCAAACCTCAGCCCTGTGCACTTCATAACTGTACAATGTATATAGCCGTGCAGCCAGCCAGACAAAGAAACAGACAGGCCACATATACCAAAAGCAGTGAGGTTCTTACGTCGCCTGCTCCGGTTGCATTAATACACGCGCCTCTGTATTGTTGATTCACACAGAGGAAACTGTCCATTGTGCTGAGCTGGAGATAAACTGCTGCACCGGTGAGGTCCCATCAATCTTATGGAGAGCAGAATGAGGAGCAGAATCTGATCTGACAGCATGAAAAGAAACATTGTGATAAGCTCAACAGTACTGGAATTTCACTATGTCACCTCCATAATTCAAGACGATACCAAATAAAGGAGTTGTAGTGAATCCGGAGAAATAAAGTACTCCAGATAGTGGGGAAAAGAAGAATTGTGTCCATGGGGTAGACATACACGCAGAAAAATATTATTATAGTAAGGTTAGGAGTGGTTAAAAAATCGATCCGATTTTCATCTGGAAAAGTGGAACTATTTTTTGTCACTTGTCATCCAAATACAATCAGTTTTTTTTTTCTTAACAGTTACAGTTTCCTATGTTCTAGAATTCAAATGTATCAGTAAAAATCGGATGTTATACTTTGGCTCCATATGACTTTCATTTATTTTTCTCGAGTCACCCAATCACAAATTTTTCACAGACAAATTCTTTCAGTCATCATCAGTGCCCCACTGAATAACATTGGTCCAAGTGCGGTGGTGTGAGCGAGCCCTAAAAGGAAAAATGTTCTTAAAATGTAAAAATATCAAGATTTCAATTACTGATGAAATTTATCCTTGCTGGGAAGTCCAACTTAGCTTGCTACTACTTTACTAATATAAACAGAATGGAGTCATTTTGATTTGTGCTGCCCTGGACAGGAGAGCAATCTGGTCATCCGAAGCAGCTCATCTCCAGTTCTGTGCCTGGCATCCTGGGATCCTATGGCACTTAGTAGCTTTGGAAAACCATGTCAATTTTTACCTGCCTGCAATCTTCTTGCCTGATGTCATTGCTTGTAGGTACCTAAAAAAGTATAAATTATTAGCTATTTCAACATTAAAAAAATGCATTAGGTGTCAATAATAAACTGTAATGCCCTGTGTATTTTGCTGTTATCAAGACTCAATCATTAAGACTGGAAAACTTTTGAAGAGTTTTTCCCATTCCACCCTGGTTCATCCACTTTGATGGATCTGGCCAGAATTGGTGTATAAATGCCAAAAGTTGTAAAATTTTATGCCTCTTCATGTTACCCCAAAAATTGTGACTATTCAAAGTTTTATCCCAGAAAGCTGGCAAAAGCACTTTGATAACTTAAATATTATCGATGCTGCTTCCTCTTTCATCATTTCTACCATAGATGAGAAAATCCAAACTTAAATGTTTAGGGTTCATAGCAGACAGTTAGTGTCCGGTGCTTAATGACAAACAGACTTCTCCTGGGAGTCCGTTGCAAAGTTTCGTGTTTTGGGTAAGTCTGTTGCAGAAATAGAGAGAGATATTTTTTTTCCAGATACAAAGTTCGGGTCTCTATTGTTTTCAATAGGACTCGCGTTCTGGTACCGGAACTGAACTTTGGACTAAAGATTGGGTCAGGTGTTATGAATGGGAAACCGAGGAGGAGAAAAAAGACAACAAGCTAACTCTCAGAAAACCAGAGAAGTTGGCAACTATGCAGACTGCAGATCCCTGATCTTAACCGCACAACTAGTAGCAGTCGTGGAGCGTTACTACGTTGGTCCTAGATGCCTCGTCACAACCGGAGAACTACATAAGCCTAAGGCAGGAATAGATGAAAACTAACTGTCTCAGAGCAGACCCCAAAGGAAAGACAGCCCCCCACATGTATTGACGGTGAAACAAGATGAAAATACAAACAAAGGCAGGAAAATAGGCTGAGCAAACGATGGGGCCCGGCTAACTAAAAAGGACAGAAAAGGAAAGACACTGTCTGCAATCTGCCAAAAAAAACCTACAAAAATATTGTCCAACACTTCTGATAGCAAAATTAACCCTAAAGTCACTAGACTTCTAAACCTATATCAGCACTCTGAAATATTCTGAGACAGAGCAAAAAAGAGGCCAATCTAATAAGGGACAAAAAGCAGATTGGCAAATACTGATTAATAGGAGTGGAATTTCAGCATAGCCCCCTGCAGGGGCAGGCTGATTACAAAAAAAAACTGAATTGACCAACAAGCGCAAGTGTGAACAATGGCAAAAAACAAACTTAACTTGAGAAGACTGGAAGAGAGCTGAAGTCCAGGACCTGAGAAGCAGACTGAATTACCAGCACCCGAATAGGGCGTCGGCTGTCTTATATCCAGTCTGATACTCCAGAGATCCAATCGTTATCTTCCTCATCAGGTGGCAGATCACTACCACTTAAACCAACCGCACTACCTCCTGTCACCACCAGCGGGAGAACGGAAGGGGAACTCTCAACTGGTGGAGCAGAAAATGAGTTCATGACAGTACCACCCCTTGAGGAGGGGTCACCGAACCCTCATCCATGCCACCAGGCCGATCAGGATAGGCCTGGTGAAAAGCATGAACCAATTTATTGGCATGAATATCAGAGGCAGAGACCCAAGAATTATCCTCCTGGTCATAACCCTTCCATTTGACCAAATACTGGAGTCTCCGTCTAACCAAACGAGAATCCAATATTTTCTCTACCTCATATTCCACATTGCCTTTAACCAATACAGGATCAGGAGATGCCGCCACAGGAACTACTGGCTCAACAAACCTCTTCAACAATGACTTGTGAAATACGTTATGGATTTTGAACGCAACTGGAAGAGCCAATCGAAAAGAAACAGGATTAAGAATCTCCAAAATCTTATAAGGTCCATTAAATCTTGGCTTAAATTTTGGAGATGCAACCTTCATAGGAATATTCTTAGACGACAGCCAAACCATATCACCCACTTTAAACCGGGGACCAATGGTCCTACGCCGGTTGGAAAAACGCTGGGCCTTTTCCTGAGAGAGTGACAACTTATCCACCACTTGGTCCCATATCTGCTGCATTCTCACAACCACAGTGTCCACACCTGGGCAGGACGAAGATTCTAGAAGAGTCCAGAGTGGCAGAACTAGCTCTATTGTTCAGAAAAAATTCGGCCAAGGGCAAAAATGAGACCCAATCATCTTGATCAGCAGATATAAAACATTTTAAATAAGACTCCAGGGTCTGGTTTGCTCTCTCAGTCTGCCCATTGGTCTGGGGA
This sequence comes from Dendrobates tinctorius, assembly GCF_039654945.1. NCBI lineage: Eukaryota > Metazoa > Chordata > Amphibia > Anura > Dendrobatidae > Dendrobates > Dendrobates tinctorius. Next base: position 5,210,723 of record NW_027361746.1, on the reverse strand, counting down.
TGAAACGTGGAGGAGAAGGATAACTGAATTCCCAGATTGGAACAAAAGGCTTTCCAGAATCTGGAAACAAACTGGACCCCTCTATCAGACACAATATTCTCAGGAATCCCGTGTAACCGAACCACCTGTTGTAAAAACAAGGGCACCAACTCAGCGGAAGATGGCAACTTTGGGAGTGGTACAAGATGGACCAGCTTCGAAAATCTATCACAAATCACCCAGATAACAGTCATTCTCTGAGAGACAGGAAGATCAGAAATAAAATCCATTGAGATATGGGTCCATGGCCTCTTGGGCACCGGCAGGGGCATCAGCAACCCACTACAACGAGAACAGGGTTTAGACCGACAACAAGTCCCACAGGACTGTACAAAATTCCTGACATCACGAGATAAGGCAGGCCACCAAAACAACCGACTCATCAAATCTCTGGTACCAAAAATACCCAGATGACCAGCCAATGCAGAGCAATGGACTTCAGACATCACTCTCTTTCTCCACTGGTCAGGAACATACAATCTTCCCATAGGGCAACGCTCAGGTTTATCCTCCTGAAATTCCTCCAGGGAGCATCTCAAATTGGGCGAAATGGCAGAAAGAACTACCCCCTCACCAAGGATAGTAGTAGGCTCGGTCACATTAAGAGAATCAGCAAAGAACCTCCTAGAAAGGGCGTCTGCCTTAACATTCCTAGTGTCCGGAAGAAAAGAGACCACAAAATTAAAACGTGTGAAAAACAAGGCCCATCTAGCCTGTCTAGGATTCAAGCGTTTGGCTGACTCCAGATACAGTGGGGCAAAAAAGTATTTAGTCAGTCAGCAATAGTGCAAGTTCCACCACTTAAAAAGATGAGAGGCGTCTGTAATTTACATCATAGGTAGACCTCAACTATGGGAGACAAACTGAGAAAAAAAATCCAGAAAATCACATTGTCTGTTTTTTTTTCATTTTATTTGCATATTATGGTGGAAAATAAGTATTTGGTCAGAAACAAAATTTCATCTCAATACTTTGTGATATATCCTTTGTTGGCAATGACAGAGGTCAAACGTTTTCTGTAAGTCTTCACAAGGTTGCCACACACTGTTGTTGGTATGTTGGCCCATTCCTCCATGCAGATCTCCTCTAGAGCAGTGATGTTTTTGGCTTTTCGCTTGGCAACACGGACTTTCAACTCCCTCCAAAGGTTTTCTATAGGGTTGAGACCTGGAGACTGGCTAGGCCACTCCAGGACCTTGAAATGCTTCTTACGAAGCCACTCCTTCGTTGCCCTGGCGGTGTGCTTTGGATCATTGTCATGTTGAAAGACCCAGCCACGTTTCATCATCAATGCCCTTGCTGATGGAAGGAGGTTTGCACTCAAAATCTCACCATACATGGCCCCATTCATTCTTTCATGTACCCGGATCAGTCGTCCTGGCCCCTTTGCAGAGAAACAGCCCCAAAGCATGATGTTTCCACCACCATGCTTTACAGTAGGTATGGTGTTTGATGGATGCAACTCAGTATTCTTTTTCCTCCAAACACGACAAGTTGTGTTTCTACCAAACAGTTCCAGTTTGGTTTCATCAGACCATAGGACATTCTCCCAAAACTCCTCTGGATCATCCAAATGCTCTCTAGCAAACTTCAGACGGGCCCGGACATGTACAGGCTTAAGCAGTGGGACATGTCTGGCACTGCAGGATCTGAGTCCATGGTGGCGTAGTGTGTTACTTATGGTAGGCCTTGTTACATTGGTCCCAGCTCTCTGCAGTTCATTCACTAGGTCCCCCCGCGTGGTTCTGGGATTTTTGCTCACTGTTCTTGTGATCATTCTGACCCCACGGGGTGGGATTTTGCGTGGAGCACCAGATCGAGGGAGATTATCAGTGGTCTTGTATGTCTTCCATTTTCTAATTATTGCTCCCACAGTTGATTTCTTCACTCCAAGCTGGTTGGCTATTGCAGATTCAGTCTTCCCAGCCTGGTGCAGGGCTACAATTTTGTTTCTGGTGTCCTTTGACAGCTCTTTGGTCTTCACCATAGTGGAGTTTGGAGTCAGACTGTTTGAGGGTGTGCACAGGTGTCTTTTTATACTGATAACAAGTTTAAACAGGTGCCATTACTACAGGTAATGAGTGGAGGAAAGAGGAGACTCTTAAAGAAGAAGTTACAGGTCTGTGAGAGCCAGAAATCTTGATTGCTTGTTTCTGACCAAATACTTATTTTCCACCATAATATGCAAATAAAATGAAAAAAAACAGACAATGTGATTTTCTGGATTTTTTTTTCTCAGTTTGTCTCCCATAGTTGAGGTCTACCTATGATGTAAATTACAGACGCCTCTCATCTTTTTAAGTGGTGGAACTTGCACTATTGCTGACTGACTAAATACTTTTTTGCCCCACTGTAAATCAGATTCTTGTGATCGGTGAGGACCACAAATTGATGTCTAGCTCCCTCCAACCAATGTCTCCACTCCTCAAATGCCCATTTCATGGCCAACAATTCCCGATTCCCCACGTCATAGTTGCGTTCAGATGGGGAAAACTTTCGAGAAAAGAAGGCACAGGGATTCATCTTAGAAGTCACAGGGTCTTTTTGGGACAGCACAGCTCCTGCACCAATCTCAGTAGCGTCCACCTCCACTTGAAATGGAAGTGAGACATCAGGTTGCCGTAAAACTGGAGCTGAAGTAAATCTCCGCTTAAGCTCCTGAAATGCTGAGACAGCCTCAGGAGACCAATTCAGCACATCAGCTCCCTTCTTGGTCAGATCAGTCAGTGGTTTGACAATACTAGAAAAATTACCTATAAATTTACGATAGAAATTAGAAATACCCAAAAACTTCTGGAGAGCCTTCAAAAAAGTAGGCTGAACCCAATCATAAATGGCCTGTACCTTGGGTCGGGTCCATTTCAATAGTTGATGGAGACAAGATAAATCCCACAAATGAAATCCTCTGTACACCAAAGAGGCACTTTGATCCCTTAACAAACAGGGAATTCTCCCTCAAAATCCGGAACACAGTCCGGACATGTTCCACATGGGAATCCTAATCACTAGAAAAGATGAAAATATATCCACAAAGTCTCGGAACATATCATTCATAAAGGATTGGAAGACAGAAGGGGCATTAGAGAGCCCAAAAGGCATCACTGGGTACTCAAAATGTTCCTCCGGAGTATTAAACGCCGTCTTCCATTCATCCCCGTGCTTAATAAGATTATACGCCCCCCCTGAGGTCAAGCTTAGTAAACCAGCAGGCACTCTTAACTCTGGAGAATAAATCAGACATCAGAGGTAACGGGTACTGATATTTAACCGTCATCTTGTTAAGGGAACGATAATCAATACACGGTCTTAATGAACCATCTTTCTTGGCCACAAAAAACCCCAGCACCTAACGGTGACAAGGATGGTCTAATATGACCCTTCTCCAACGACTCCTTAATATAGGATCTGTGATAAAACACTCCGGGATCGCCTTTGCTGGGGTCAAAGGTCACGTGCGTTCAGCATGAAACTCAGGCGCAGAGCTGGGATTCGGGTGTAACTGACCCTGGGTCAGGTTTATTAATGGTGAAAGCAATGCAAAAGGAAATAAAACATAAAACAAATCCTTGCCTGTCCGGCACTAACTAAACAATGGACAACCTAACTACCAACTGGCGGGCTTCTCCCGTCCAGCCAAACCACAGTTGCAGTGGGCACTGCTTCCACTCACGTGTGTCTCTCACACAGACAGGCTCTCTGTGTTCCCAGGCAGAGACACTCACACAACCACCTTGCATCCTTTTATATCCACCTCCCATTATTCATTAGCAAGCAGGTGCGATACTGACCAGACTAGGCCACATAGGAAAGGAATCTGGGCGAGATATACCTGCCCTCATCCACTATTCCCACCTGATTCTCACAGATCGCATAGCATCATGTTCGGGTACAGATAAGTTGAAAAGCCGACCCTTGGGAGATTTACACCCAGGCATCAACTCAATTGCACAGTCATAACTCCTATGAGGAAGCAAAGACGCAGACTTACTCTCACTAAAAACATCAGAGAAATCAGCCAGATAATCAGGAATATCATAAGACTTAGGATAGATGGAGAAAACAGGGGCATCCCTAAGAACACACTGACAACCCCAACTCACCACAGACACAGATTTCCAATCCAAAACTGGGTTATGAGTTTGCAACCAGGGGAACCACAGGACAATAGTATCATGCAAATTATGCAGCACCAAAAATTTACAATTTTCTTGGTGATCTGGGGAAACTCGCATTATCACCTGGGTCCAAAACTGAGGTTTATTCTCCGCCAAAGGAGTGGCATCAATACCCCTCAAAGGAATGGGCGTCTGCAGAGGCGTCATGGACAAACCACAACGTTTAGCAAAGTCCAAATCCATCAGATTCAGAGCTGCTCCTGAATCCACAAAAGCCTTAGTGGAAAATGTGGACAAGGAGCAGATCAGAGTAATTGCCAAAAGGAACTTAGGTTGTATACTGCCCACAGCAAATGTGTGTGCAAAGCATTTCTCTCGTTTAGGGCAGACAGAAATAGTATGAGAGGTGTCTCCACAGAAAAAACACAGCTTATTACGCCTTCTAAACTCCCAACGTTGCGCCCTAGACAAAACCCCATCACATTGCATAGGTTCAGACGTTTGTTCAAAAGGTTGCAGCGCCTCTCGTGTAGTTTTACGTTCACGTAAACGCCGATCAACTTGAATGGCTAATGACATAGAGCCATCCAGACCAGAGGGAACAGGAAATCCCACCATAACATCTTTTACGGTCTCTGACAAACCTTTCCGAAAGAGAGCTGCCAATGCACTCCATGTAGTAAGGACCGCCCACTTTCAGAATTTTTGACAGTACAACTCTGCAGGATCCTGACCCTGGTTTAATGCCAACAGGGTTCTCTCAGCTTGATCAACGGCATTAGGTTCATCATACAACAACCCCAAGGCCTGAAAAAATGCATTCACATTAGTCAGAATAGGATTTTCAGGTGTCAGAGAAAAAGCCCAATCTTGGGGATCGCCACGCAGCAAGGAGATGACAATTTTAACCTGCTGCACAGAGCTCTCCGATGAATTAGGCTTCAAAGCAAGAAATAATTTACAATTATTCTTAAAATTCAGAAATTTAGACCGATCCCCAGAAAACACATCAGGAGTAGGAATCTTGGGTTCAGCAGCATGTTACTGAATAAGGTAGGTGGAAATTCCATGTACTTCAGCAGCAAGCTGCGCCACACGATCAGACAGTTGCTTAGAAAAAATCCTCCTACGGCCCCAGAGAAAAAGAGGAAAAAATACATAATTAAAAAAAAAATAAATTCTGACACTTTTTTTTTTCTTTCTCTAACAATTCTTTCCTTCTTTTGAGTACCCTAGAATCTGCGGTAAGGCTGGTGATTCTGTTATGAATGGGAAACCGAGGAGGAGAAAAAAGACAACAAGCTATGCCTCAGAAAACCAGAGAAGTTGGCAACTATACAGATTGCAGATCCCTGATCTTAACTGCACAACTAGTAGCAGCCGTGGAGCGTTACTACGTTGGTCCTAGACGCCTCGTCACAACCGGAGAACTACATAAGCCTAAGGCAGGAAAAGAGGAAAACTAACTGCCCCAGAGCAGACCCCAAAGGAAAGACAGCCCCCCACATGTATTGACGGTGAAACAAGATGAAAATACAAACATAGGCAGGAAAATAGGCTGAGCAAACGATGGGGCCCGGCTAACTAAAAAGACAGAAAAGGAAAGACACTGTCTGCAATCTGCCAAAAAAAACCTACAAAAATATTGTCCAACACTTCTGATAGCAAAATTAACCCTGAAGTCACTAGACTTCTAAACCTATATCAGCACTCTGAAATATTCTGAGACAGAGCAAAAAAGAGGCCAATCTAATAAGGGACAAAAAGCAGATTGGCAAATACTGATTAATAGGAGTGGAATTTCAGCATAGCTCCAGCAGGGGCAGGCTGATTACACAAAAAACTGAATTGACCAACAAGCGCAAGTGTGAACAATAGCAAAAAACAAACTTTACTTGAGAAGACTGGAAGAGAGCTGAAGTCTAGGATCTGAGAAGCAGACTGAATCACCAGCACCCGGATAGGGCGTCGGCTGTCTTATATCCAGTCTGATACTCCAGAGATCCAATCGTTATCTTCCTCATCAGGTGGCAGATCACTACCACTTAAACCAACCACACTACCTCCTGTCACCACCAGCGGGAGAACGGAAGGGGAACTCTCAACTGGTGGAGCAGAGTTCATGACAGTCTGGTACCAGAGCTGTAACTTCCATGGGTCTGCTCATATCTAATCTTTTCCCCTTTCAACAGTGATCTGGATTTTGCAGACTGCCTGGATGTGAACACTGTTGTACGGGGTGCGGTCTGCAGCCTTTCCTAAGCATAGTTGTATTTTCAGCATTCTGTTTAAAATTTGGGATGGTCTTTATATTTAAATACATATATCTTTGTATATAAAATCATGGCATGCCTAACTTTTTGATGGCAGCTGTATTTCCTTTGTCTTGTGATGGTGCTGCAAGCAAAATTAACATTTGGTAACAATATCCCAAGAAAAGAACATTTCCTCCCTCTCAAATGCAGGACATCCTATGGTAAACTTGTCAGTAGGTACACTCTCTAAATACCGTATATACTCGTGGATAAGCTGAGTTTTTCAGTCCCTTTTTTGGGTTGAAAAAGACCCTCTCAGCTTATACACGAGTCATACACCAGAAAGCCGGCGGGGGAGCAGGAGACATCATGCTCACCCTCCTGGCATCGACAAATCAGGCTCTGCTACATCTCAGTCCTGGCATCTGCATCTCTCTTCCTGTCTTCTTCCTGTGCGGTCACATGGTACCGCTCATTAAAGTAATGAATATGGACACGTCTCCACTCCCATAGGTGTGGAGAGCATATTCATTACTTTAATGAGCGGTACCATGTAACCACACAGGAAGAAGACAGGAAGAGAGAAGCAGATGCCAGGATTGAGATGTAGCAGAGCCTGATATGCAGACGCCAGGAGGGTGAGTAGAACTGGGGGAGGGTGAGCCATGCCATATTCACCTGTTTCCTTTCCACCACTGCGCTCAGTCTCCTGGGTCCTCTGGCTGTGACGTTCAGGTCAGAGGGTGCGATGACATGTTTACTGCCTGCACTCTGACTGAACAGTCCCTGCAGAGAGTCGGTGACGCTGACGAGCAGTGGGCATCAATGAGGGGTGAGTATGTAATTTTTTTAAATTGCAGCAGCATTATTATATGGGGCACATATTAATATGGAGCATGTTATAGGGTCACCATTAACATTTGTGCAGCATTCTATGGGGCATATATTAATATGGAGCATGTTATAGGGCCACCATTAACCTTTGTGTAGTATTATATGGGAGTATTTTAATATGGAGCATCTTATGGGACCACCATTAACCTTTGTGCAGCATTATATGGGGCGTATTTTAATATGGAGCATCTTATAGGGCCACCATTAACCTTTGTGCAGCCTTATATGGGACATATATTAATAGGAAGCATGTTATGGGGCCACCATTAACCTTTTGCAGCTTTATATGGGGCATATATTAATACGGAGCATCTTATGGGGCCACCATTAACCTTTGTGCAGCATTATATGGGGCATATATTAATATGGAGCATCTTATGGGGCCACCATTAACCTTTGTGCAGCATTATATGGGGCATATATTAATCTGGAGCATGTTATGGGGCCACCATTAACCTTTGTGCAGCATTATATGGGGCATATATTAATATGGAGCATCTTATGGGGCCACCATTAACCTTTGTGCAGCATTATATGGGGCATATATTAATCTGGAGCATGTTATGGGGCCACCATTAACCTTTGTGCAGCATTATATGGGGCATATATTAATATGGAGCATCTTATGTTGCCACAATTAACCTTTCTGCAGCATTATATGGGGTGTATTTTAATATGGAGCATCTTATTGTTATGAATCTGGTTTCTGACACGTCTATACAGAAACCCAGATTCTCACATGCTGCAGTCTCTTGCCCATCTGCTGCAGCAGAAGGGATTGCTGAGGAGATTGTCTCACAACAACTGCTTCCAGATGCTAAGTCCTTTATTCCATCTATTGGGCATGCTCATGGGACGAGTTCCTATTGGACTTCGGGAGTCAGGTGTTCAGGTCCCGCTCCGGATCCTATTGGCTCTTCCTGCACTCCTAGAGATTTCCGGAAGGCCCCGTGCGCTATAAAAAGTGCGCATGGCCGTTCCGCCATACGCTAGTATAGCCATACTGCTGCTGTATGTTTGTTGATGGATGCATGGACTGGTGACTGACTCATTGAAAACCCCTACCCTCTGATACTACGCATGTGTGAGTGTTTGTGTTAGTGCCAGTACCCAGCGCCAAGCGCCAGCGCGCTATGCTCCATACTACAGCAGCCTAAGCGTCAGCATTGCGTCTGCAAGTTAGCAGTGTCTTTGCAGCGGCTCTGCTATAGCCACACTGCAGTTGCAGCTCCTAGTGGCGTTCGTGGTTGCGACACCTTGCACATGTTTCCGGTAGGTCCTTATGGAGTTAGTATCACTACCTTGTGTTTCTCCGGTGACCACATACCGCGTGTGTTGCGCTGAGATTCTGTGTCATGAACAGACTCAGTGTCTTTTTGTGTTACCATTTATTATTACAGCTCTGTGAGCTCAACAGAGTTTGTTCAGTGCACCTGGTGACGAACTTAAACCTGTGCACTCTACCGCCATATAGCTCTGCCACCATCTAGCAGCGGTCGTTCCATCTACCGCACAGTGGACCCCGAGTGGCGAAGGCACTTTATTTATATTTTTATTTTAGTGTCTTCCGCCACTCCTAACATTTATGGGGCCACCATTGACCTTTGTGCAGCATTATATGGGGCATATATTAATATGGAGTATCTTATGGGGCCACCATTTTACTTTTATTAGTATCTATTTTTATTTTTTAAATTACCAGTAGCTGCTGCATTTCCCACTCTCGGCTTATGCTCGAGTCAATAAGTTTTCTGAGTTTTTTTGTGGCAAAATTAGGGGCCTTAGCTTATACTCAGGTCCGCTTATACTCGAGTATATAGGGTAAAAGGGACTACCCAAAGCACGATTCAATTGATAAACATACTCATACACCCTCAATAGATGAATTTACACTCTCAAAACAGAGATGGGAGGATACCACTGCCAGACATTTCTACCAAACGCTATCTACCTTAAGAATGAAAGGATCAGATCATTGAAATGTGCTTTTGAATACTATTTTAGGGATTACCCTCTATGACGTTTTTTTTTTCTAATACAAGGATGATAAAAGATTAAAATAAAAGATGAGTTCCCTTATGTTGTCAGAATCAATCGTTCTAGGATGTTTATATTGCCTTTATTACTCATTACATTCCAGAGTGTTGTAAAAAGATCTTCAATCCTCATCTTCAGAACAATATAATTTCTATAAATCTCCCATACACATATTGGAGGCCAATTTTATTGTAAGCCAAACTTAATGAACCCAATTCATTATTGCTTATACTCCTTGCTTTCGTCTTTTATTTTTTGTGCCTTTAGCTTATTTTCGTTTAGCAATAAATCTTCTTTAATTTGCATCTTTTTTTAATTCTATTTTATATGTGTCCGTTTTTCCCATCTTCGCTAATGTGAGCATGTTCTTTTGTTTTTCAGATGTTTTTCGACAATTCATCAAGTTTAACTTTTTTAAAAATCACAATTTTTTGGGACGCAGACGTACTTTAAACGTCCTCTTGGAGTTTATATGAAAATGCCTGAATTTTTGCCACAAATCTTGCCTTATTTTAATGCAACGTGCGTAAAAAGGGGAAAAACAAAAGTAAAGATTTTAGGCAAATCAATAATTTGGAAGAATTTAGCACCAAAATGGTAACGTATATGACAACACAGCAAAAAAGACTTAAAAGATGCACAAAATGATTGTGCCCATAAACCTTATTCTTTTTTCATTTTAACTGCTCATTCCTATTGTAATATAAACTCAAATAAAGGGTGGTCATAACTGTGAATACAATTATAATTGTGGATAAGCGTGATTTAAATCGCCACTTATATATAAAATTATAATTCGAAAAGCAAAAATATTGCTTACAATATTATGCATTGTGTCAATAACATTGCCTCTATTTTAATGCTAATTGTTTCGGTAAGTCACTCACACATTTTGTGGCTAGTAAATTCTGTCTGATGACCGGATCAGATGTCTGTACAAACTATTTGTAATAAAATCCCCACCCCACTTGACATACTAAAGATGCTCAAATCTCTATTTAAGCTAATCTGACATCAAATGTGTGGTAATGAGGATTCAGTTACATCTCAAAGTGTTTTAGACATTCTTAAGTGGTAGAAGAAAATCGGCCCATATTTTCAACCTTTGCTTTATCTTAACAATTAGTTTATAGGTGAAAATAAATTGGTCATAAATTACAATTGTATAACACGTAACGTAAATAAATATTACTTTATTATGTTGGTTATATATCTCTAATGTTTACTGTTTGTGAAAAAAAATTTCATATTTTTTGGTTTTCCTTTTTTAATATTTGAAATATTTCAAGTGTTGGGCTGAAATAGGAACCAAGTTCTTACAGAAGAATTGACTTCTTCCAAGTCGAAGATTATGTGCACATTGAATTTTATTTTTTTTGGAGTGGTTGGCCTAAAAAATTTCTGAAGGCGCTTGAAAATTTCTTCCTATTCACTTTCCTGTTCAGGTATTCAGTGTTTTTTCTGTTTCAGGTTTTGAAAAAGTGCATGGAGTATCATCTGATGGAATCCATTACAAATTAGGAACTGTCCAATCAAAAGGCTATAAAAGAAATGTACAGTAAAAAAACTATCCTGCGGGTATGTGCACACAACATCGCTTTCAGGCTGGTCTGCTCTAAAACCTGCCTAAAGAAGCGCCTAGAAAATTAGGATTAGAACGAATGTTTTTATGTAAAAACTACTTGGTGTTCCTCTAGACAGTCTTTAGAACACCCTTTAATGAGTTAAGGCAGGGGTCTACAAAGAAGCCAAGTGGTTAAAGGAAGTGAGGAGACCATTGATGAGGCATTTTTTGCTGTGAAGAAGCTGTGTATTTTACAATACAAGCCAATGGGAAGGCTCAAACGACGCATAGAAAATGTCCACGTTTTTGCTTGAAAAACCGCTAGAGATTTCTTCATCTTCAAGTTAAAAAAACATCTGGAAAATAGCAGCACAAAAGATATTACAAAAACACTAAAAAGGCAAAACAAGTGAAAAAAATGTCTAAAAGCAACCCATGAAACAAATCAAAAGAAACAAAGAAAAAAAACAAGACTTCAGAAAAAAAAACAACCTGTGTGCATGCACTTTTATCTGACCCTGAATGGGGTGGTGAAAGGGAGAAGGGAGTAATATGTTATTATGAATGTCCCATATTTAAAAAGAAAAAAATTTGCATGAATTAATTTTAGAATGTGTATTTCAATATTGATCAGCGCTCAGATTATTTGATTATAAAGAAGGATCATCCAGCGCTTGTAAATGTATCCTAAGAATTGGGCATCAATAATAGATCGGTGGGCATCAAACTCTTGGAACCCAGCTGTCAGCTCTTTGAAAGGGTCGCCGAACTTCACATTCCCTTCATTCTTTGCATTGCTTCTTACTGCACAGCTGTGTAGTTATACTAGCGACTGTGCCTGGTATTACAACTGAGAGCTAGATGTGAAACATTCTTCCAAAATCTGATCAGATTTGCTTGAATCAACTGGCAAGTTCAACTTGGCTTGAAAAAAAAATGGTTAAAATCAAAAGTCCCCAAATTTCAGTGAAAGGGCGTTTATTATGATGTGAAGTCTCTTCATACCTCAAAGCATAATAGAGAGGGATGAAGGGGTTAATAATAAAAAAATTATACTCACCAGTCTTAGGCCCTCAGCTAACTGCTTACTTTACCAACACCACAGCTCCCTGATCACCTACGTGAATCTTCAATTCTTCTTGCACTGAAGACTGGCGAAGAGACAGTGTAAGGAGGTTTTTGTCATTTTAAACTCTTCCTGGTCTTCAAAATTATTCATCAGACTAGACTGGCGATTTTGATAAATTTGTGTGAATAGAGTCCTGAAAAATGTCAGATTTGCCTGAAACAGTTTGTAAAATTTGAAACAAACTTTAGTCATTGTGGATTGATTTGCTCATCTCTACTCAGAGCAGCTAACTTGAATAGGATGATTCTTGAACAACAGGCCCAGTTAAAAGGGGTGTAACTATAGTCCAATGGGCCCTAGTGCAACATTTGGGTCTGGGCCACCACCAATGCTGTACTGGCATCTTTATCAAGTGAAAAAAATAAAGTGATCTTGGTTTTTACACTTGATAAAGATGCTGGTACGGCATTAAAATGTATTGTGAATATAAAAGCTTATTCTCATCATTGTTGAAGAAACGATTTACTCCAGCAGAATAGTCTACCTACATGTTCATTCAACTAGATCTAATATCTCCTGGTGAATTTACCCACCAGCCACAGGGCAGCAGCAGCTGTCACAACTCAACCAGGTGAGCATAGGTGCTCCTACTCTCCCTCCATACGGTATCACCTTATTGTGTGCTCTGTTTCCCACTTCAAGATTTATTCAAAACCCCTCTAAAGGAGCACTCCAACAAAACGTGTTATTGTCTAAAGCTGTGTAAGTGTATTTGTGATGCAGTGTAATGTAAGTGTAAGGTTCTCAATCTCTTTTGACAAGTTTTTTGAAACTCAGTTTTTCCGTCGGCCATTTTGCTTTCTGTCTTGCTGCAGCTATCTTGCCCTCAGTTAGTATGGAGTTTCCAGCTTTCATGTTCCCGCCCTGATTCTCTCCCTCTTGCCTCTTAAGCAGCCTCAGCTGAGCAATCAGTGATTCAGAATCAAGTCTGCTGTTAGCCTGTGACCTGGCTCCTGGAAGCCTTGGACTTGGTACGCCAGCCATCTGCTGCTGATGAACTTTGGAACACTTGTGGACACTGGAAACCTGTTGCCTGCTAAATCCACAGTTGCAAGGGAAGTAACAGAGACCATGAACCTGTTGTGGAAGTTCTGCTGTGCTTAAAGATTACTCTTGCCTGCTGTGTCTCCTGCCTTTGTAGCTGCAAACTGTGTGAACCCTTTTGCTTACTTGTATGAAGCAATACAAGTCCTTCCTAATAACACCTGTGTCTCCTGTGTTTTCCTCGCACCCAAGCACAAGACACTATATGAATCGTACACAGTACATCACAAGATTCTGAAGCCAACGTTAGTGTCTGCTGAGTCTGGGAAGGCCGTGTCTGCTGTGACCGTGGATGTCAGATATCCATTTATATCTTCTGTGATGACAGTGGTTGTGACTTCTCACAACCATTCCAGTACTTCTGCCTTAAAGGATCTGGAAGATGGAGGCTTGCATAAAGGAGTTGTGCGGAGTGACTGATACAATCCTTGCAGATATACAGACTTTAAAAACCCGCTTTACAAGCCTGCAGGACCTTACTAATCACAATTTGCAAGTTTTTGGACAAACTACTCAGAATTTACGAGCCAGGATTGAGGCTCCAGAGGAACAAGTTCAGGCTCCAGCCATAATCCCGAGTTCTGGGATCCCCAAGTTGCCCCCTTTTCGTTTTGGCGGTGAACGTGAAAAATTCAGGGGATTTATTAACCAATGCAACCTGTTTTTCTCTGCACATGCTTCACAGTTTCCCACTGAATGATCCAAAGTACTTACTATAATCATGCTGCTTACCAACAAGGCTCTGATGTGGGCAAACCCTCTGATTGAAACTGAGGATGAATGTTTGAATCATCTTTATGCTTTCATTTCAGCCATGGGGCAGGTGTTTGATCACCCCAACCGAGGTGCAACAGCTGAAGCAGCCATGCTAACTTTGCGCCAAGGTAAGCACTCAGTAGCCGAATATGCCTTGGATTTCAGGAGATGGGCTCTCGATACCACAGTTCCACCAAAAAATCTGTTTTTCGGAAAGGGTTGTCTCCTCTGATAAAGGATGAACTTGCTCATGCAGACCCTCCCACTGCGTTAGGTGACTTTATTAACTACTGCATCCGTATCGATGCTCGTCTTACTGAACGCCGACGGGAGAGATGGTTCGAAAGTAATCACCTTCTTTTTCCTACCTTCCTCCCCAGCTAAGGAACCTTTTAGTAAAATCACACGGGAACCAGAACCTGAACCCATGCAGGTGGACTCGGTATAGAGACAGGTTAGTGATGCACGCAAAGAACATCGCCTAAAAGAATATCTATGTTTCTACTGCGGTAAGTCAGGACACTTCATTATAAACTGCCCCAGCCGTTCTCGTAAGACTACTGCGGCAGTCATTCACTGTGAGTGTTGCGAGAGGAGGTCTGTCATGTCCGAGCCTCAGGCTCCAGAGAGATCTGCAGCCATAGATATTGATTTCTCAGACTTAAACTCCGTTAGTTCTGAGGCTGATTACTGTGTGAACGCTGCAATTTTTCAAGTTTCCTCAGCGGTGTCCCAGCTGAGCTGTAAGAAGAACAATTCTCAGTGCTTCCTTTCCATCAAACTCTGGGTTGACTCTGTGTGTCTAGCTCTGCTATGATCGACTCAGGGGCAAGCGGCAATTTTATGGATATCTCCTTTGCTCTGAAACATGGGATACGTTCAGTGAAGAAGGCTACTCCTGTACAGATGGAGACCATGGATGGCTCCCTGCTGACCTCTGGACCAGTGGATCAGGAAACGGAGCCTTTGAAGGTCCTAATGGGTAAAGATCATCAGGAAAAACTGTCTTTTATGCTTATCTCTTCTCCCCACTTTCCCATTATTTTAGGGCTACCATGGCTGCAGGCTCAGAACCCTACAATTAACTGGGAGACCAAGGAACTACACTTTCCGGAGAAACAGATAAGTCCAGAAGATTCAGTTTGCCCTGTTCCTAAAGGAACCATGTCAGTCCCGGAACTACCAGCTGTATACCAGGACTATGCGGATGTGTGTGACAAGAAGAACGCTGACCAGCTTCCCCCTCACCGTCCATATGATTGTCCAATTGAATTATTGCCTGGAGCAGAGATACCTTTTGGTAAGATCTACCCCCTGGCGGGGCCCAAGCTAAAAGCTTTGAAGGACTACATAGATGAAAATCTAGCGAAGGGTTCATACGCCACTCTTCATCTCCTGCAGGTGCACCCATCTTCTTTGTGAAGAAAAAGGATGGTTCTCTGAGACCCTGCATAGACTATCGGGAACTCAATAAGGTTACTGTTAGAAACCGTTATCCATTGCCTTTGATCCTGGAGTTATTGGAGAGAGCGAGGCATGCCAATATTTTCTCTAAAATAGATCTCTGTGGGGCCTATAACTTGGTCCATATTAGACCTGGGGATGAATGGAAGTCTGCGTTCAGGTCACGCTATGGACACTTTGAATATCTAGTCATGCCATTTGGTCTGTGTAACGCCCCAGCCACTTTCCAACACTTGGTGAATGACATCTTCAGGGATCTCCTAGATACATTTGTGGTGATTTATCTACATGATATTTTAATTTTTTCTAACTCCACAGAGGAACATCATGGACATGTGAGAATTGTCTTAGAATGCCTAAGACAGAACCATCTTTACATCAAACTTGAAAAGTGTGAATTCCATAGGATCGATATTCAATTTCTGGTGCATGTAATGTCTACACAATTAATTAGTATGGATGGAAGCAAGACTGAAGCCATAAATGATTGGCCAGTTCCTAGGAATGTGAAGGAGGTGCAGCGCTTCATCAGGTTTGCTAATTTCTATAGACGTTTTATTAGGAATTTCTCTGAGGTAGTGTCACCTATCATACAACTTACCCGGAAAGAGTCTAGGTTCTCCTGGACCCCTCAAGCCCAAGAAACATTTTCCCGTCTAAAGGATAAATTTACCACTACACCTATCCCAGTGCTTCCCAACCGTGAACTTGCCTTCATAATAGAGGTGGATGCTTCAGACTGTGCCATCGGAGCTATACTCTCTCAGAGAACAGGTGAGAAGAATGTCTTGCATCCTTGTGCTTTCTTTTCCCAGCGCCCTGACCCAGTGCTGGCCGATGGTCAGGAAGAATTGGTGGTGGAAAGGATTCTAGATTCCAGGTTGTACAGAGATCGGTTACAATACTTGATTAAACGGCAGGGCTACCCAGTAGAGGACAACTCATGGGAACCAGTCAGTAACATTAATGCTCCTTGCTTACTCCGCCAGTTTCATCAGAGGTACCCAGACAAGCCTGGTCTGAGGGCATCCGGAGGCTGTCCCTAATGGGGGAGTAATGTAAGGTTCTCAGTCTCTTTTGACATGCTTTTTGAAACTCAGTTTTTCCTTCGGCCATTTTGCTTTCTGTCTTTCTGTAAGTGCGGTAATATACTCACCCACTGTCGTCTTTCCCGATTTCCAGCATGGCTCCAATTCTCTTCTGGGTCACGTGACTTTTATTCTAACTAGACAATGAGGTTAGCCAGAGGTCTCTTTTACATTGTAAGTCTAGGGAACATCAGATTGAAAGTCTTACATGATAAAAGTGACATCCGGCTCACACATAAACAACAGTGTGATCAGGCAAGTCAGAACTTAAGTCATGTGAATATGAAAAGGACTGGAGCTGTGCTGGAAACTGGAGAAGACAGCGATCAGTAAGTATGCTACCACACTTACTCTACACTGTATATACATTTATATAGGTGTAGGCAATAAAAAGTTTTGTGGAAGTGCTCTATTAAGACATAAAATTCTGGTTGCCTAAAACTGCCATTAAAAGGAGCCTAAGAACTAACTGCATTTTTTTTTTGTATTCACCATTATTTAATATTATCTTAAACTTCATGTAGTGATAGCTGCAGGATGCCAGAATTGTGGCATTTAATTCAGCTTACATATAAACACATGATTGGAAAATGTGTATATAATTCTCAACATTGAAATTGGAACACCAAGATGGAAAAGTATTAGAATTATGGAAATTACAGGATGGTTAGACATGTTAATAACATACAAATGCTGAAAAAATTAAAGCAAAATTCTTGATATATCTTAATTCATAATATGTATAATATACAAATTTAGTATTTATTCCAGAAAATTATTGCAATTACACATA
Organism: Dendrobates tinctorius; assembly: GCF_039654945.1. Lineage (NCBI taxonomy): Eukaryota > Metazoa > Chordata > Amphibia > Anura > Dendrobatidae > Dendrobates > Dendrobates tinctorius. The sequence goes on along the minus strand of NW_027361746.1, from coordinate 5,193,545 downwards.
TTTTCTTATACACATGTTTATTTCCTTTGTGCAGAACAACACAAAAAACTAGAAAATGGCAAATTGGACATAATTTCACACAAAACCCCAAAAATGGGCCAAACAAAATTCTTGCCACCCTCAACTAGATATTTGGTTGCACACCCTTTGGAATTTATACCTGCAATCAATTACTTCCTATAACCATCAGCAAGCTTCTTGCACCCCTCAACTAAAATTTTGGATCACTATTCTTCTGCAAACTGCTCTAGGTCTTTCATATTTGAAGGGTGCTTTCTCCCAACAAAAATGCAAATTTTTATAGAGTTATTATTTTCTTCAGTTCAAAAGTTTGGGTCCCCATTACTTTCAATGGTGTTCAGGTTCTGGTTCATGTTTAGATACAGTTCTGGTACCAAAACTGAACTTTTGAATAAAGTTTGGGTCACGTACCAGAACTCGAACTTCCACGGGTCCATTCATCCCTACCTACAATCAAATATGGTGGAGGTTAAAAAATGTTTGGGGGCTGTTTTGCTGCCTCTTGCACTGGGTATCTTGACTGAATGCAAGGCATCATGAAATCTGAAGATTACCAAAGCATTTTTGTTCACAACCTAGTGCCAAGTGTTAGAAACTGGGTTTGCGTACAAGGTCATGGGTCTTCCAGCAGGACAATAACCTAAAACATACTTCAAGAAGAACCCAGAAATCGATGGAAACAAAACCCTTGAGAGTTCTGAAGTGGCCAGCAGTGAATCCGAATCTAAATCCCATTGAACACCCATTGAGAGATCTTAAAACTGCTGTTGGGAGAATGTACCCTTCAAATATGAGAGACCTGGGGCAGTTTTCAAAAGAAGAGTTGTCAAAATTTTAGTTGAGAGGTGTAAGAAGCTTGTTGATGGTAAAAGGAAGCAATTGATTGAAGTTATTTATTCTAAGGGGTGTGCAACCAAATATTTAGTTGAGCGTGGGAACAATTTTCTTCAACCCATCTTTGTGGTTTTGTAAGAAATTATGGCTAATCTGTCTTTTTTCCTCTGTTTTTTTAAAGTAGTTCCAATACACACAAAGGAAATAAACATGCATAACAAAACATGTGAAATTGCAATAATTTTATGAGAGAAAGACTTCATTTTCTGGAACAATTTCAAGGGTGCCAACACTTTTGGCTATGACTATATATATATATATATATATATATATATAAATATATACAGTGGGGAAAAAAAGTATTTAGTCAGTCAGCAATAATGCAAGTTCCACCACTTAAAAAGATGAGAGGCGTCTGTAATTTACATCATAGGTAGACCTCAACTATGGGAGACAAACTGAGAAAAAAAAATCCAGAAAATCACATTGTCTGTTTTTTTTCCATTTTATTTGCATATTATGGTGGAAAATAAGTATTTGGTCAGAAACAAGCAATCAAGATTTCTGGCTCTCACAGACCTGTAACTTCTTCTTTAAGAGCCTCCTCTTTCCTCCACTCATTACCTGTAGTAATGGCACCTGTTTAAACTTGTTATCAGTATAAAAAGACACCTGTGCACACCCTCAAACAGTCTGACTCCAAACTCCACTATGGTGAAGACCAAAGAGCTGTCAAAGGACACCAGAAACAAAATTGTAGCCCTGCACCAGGCTGGGAAGACTGAATCTGCAATAGCCAACCAGCTTGGAGTGAAGAAATCAACTGTGGGAGCAATAATTAGAAAATGGAAGACATACAAGACCACTGATAATCTCCCTCGATCTGGTGCTCCACGCAAAATCCCACCCCGTGGGGTCAGAATGATCACAAGAACGGTGAGCAAAAATCCCAGAACCACGCGGGGGGACCTAGTGAATGAACTGTAGAGAGCTGGGACCAATGTAACAAGGCCTACCATAAGTAACACACTACGCCACCATGGACTCAGATCCTGCAGTGCCAGACGTGTCCCACTGCTTAAGCCTGTACATGTCTGGGCCCGTCTGAAGTTTGCTAGAGAGCATTTGGATGATCCAGAGTTTTGGGAGAATGTCGTATGGTCTGATGAAACCAAACTGGAACTGTTTGGTAGAAACACAGCTTGTCGTGTTTGGAGGAAAAAGAATACTGAGTTGCATCCATCAAACACCATACCTACTGTAAAGCATGGTGGTGGAAACATCATGCTTTGGGGCTGTTTCTCTGCAAAGGGGCCAGGACGACTGATCCGGGTACATGAAAGAATGAATGGGGCCATGTATCATGAGATTTTGAGTGCAAACCTCCTTCCATCAGCAAGGGCATTGAAGATGAAATGTGGCTGGGTCTTTCAACATGACAATGATCCAAAGCACACCACCAGGGCAACGAAGGAGTGGCTTCGTAAGAAGCATTTCAAGGTCCTGGAGTGGCCTAGCCAGTCTCCAGATCTCAACCCTATAGAAAACCTTTGGAGGGAGTTGAAAGTCCGTGTTGCCAAGCGAAAAGCCAAAAACATCACTGCTCTAGAGGAGATCTGCATGGAGGAATGGGCCAACATACCAACAACAGTGTGTGGCAACCTTGTGAAGACTTACAGAAAACGTTTGACCTCTGTCATTGCCAACAAAGGATATATCACAAAGTATTGAGATGAAATTTTGTTTCTGACCAAATACTTATTTTCCACCATAATATGCAAATAAAATGAAAAAAAAACAGACAATGTGATTTTCTGGATTTTTTTTTCTCAGTTTGTCTCCCATAGTTGAGGTCTACCTATGATGTAAATTACAGACGCCTCTCATCTTTTTAAGTGGTGGAACTTGCACTATTGCTGACTGACTAAATACTTTTTTCCCCACTGTATATATATATATATCCCAACCTGATATATATGCTCTCCTCAATATTGAAATCATGTGTTATACATACAGTACTGTGCAAAGTAGGAATGATTTTAAAAAAAATAAAAGTGTAAGTTTCTTATCAATTGACATAATGCAAAGTGAACAGACAAAAGAAAATTCTAATCAAGCCAATATGTGGTGTGATCATTCTTTGACTACAAAGCAGTATCAAAGTGTAAGTTCTTCTAGGTACACTTAACACAAATTGGCACAGAAGGAACTTGCCATGAAGTTTGTTCCAAACATCTTGTAGAACTAACCACAGATCTTCTGGAAACACATGAAGGCAATTTTCCATCATTCAATACCATGAAGGAGGCATTTGATTGGCTCCAACCTTATTCTGCAGCAGAGCATTACAATGACTCTAAATTTACAGCCATATTTTCAGTTTAAAGACGAACAAGGAGTCCTGGGAATGATTAAATGGCTGCCACAGAGTTCTCATTGCAACAGCAGAGGCAGAAGGATGTGTGCATCTACAGAAGTTTTCATCTACAGAAGATCTGTGGTTAGTTCTCCAAGGTGTTTGGAACTACCTCCTGCCAAGTTCCTTCAAAAAGTGTTTGTAAGTACAAGTGTACCTAGAAGCTTTGATGCTGTTTTGAAAGCAAGTGGTGATCACACCAAATATTGATTTGATTAATATTTTTTCTTTCATTCACATTGAATTTTGTTAACTAATAAAAATGAACACTTATTTCTTAACCCCTTCCTGACATCCGACGTACTATCCCGTCCACGGTACCCGGGCCCGTATTATCACAGCTGACACCCGGCACTATGTGTCAGGGGCGGTCACGGACCGCCCCCGACACGTTAACCCCTTGCACACCTCGATCAAACATGATCGCGGTGTACCGGGAGTTAAAGGGAAGCATCGGCAGGGAGGGGGCTCCCTCCGTGCTTCCCTGAGCCCCCCACGGCAGCGCAATGTGCAGCGCTGCTGCGGGGGGCTCCTATCCTCCAGGCCCCCGAATCCAAGATGGCGACGGGGGCCTTCGGGGACCTGAGGAAGCTGGCTTCCTCAGTGCCTGCAAAGCGCAGGCAAGAGGAAGTCTGCTTCAATGCCTGTGACAGATTGCTGATCTGTCACAGTGATCTGTGATGTGACAGATCAGCGATCTGTCACAGGACAGTGATGTCCCACTTGGGACTATGTAATAAAGTAAAAAAAAATTTAAAAAAAAATGTAAAAATAAATAAAAGAAAATCGCCAAATAAATTAGTAAAAAAAAAAAAAAATATTCCCCAATAAATTCATTTTTTGAAAATAATAAAAAAAACAAACAATAAAAGTACACATATTAGGTATCGCCATGTCCGTAATGACCCGCCCTATAAAACTGTCCCATTAGTTAACCCTTTTAGCGAACCCCTTAAAAAATAAAAATAAAAAACGAAGCAAAAAATAATGATTTATTATCATACCGCCAAACAAAAAGTGTAATAACGCGCGATCAAAAAGACGCATATAAATATCCATGGTACCGCTGAAAACGTCATCTTGTCCCGCAAAAAATGAGCTGCCACACAGCATCATCAGCGAAAAAATAAAAAAGTTATAGCTCACAGAATAAAGCGATGCAAAAATAATTATTTTTTATATAAAATAGTTTTCATTGCATAAAACCGACAAAAACATAAAAAAACGACCTAAATGAGGTATCGCTGTAACCGTACTGACCTGAAGAATAAAACCACTTTATCAATTTTACCGCACGCGGAACGGTGTAAACGCACCCCCCCAAAAGAAATTCATGAAACGCTGGTTTTTGTTCATTCTGCGGCCCAAAAATATGAATAAAAAGCGATCAAAAAATGTCACGTGCCCGAAAATGGTACCAGTAAAAACGTCAACTCGTCCCGCAAAAAATAAGACCTCACATGACTCAGTGGGTCAAAATACGGAAAAATTATAGCTCTCAAAATGTGGTGATGCAAAAACTATTTTACAATAAAAAGCGTCTTTTAGCGTGTGACAGCTGCCAAAAATAAAAACCGCCATAAATAGTAAATCAAACCCCCCGTTATCACCCCCTTAGTTAGGGAAAATAATAAAACTAAAAAAAAAGTATTTATCTCCATTTTCCCGTTAGGGTAAGGCTGTGTGCACACGCTGCTGATTAGGTGCGGATTCATCCGCGCGGATTTTGTAAAATCCGCAGGTGAAACCGCAGGTCAAAAGACCTGCGGTTTTACCTGCAGATTGCTCTGCGGTTTTGTCCTGCGGTTTTTCATCTCCTCAATAGAGGAGATGGCAAACCGCAGGAGAATCCGCAGAAAGAATTGACATGTCAATTCTTTCTGCGGATTGAAAACCGCAGATAATCCGCGCGGAAAATTCAGCACCGTCTGCACTGCGGTTTTTGATTCCCATAGGGAATCATGGTACTGGGGTCCGCAGCAGCCAAAACCGCTGCGGAACCGCAGCAAAATCCACAGCGTGTGCACACAGCCTTAGGGTTAGGGCTAGGGTTAGGGCTAGGGTTAGGGCTAGGGTTAGGGTTAGGGTTAGGGTTAGGGCTAGGGTTAGGGCTAGGGTTAGGGCTAGGGCTAGGGCTAGGGTTAGGGCTCAGATTAGGGTTAGGGGTGTGTTGGGGTTAGGGTTGGAGTTATAATTGGGGGTTTCCACTGTTTGGGCACATCAGGGGCTCTCCAAATGCAACATGGCGTCTGATCTCAATTCCAGCCAATTCTGAGTTGAAAAAGTCAAATGGTGCTCCTTCCCTTCCAAGCTCTGCTATGCACCCAAACAGTGTTTTACCCCCACATGTAGGGTATCAGCCTACTCAGGACAAATTGCAAAACAATTTTTGGGGTCCAATTTCTCCTGTTATCCTTAGGAAAAGAAAAAATTGGGGGCAAAAATATCATTTTTGTGGAAAAAAATGATTTTTTTTATTTTCACGTCCGAGTGTTATAAACTTCTGTGAAGCACTTGGGGGTTCAAAGTGCTCACCACACATCTAGATAAGTTCCGTGGGGGGTCTAGTGTCCAAAATGGGGTCACTTGTGGGGAGTTTCAATAGTTTAGGTACATCAGGGGCTCTCCAAACGCACATGACACCCGCAGACCATTCCATCAAAGTCTGCATTCCAAAACGTCACTGCTTCCCTTCCGAGCCCCGACGTGTGTCCATACAGTAGTTTTCTCCCACATATGGGGTGTCAGCGTACTCAGGCCAAATTGGACAACAACTTTTGGGGTCCAATTTCTCCTGTTACCCTTGGGAAAATGAAAAAATTGGGGACTAATTGATCATGTTTGTGGAAAAAATACGAATTTTTTATTTTCACGCCCGGGCGTTATAAACTTCTGTGAAGCACTGGGGGGTTCAAAGTGCTCACCACACATCTAGATAAGTTCCTTGGGGGGTCTAGTTTACAAAATGGTGTCATATGTGGGGGGTTTCCACTGTTTAGGTACATTAGGGGCTCTCCAAAGGCAACATGACACCCGCAGACCATTCCATCAAAGTCTGCATTCCAAAACGTCACTACTTCCCTTCCGAGCCCCGACGTGTGCCCATACAGTAGTTTTCTCCCACATATGGGGTATCAGCATACTCAGGACAAATTGGACAACAACTTTTGGGGTCCAATTTCTCCTGGTACCCTTGGGAAAATAAAAAAATGGTGACTAAAAGATCATGTTTGTGGAAAAAATACGAATTATTTATTTTCACGCCCGGGCATTATAAACTTCTGTGAAGCACTGGGGGGGTCAAAGTGCTCACCACACATCTAGATAAGTTTCTTAGGGGGTCTAGTTTCCAAAATGGTGTCATTTGTGGGGGGTTTCCACTGTTTTGGTACATCAGGGGTTTTCCAAACGCGACATGGTGTCCGATCTCAATTCCAGCCAAAAACGTCAAATGGCGCTGCTTCCCTTCCGAGCTCTGCCATGCGCCCAAATAGTGGTTTACCCCCACATGTGGGGTATCAGCGTACTCAGGACAAATTGCACAATAACTTTTAGGGTCCTGTTACCCTTGGAAAAATAAGAATTGAGGGTGAAAAGATCATTTTTGTGGAAAAAATATGGTTTTTTAATTGTATGGCTGTATGTTATAAACTTCTGTGAAGCCCATGGGGGTTCAAAGTTCTCACCACACATCTAGATAAGTTCCTTAGGGGGTCTAGTTTCCAAAATGGTGTCATTTGTGGGGGGTTTCCACTGTTTTGGTACATCAGGGACTCTCCAAACGTGACATGGCGTCCGATCTGAATTCCAGCCAATTTTGCATTGAAAAAGTCAAACGGCGCTCCTTCCATTCTGAGCTCTGCCATGCGCCGAAACAGTCGTTCCCCCCCACAAATCAGGTATCAGCGTACTCAGGACAAATTGCACAATAACTTTTACAGTCCAATTTCTCCTGTTACCCTTGGTAAAATAAAAAAAATTGAACCTGAAGTATTTTTTTTGTGAAAAAAAGTTAGATGTTCATTTCTTTTTAAATATTCAAAAAAATTCCTGTGACGCACCTAATGGGTTAATAAACTTCTTGAATGTGGTTTTGAGCACCTTAAGGGGTTCAGTTTTTAGAATGGTGTCACTTTTGGGTATTTTCTATCATATAGACCCCTCAAAGTGGCTTCAAATGTGATGTGGTCCTAAAAATAAAATGGTGTTGTAAAAATGAGAAATCGCTGGTCAACTTTTAACCCTTATAACTTCCTAACAAAAAAAATTTTGGTTCCAAAATTGTGCTGATGTAAAGTAAACATGTGGGAAATGTTACTTATCAAGTTTTTTGTGTGCTGTATCTCTGTGATTTAAGGGCATAAAAATTCAAAGTTGGAAAATTGCGAAATTTTCAAAATTTTTGCCAAATTTCCATTTTTTTCACAAATAAACACAAGTTATTTGAATGAAATTTTACCACTAACATGAAGTACAATATGTCACGAGAAAACAATGTCAGAATCACCGGGATCAATGGAAGCGTTCCAGAGTTATGACCTCATAAAGGTACAGTGGTCAGAATTGTAAAAATTGGCCTGGTCATGAACGTGCAAACCACCCTTGGGGGTGAAGGGGTTAAAGCATTCTTTCTTTTTTTGCAGCATTTTTTCCACACCTGCCCACAACTTTATAATATATATATACCATAAAAGTTTAGATATATATCTATATCCCTATAGATCTATACATAAACGTATATACGCAAACAAAAATAAGCAAGTATACAATAAACCTACATTAAGAAATAAATCAGTGCAGATGTTGGACCTAAAATAATAAATAAATAATAAAAGGGGAGTATTTTGTTTACACTTTTTGATCCTGATAATAGAATTAGAATCACTAAGAATGAAGTGAGAAAATATTCAGGCAATCTTTAGACTTTCATCACCTACCGTAATTAACCATTGAATTTCATATAAATAACATATTTTACAATAGAATGACAACTATCCCAAGTATTGCAGTGTACATGGAGGTAGTGAGGGTGACGGTGGAAGACCGGCACACAACAGACCAAGCAGCTGGTTAGTGAGTAGCCTACAGTTCACCTTAGTTTGGTTGGTCAGTGAATGGATAAAATCAGAAAGATTTTTATATTTCAGATAATCAATTTACATAACATTAGAAATAATGATAATAAAACATAAGTAATAAAGGTATCTACATTTGTTCAGGAAATTGGTCTCAAACTTGATCCTCCACGGTTTGATCCGTACATCTCTAATATTCAGCAACTTACTTCATATGACACGTATAACATTAAAACCACTGGCACACAAAATGAATAAGATATATTGCCTTTTGACAGCTAGTCAGCCACCTCTAAGACTTTTCTCATGCTGCACAAGTTTTCTGGCATGCACTACCCCAGAAAATCAATTAATTAATAAAAGACCCCACATTCTTAAGCATGTTTTAAAAATACCTGTTTTCAGGATTGGGAATTATAGGGATTTTTTAGTTCAATTTTATTATAAAATAGTTTAGAATTCGGTATTCAATAGCTATAGAGATTTAGATTGAAAATTAATTTGTATTTTCGACCACCTCTTTCAGGTGTCCTGTGGTATCTTTAGGGCCTGTACATTGTAAGGTGGGTTTTCCAGTACACGTCAATTATTCTAGATCAGATTGTAAATGTCAACACATTGAACTCTATAGCATGTTCCTTCAACCATCTCTGAAATAGTTTTGCAGTGTAACAGGGGGCAATGTCCCGCTGAAAGAAGTCACTGCCTTAAGCCCCTGTTACACACTGCGATATCGCTAGCAATATCGCTGTAAAGTCACCGATATTGTGACATTGCAGCGATATTTCTAGCGATATCACTGCATGTGATACTTACCTCCGACCGGCTCCCCCCGCTGGTTATTGCTGATCGCGCGAGAAGCTGCTGGACCATTCCTCGTCGTCCACTTTCTGCGGCGCTTCCTGCTGTGACGATGAGCGACGCGTGGAGCCGGGCGGGAGGACGCAGGATCGCCGCGTCTGACAGGTAAGTAGCGACCCCCTTCCCCAGCGATGTCGCTGGTGAGATCTGCCTGAGTGGCAGCTCACTAGCGACCACCTATCGATGCACCAGCGATCCTGACCGCGTCATATCGCTGGTCGGGATCGCTGGTGAGTCGCTAGGTGTAACGGTACCCTAAGGCCATGTTCACACATTCAGTATTTGGTCAGTATTTGACATCAGTACTTGTAAGACAAAACCAGGAGTGGATGAAAAATACAGAAGTGGTGACGTGTTTATATTATACGTTTCCTCTGAATGCTCCATTCCTGGTTTTGGCTTGCAAATACTGATGTAAAACACTGACCAAAAACTGAACGTGTGAACCAAGCTGAGTGTCATCTTGGTATGATCTGATTCTCCAGCATGACAGAATTCTATCACAGGTGCGGATAAGACGGAGAAATTGATAACTCCATCTTCTCCATTCTTTGTGTCCGCCATAAGCGGACTGCACTCCGATGACATCCGAGTGCAGTCCAATGTTTCATGTTTCACATGCACCCATAGACTTTATCCACATAAAGGAGAGGATGAAATACATATACTCAGAGTGGATACTGTAAGGTATCACCCGCTGTTAATTACCTATATAAGCCCAGTGCTACGTGTGCGGTCTGGCCACCAGTGCGGGGCCTGTGCGGTGGCTGTGCGGGCATCATCAGATGGGACTACTTGTCCCATCCGGCTATGCCCGCTGCAGTGACAGCATTAGCGGATTATGGGAAAGTAGTATTCCCATCATTCGGCTAATGTGAATGTAAAAAGAATAAAAAAAAAAAGACATACAGAACATACAACACAACATAGAGTACATACTCACCGCACACACCTAATTCCCCGAAGCCATTGATCACCTGTAAAAAAAATTAAAATAATAAAGCAACCTATACTCACCTTTCCGCCTTAATCCCATTAATAATGGGGGTCCCACGTTGATCTCCCGTGGAGAGCAGCCGCATCAGCTGATGCGACCGCTCTCCAGGGGCTCCAGCAATACAGTGATGCTGCACGGCCAGCCAATCACAGTAATGCCACAAGAAAGAAGGCAGCGGCTTTACTGTGATTGGCTAACACATGCCGGCGGGAGATCCGAATATTGCGAGGCGAGTAGTGAAATTTACTCGCTAGGATTCGAGTACCGCGAGTACTTCATTACTCGCTGCGTACTGAATCCTAACGAGTATACTCGCTCATCCCTAGTTGAAATGTCTTCCACCCAAAGGTTTTTCATGACTGAGTAAATAAATAATTAAAAAGAAGGAAAAAATAAATAAAAAAGGTTAGTGCCAATTCAAATTTCGTTTTGCCCAGAATAATTTGGACAATTTTTTCCTCAGTTGTCATCGTTCATTATGCAATCTGCATTTTTATGCAACAGTAGTTATTAAAAATGTATAAAACTAAAACCAGTTTCCTATGTTAAAGAATTGCAATGCTTCCATAAAAACCAGATGCTGTACTGTGCCTCTGCATGGCATCTGATGTTTTTGGTCACCCTTAGACTTCAATGGGCAAGTGTCATCCATCACAAAACTAGCGAATGCTGCAATTTTTTTCATGCACAGATTTAGTCTGTGAAAAAAAAACACTTCTAATGTGAACAGACACATTCAATAACATTGGATCATGTGCTGTCTGTTTTTTTCCTCGAAGAGCACTCGGACTGAAAATACAGTAATGAGAATAAGCCGATACTAGCCTCTTCCCCACCTAAGCTCCCACATATGTCCAATATTTAAGGATAATTGTTATGAATCAAGGTAACATGGTGGATCTGTGGTTAGCAATGTAACTAGTGATGAGCAGATCCGTGGCTGTTTGGCTTCAGTGGAGCTGTAGTCCCGAATTTGATCCGAACCCCAAAGAAGCCAATGAAGATCTAAACTTTGTTGCTGTAAAATGGTCATAGTATGGGCTAGGGGACCGCAAAAGACTCTCTTTCTTTCTCTCTCTCTTCCATCCAAAGGCCAAACAGTAAAACCGACTTCTGGGAGAAGTCCTTGTTCAGAATTCAGCAACGGAGAGGTACGAACCTCAAACTTTACAGTTCATGTTCGCTCATCTCTAACTGTAAAGCCCCCGTTACACACTGCAATATAGCTAGCAATATCGCTGTAAAGTCACCGATTTTGTGACGTTGCAGCGATATTGCTAGCGATATCGCTGCATGTTATACTTACCTCCGACCGGCTCCCCCGCTGGTTATCGCTGATCGTGCGAGAAGCTCTTGGATCATTTCTCGTCAGGCGCTTCCTGCTGGGCTTCCTGTGGCGCCGACGAGCGACGCGTGGAGCCGGGCGGGAGGATGTCAGGATCGCTGCGTCTGACAGGTAAGTAGCGATCCCCGACCACCGCTATGTCGCTGGTGAGATCTGCCTGTGTGGCAGCTCACTAGCGACCACCTAGCGATGCACCAGCGATCCTGCCCACGTCATATCGCTAGTCGGGATCGCTAGTGCATCGCTAGGTGTAATGGTAGCCTAACCTTACAGCGCTGAGATTCAAATCCCACTAAGAACAACATCTGCAAGGAGTTTGTATGTTCTCCCTCGTCTGTGTGGGTTTCCTCCAGGTTTTCCGGTTTCCTCCCACTCTCCAAAGAGAAACTGATAGGGAATCTAGATTTGAGCTCCAGTGGGGACAGTGATGACAATGTCTGTAAAGCGCTGTGGAATTATAATAATAATTATAATAATGATAATTAAGGGGAACAAATTTTAAAATGCATTTTAGTGGTTCTTTATGCCCATAAAAAAAGTAAAAAAAAACAGACACATATTTCCTTTATTTTCCCACCAACATTGCCTGGCATGTGCCAAAAATAAAAAACAAGGTATCAAAATAACATAAAAATTAGGCCCCATGTATGCAAAACAAAAATTGCAAAAACTATTTGGATTGTAAAAAATGTGCAACTCTTTAAACTGCGAGAAAAAAACCTGAAAATGTTAGAGGGGAAATGGGCTGATGCTGAACTGGTTAAAAAGTAAAGAAAGATTCAGCTGTGCACATTATTATTTTGTGAAGGACATGCTATAAACATAGCCTTTGTCTGCATCTTCACACTTTCGGTTCCTTGATGTAGATCCCTATATATCACTTCAGCACTTAGTTCATTCCAGGTGAAATGTGCAGTGAATTGTCGCACATTTATATCCAAAGACTTCAAAATATTCTTTAAAGTTATAAAAAAAACATTCTAAACCTAATAGTAAAACCCAGTAGAAAATGCCATAGATCACGGCAGAATCTACACACCCATAGTTTATTAAAGTGACACATTATAATCTTTCATAATCTCCCCTGTTTTAGATTTCATAGACTTTCTTTGAAACCTCAGAAACATCAGGATTTTACAACTTTTCAGAACTTTTCTGTTTGATGTCGGTGATGTCATTTGTTATATAGCTCACAAGAATGTGTTTTTTTTATGATTTGCTAACCTGATGTAGAAATGGCCAAGAAGACACAAACTTCAGGGGAAGCAGATTACTTCCACGTGAGACATATCGGCCCCAAAAAAGGAAGGATTGTCAACATATATTTATAGCGATGACTAGGATGCGTACATTCTCAATATCAGTCTGGGTCAGTCGGATCTCTAGTGATTAGCAAGTTAACGCTTGTCTGTCAATACGTGATAGCTTGCCTTAGGAAAAAGCCATTAAAGGAGATGTATCATCAGAAAATGTCAACATTATTCATTTTTTAACTGTTGTTAACTTTGTTTTTCTTTTGTATAATTTGTAAAAAAATAATTAAATCTTGCAATATTCACACAAGCCTTTAGAGCTACTCTAGGTCCCTATTCCCTGTTCTTTCCGCAAACCAACCTGTACAGTAGCATTAATAGACTGATTCAGATCCTATCTTTCTTAGGCCAGGTTCATACAGCGTTAGGCAGCCCGTTCAACGCATAACGTTGACGGTCTGCATTAACGCTTGATAGCATAGTGCGATCGCATTATGCTTCATCTGCGCTAGCGGTGACGGAGCCTCAGACGCTGCAGCCCACGTCCGAGGCTCCGTCACTGAATGACGGCACATCGCTAGTGCATGCCGGCTATGGCATGCGTTGGCGATGCGCCTGATAATGGGGTTAATGGCAGCGTTAACTGACTGTGTTACACCGCCATAACACAGTATGAACCCGGCCTTACTGAAGCATCTGATGAGGGTTGCAAAAGTCATTGTGAAGCGAGGGAGAGAAGGGTCAGCCGTGACATCATCTGATGTGGGTGGTGGATACTCTGTTATCAGCTGTGTTTAGAGGTGTTACCTGGCATTTTAATCTTGACTATGATAATAATGAGATTTCGGAAAAGTCTTCTGTAAAGAACAGGAAATTTGATTCTAAAATTGCTCCAGTTGCCAGGAGGCAATTGTAACACAAAAACCTGACTAAACAATAGATCATTTTCTGATTGGTCATGGACATGGAAAACATAGGGATCAGTGTTGCATGAAGTAATAATGAAGCACGTATAGATATTTCTGGTACTCTACTAAACCTATTTATGACTCCCATTTTTTATCTTGTCTAACCCCAAAACATTTTTATGCTTTATCAGATATCATATATTTGTGTTTGACATCTTCCCTGCTGTTCCGGTTCTTGCCTCTGTCACAGAAGCTCCTTTCAATCTCTTCTGATATATCAGTGACTCAACTCTTACACACCTGTCCTAGAACTGAGCTTTGGCTCCCCAATCAATTCTGATTGTTCAATGGGTGATCAGCGGTCTGTTTACACCGGCCGATTATCAGGAAATGAGAGTTTCCAGACGTGTTCATTCATGATAATTGTGCAGTGTAAATTCATTTTAGGCCTCATTCACAAGTCGATATTTCAACACATGCATATAAAAATGATACTGGTGTCACCAGTGTTGTGCATCAGTGTGCCTGTTTTTACCATGTGTCCATTTTGTCATCAATATGTCATCAGTGTATTCCATCAATGAGTCATCCATATGTCCATTTTGCCATTAGTGTTTTCGATCAGTGTGTCATCCGTGTGTCTGATTTTACCATCAGTATAGGTACAGTATTAGTGTGCACTCTGTCCAGTAGGCGAGGTGCCGGTGGAACAGGTTGGAAAGTTCCTGTTGATAGAGAATTAAACGTTCACCGCACACTCTTGAGATTTATGGTGAAAGTAAACTTAATTTATTACAATCCATATCACAAAATCAATGGATCAGGGGAGCATATAATTTTCCACACTTGCCATATTATTCTTTTCCATTTTTTTCAGTTTTCCTTTGTCTAACATCTTACAATTTTTACTCTAATTTGTATTATTTTTTTCTGTAGTTTGAATTTTGTTGCATGGTTTCGGCCCCCCCCATTTTTCCCCACCACACTTTGGGGTTTTGATTTTTGTTTGTTATTTTTTCTGAATACTGGATTATTTATGTTATCTAATTTATACTAACGTGTTGGGTTTTCTCGATCAGCGACGCAATGAGTAAGACCCGTGATGGGTCGAAACGTCTGTCTAACTATAGTAGCTTTATTTATGATCACTTGCTTTGCTCCCTTGAACCATTGATTTTGTGTTATGGATTGTAATAAATTAAGTTTACTTTCACCATATATCTCAAGAGTGTGCGGTGAATCTTTGATTCTTTACCATCAGTATGTCATCCGTGTGTCTGTTTTTACCATCAGTGTTTTGGTTCAGTGTGTCATCCGTGTGTCCGTTTTTACCATCAGTGTGGTCATCAGTATTTTTCATGGATGGATATATAAATAAATAAATTACGTGTTCTGTATGTGTTTTTCACAGACGTGTAGACTTGTATTGACCCTGTCATCCATACTGCCGGAAAAAAATAGACATAGCTCAGTGTATTTTGCACTTGATCCGTGAAAAACAAGTGAACAGCACAATACATTATAATGGGTATTTACTGTACCCCTGAACAAAACGGATACAACACGTACAGTGGGGCAAAAAAATATTTAGTCAGTCAGCAATAGTGCAAGTTCCACCACTTAAAAAGATGAGAGGCGTCTGTAATTTACATCATAGGTAGACCTCAACTATGGGAGACAAACTGAGAAAAAAAAATCCAGAAAATCACATTGTCTGTTTTTTTTTCATTTTATTTGCATATTATGGTGGAAAATAAGTATTTGGTCAGAAACAAGCAATCAAGATTTCTGGCTCTCACAGACCTGTAACTTCTTCTTTAAGAGTCTCCTCTTTCCTCCACTTATTACCTGTAGTAATGGCACCTGTTTAAACTTGTTATCAGTATAAAAAGACACCTGTGCACACCCTCAAACAGTCTGACTCCAAACTCCACTATGGTGAAGACCAAAGAGCTGTCAAAGGACACCAGAAACAAAATTGTAGCCCTGCACCAGGCTGGGAAGACTGAATCTGCAATAGCCAACCAGCTTGGAGTGAAGAAATCAACTGTGGGAGCAATAATTAGAAAATGGAAGACATACAAGACCACTGATAATCTCCCTCGATCTGGTGCTCCACGCAAAATCCCACCCTGTGGGGTCAGAATGATCACAAGAACGGTGAGCAAAAATCCCAGAACCACGCGGGGGGACCTAGTGAATGAACTGCAGAGAGCTGGGACCAATGTAACAAGGCCTACCATAAGTAACACACTACGCCACCATGGACTCAGATCCTGCAGTGCCAGACGTGTCCCACTGCTTAAGCCTGTACATGTCCGGGCCCGTCTGAAGTTTGCTAGAGAGCATTTGGATGATCCAGAGGAGTTTTGGGAGAATGTCCTATGGTCTGATGAAACCAAACTGGAACTGTTTGGTAGAAACACAACTTGTCGTGTTTGGAGGAAAAAGAATACTGAGTTGCATCCATCAAACACCATACCTACTGTAAAGCATGGTGGTGGAAACATCATGCTTTGGGGCTTTTTCTCTGCAAAGGGGCCAGGATGACTGATCCGGGTACATGAAAGAATGAATGGGGCCATGTATCGTGAGATTTTGAGTGCAAACCTCCTTCCATCAGCAAGGGCATTGAATATGAAACGTGGCTGGGTCTTTCAACATGACAATGATCCAAAGCACACCGCCAGGGCAACGAAGGAGTGACTTCGTAAGAAGCATTTCAAGGTCCTGGAGTGGCCTAGCCAGTCTCCAGATCTCAACCCTATAGAAAACCTTTGGAGGGAGTTGAAAGTCCGTGTTGCCAAGCGAAAAGCCAAAAACATCACTGCTCTAGAGGAGATCTGCATGGAGGAATGGGCCAACATACCAACAACAGTGTGTGGCAACCTTGTGAAGACTTACAGAAAACGTTTGACCTCTGTCATTGCCAACACAAAGTATTGAGATGAAATTTTGTTTCTGACCAAATACTTATTTTCCACCATAATATGCAAATAAAATGAAAAAAAAACAGACAATGTGATTTTCTGGATTTTTTTTCTCAGTTTGTCTCCCATAGTTGAGGTCTACCTATGATGTAAATTACAGACGCCTCTCATCTTTTTAAGTGGTGGAACTTGCACTATTGCTGACTGACTAAATACTTTTTTGCCCCACTGTATATGTTACACGGACGTGTGAATGAGGTGTTAAAAGCGAGAATCTATGGGAATGCTACTTCATATAGGCTCCATGCATGCGTGATGCCTTTAAAAATCATTTACCTTACCTACAGTCCCATATAAGACTTCATATACAGCTCTGGCAAAAATTAAGAAACCACCACTTCAAAACCCTGTCATGGGCAGCCCATTCTCCAGACCTGAACCCCATTGAAAACCTCTGGAATGTAATCAAGAGGATGATTGATAGTCACAAGCCATCAAACAAAGAACTGCTTATATTTTTGCGCCAGAAGCAGTATGAAAGACTGGTGGAAAGCATGCCAAGACGCATGAAAGCTGTTTTTAAAAATCATGATTATTTCACAAAATATTGATTTCTGAACTCTTCCTGAGTTAAAACATTAGTATTGTTGTTTCTAAATGATTATGAACTTGTTATCTTTGCATTATTTGAGGTCTGAAAGCACTGGGCTTTTTTTTAAATTTTGACCATTTCTCCTTTTCAGAAAAAACCCCCCAAAATGTATTGCTTGGAATTTTGGAGACATTTTGTCAGAAGTTTCTAGACTTAAAGAACAATTTACATTTTACTCAAAAATAGACTTATAAAGAGAAAAATCAGACAAACTGAACCTTTGGAAGTGGTCTCTTAGTTTTTGCCCGTGCTGTAATATATAAATTCAGCACAGTTACATTGGAAGACCAAATCTCCAGAACATGGAAAATTGAGGTGAAAATATTTTTAGGATTACCAGATTCTTCTTCTGTTTTGTAAATGTTTTACCTTCTCATCAATTCCTGGGACCCAACATGTATAACCTTTGCATTCCTGCATTCAAGAATAACAAGTACAACTGAAATCCCTCCTAAAAATCTACTAAGGCTAAGATTTTATTTGTGATTGTAAAGCCTTTCAGTGGAAGGGTCCTGAGATTTATCATGCGCTCGCTATCCTCTAAGCAAATTGCATGGAAATACCTTTGTTTTGTTTATCCTGTGGTCTATAATCTTCAGCCATGTCGACACTTCCTACTCAAATTACCTTTCCAGAAATCTGATAACTGAACTTGGAATGTAGAAATTGTGTTCAGATAACACATCAGCAAACCTGCACTAAGCAAAACAGTAATTAGCAGATAAGACCGGCCCAATGCTGCCGTCTGCAGATGAGCAATTTACCAAATAGTAAAATACATGTAGTACATTGTGGCACAGTATATCCATCCATGCATTGATGGTGAGTGCTCCACTACCCGGCTTAGAAATGTATATGGCTCAGACATTCGGATACAACTGGGCAAAAATATCATATTTGTTTAGGGTCTAAGGCTACGTTGCCATGATGAGCTTTTTGGTGAATTTTTGATGTTGCAGCACTTTTGAACGTATTAAGTAAAATAGTTTACATGCATTTTTTTTTTAAATACAGAGCGTTAAAAACTCAACAGAAACACATTGTAGGAAGTAGCCTTAAAATTTTGAGTCAGCTGATGACTTGGGAAGATTTCCTCCTTTTCTATTACTGATCGAAGGATGTTAAAAATTGTAGTTTTTGTAAAAATGACAAATTTTCTTGTCAGCCCCATTTACTACTTTTCTCCCACATCTTTTTTCTTCTCTACGCCCAGATAGCGTCTCTATGTCAATAGTAAAACCTAAAACACACTACATACTGAGCATTCTTTTGTGTTTTGGTGTTTTTTTTTAAAGTCCTTGGCTTTTTTTTGTTAATCTCGTGTCACGTGTTGCTCAAGGTGTTTGATGATTTTTAATGCATTTCCCATAGGCTTTTCTCTTTGAAAATAACACGTAAAAAGTGTATAAAAGCATAATAATTAATAAAATTGCATCAAAACGTAGCAAAAAAAAAATATGTGTGAAGAAAGCCTTATTGTGGCTTGACACTGGATAGGGACAATGGTGTAGTCTGAGCCTGGGAGGACACAGGAATTCCACCTCCCCCACCTCCTGCTGACATTGTTGTTATCACAAGTAAAAATAGAGGAACAGACCACTTCTACTGGATGTGTCCATACAATTGTCCAAGTGGCAAACAAGAGTGTAAACATCATTAAAGGTAATAAAACAGTCAATAAAATAGGAAACAGTCAATGATGTTCAAAAAATTGACACATCACCGCTGCATTATAAATAAAAAGAAGTTGTGTTATATAAAGGTTTTTCAAGATAATCTATACTCAAGGGGAATGTGTAATCAAAAAATGACCTATCGTTGACTCATAGTGTATTTTTTTCAGTAATGGGTGGTCTTACAATAATAAACAGAAGCATACTCACCATACAATGGCTCCCAAACCCCACTCAGCCTACTTCAGAAGTGTGCTCAAGCAACAGAACCGATGTTCAGAAACCACAAGGCAGCTTCAGACAGTGATTGGCTGGCAAAGAAAGGGTGACAAAAAGAGTGCATCTTCAGAGAAACATCTGATGAAGCGCTCCTCTAGTCACCTCACCACTGCAGACAGTCACAGGCTCCAGCAGTCCTTTGACTTTCGAATGTAACACTTCTGGAGCTGGCGCAAATCATAGAATCATGGAATGCTAGAGTTGGAAGGGACATTTGGGGTCATTGCATCCAACCCCCTGCTCACTGCAAGATTCACTAAACCATCTCAGACAGATATTTGTCCAACCTCTGTTGGAAGACTTCCATTTGTAGAACTTACCACTAGAGTTGAGCGAATATCTTCAGTTCCCCACTTATTCGGCAAGCTATAGCGCTTGCCGAATAAGCTTCAGTGGGAACCTGGCTTCCTGGATCGTGCCAACTGAACAGCTGATCAGGGCCGCAGCTGCATGTGTTGTGCCTGGAGAGCCCAACACAAAGGCAAGAAGCCAGGTTCCCGCTGAAGCTTATTCGGCAAGCACTATAGCTTGCCAAATAAGCTGGGAACCGAAGACATTTGCTCATGGCAGCCTCTTCCTCTCATTAATCACCCCCCTGTCCCTGTGTTTGATCACTAGGGGTGCAGCCGCTTTAAGTGTGAATTGTAAAAAATGTTGGCAATGATTTTTTGTCCACGTCACAATGTTTATTAAACATTAAAAACATAAATTTTATTTTTTTACACTGGCCAGCTGGCATCTTTTAGTCTCTAACTTCTTATTGTTTTAGGAAACAACACATGTACATTAGCTGCAATGACCAACCTCTGACCCTACGTTTTGTGTTGAAGCATCTAATGAGTGTGTGAAAAGGGAGAACGAGATGGGCAGCTGTGAAATTTCCTAGTATAATTTGAGGATCCTGTATTATCATCTGTATATTTAGGTGTTATCTGTCATTGTCTTTGATGATACAGAAACCATTGTGAATGCTACTTGAAAGGACATGAGGTATGAGTTTAAAACAGCCCCAATGGCCATTGTGAAAAATGCAAGGTTTCTAATTTTGTTTCAAAAAATGTTTTAAAAATACATGTAACACAAAAACCTGATTGATATAATTAAGACCCCATCACACACAGCAATCTCGCTAGCGAGATCGCTGATTTTGTGATGCCACAGCGATCTCACCAGCGAGATCGCTGTGTGTGATGGGGATAAGCAACCGGCCCCCCTGCCGGGTATCGCTGATAGTGCACTATCGTGCACGGCCGTTTTTTGATTGTTGGTCTTCCGCTGGCCAGCGCGCATCTCTGCGTGTGGCAGCGAGAACCAACAATCAGCGAGGCTCCCAGCGCTCTAAGCATGCACTGAGAGCTGGTCTCTAAGGTAAATGCCGGGTTACTAAGCGGCGTGCGTCACTTAGTTACCCGATGTGTACCTTAGAAACCTGCGTGCTGGCAGCTCCCGGCTCGCGCAGGCAGGTTTCTAAGGTACACATCGGGTAACTAAGTGATGCGCCGCTTAGTAACCCAATATTTACCTTAGAAACCAGCGTCCTCGCTGGTGAAGCTGCCTGTTTGGCAGCTCACTAGCGATCATGTAGCGATGCACCAGCAATCCTGTCAAGGTCATATCGTTGTCGGGATCGCTGGTGCATCGTTTAGTGTAACAGGGCCTTAAGTCTGATGACACACTCTTTGTAACCCCTTAGTGACAGAGCCAATTTTGTACTGAATGACCAAGCCAATTTTTACAATTCTAACCACTGTCAATTTATGAGGATATAGTTCTGGAATGCTTCAACGTATCCTACTGATTCTGAGAATGTTTTTTCATGACAAATTGTGCTTCTTGTTAGTGGTAAAATTTTCTTCTATATGACTTATGTTTATTTAGAAAAAAAAGGAAATTTGGCAACAATTTTGAAAATTTTGCAATTTCAAACTTTTAGTTTTTGTGCCCTTAAATCAGAGAGTCATATCGCACAAAATAGTTAATAAATAACATTTCCAACATGTCTACTATACATCAGCACAATTTTGGAAGCATCATTTTTTTGTTAGGACGTTATAAGGGTTAAAAGTTAACCAGCAATTTCTCATTTTTCCATTTTTTTAGGGACCACCTCACATTTGAATTGAGTTTGGAGGGTCAATATAACAGAAAATACCCAAAAGTGACACCATTCTAAGAAACTGCAAGGTGCTCAAAACCACATTCAAGAAGTTTATTAACCCTTCAGGTTCTTTACGAGAACTATAGCAATGTGGAAGGAAAAAAAGCACAGTTTGACTTTTTGAATGCAAGATTGGCTGGAATCAATGGCAGGTACCACGTCACGTTTGGAGACCCCTGATGTACCTAAACAGTTGAAACCCCCCAATTCTATCTCCAACCCTAACACGATCCTAACCCCAACCCTAACCCCAATACACCTCTAACCCTAATCCTAACCATAACCCCAACACCACCCTAACCCCAACACAACCCTGACTCCAACCCTAGCCCCAACCCTAACCCTAGCTCTAACCCTAGCCCCAACCCTAACTCTAGCTCAACCCTAGCCCTAGCTCAACCCTAACCCTAGCTCTAACCCCAACCCTAACCCCAAAACACCTCTAACCCTAACCCTAACCATAACCCCAACACCACCCTAACCCCAACACAACCCTGACCCCAACCCTAGCCCCAACCCTAACCCTAGCCCAGCCCTAACCCTAGCTCTAACCCTAGCCACAACCCTAACTCTATCTCTACCCTAACCCTAGCTCAACCTTAACCCTAGCTCTAACCCCAACTCTAACCCTAGCCCCAACCATAACCCTAGCCCAACTCTAACCCTAGCTCTATCCCTAACCTTAGCCTAACCCTAGCTATAACACCAACTATGACCCCAACCCTAACCCTAACTCTAACTCTAATGGAAAAAAATAATTTTTTTCAATTTTATTTTTACCTAACTAAGAGGGTCATAAAGAAGGTTTGATTTACTAATTTTTTATTTTGATCACTGTGCTAGAGCCTATTAAAATGAGCTAATAGGTGAAATCTCCTATTGTTGCCAGGCGCCGACCTGCAGATCTCAGCGGGTGCACTACGCATGCAACCGCCTTTTCCTTCCCGGAAGAAGATGTCGATGGCCAGGGGATAGGACCAGGGGAAGCAGGAGGGTCCAGGGACACTGGAGGTACCGAGCGGGCTTGGGGGGACCCCATTTCTCTCTCCTTTGATGTGCTAGATCACATCATAGGAAAGGGAAATTGAATGGGAAATCAGACTTTTTTTGTGGTCAATGTTATTCCGTAAATAACTGTGATTGCAAAACACTGGAGTCGGTAAAAACCAACCCCAATCATGATCTCCGGGGGAGAATTTCTGATGCTGGGAGGCTCTATAGCCTTATTTCTCAGCACCATTAAAAAGCGGCACGGAGGAATAAGTACCCTTATCTGTCGCCATTAAAAGGGATATCAGTGATCCTTAAGGGGTTAAAGGGATTTTTCCAGTCAAAAAAGTGTTTGGATATTACTATTGGTACTGGTCTGACCAGCTGGCACTTTTAGCGATTCTGAGCATGAGGGCTACACTGTGCTGATGTAGTGCTGTATCTCCTTTCTAATTTTTCTCTTTGCATTCCTTTGAATACGGCAGAGCCACAAGAGGAACAAAAATGAGATACTGTTAATGTGTAGGAAATCAGGCAGGCACTATTGTCACGTGTACCTGTCCTGTGTGACATGACCCGCAGGTCGGTAACTAAAACAACAAGACAAAGGGGAAACACAGGGGAAACAGTTACAACAGTGGGCCCTGCAATAGGGAAAGGGGACGTGGAGACCTCCTGCACTCTCCTGAGGCAGTGTCCATGAACACTCCTAACGTTCCCTATACAGGCTCTTCACCTGTCACCGACCAGGATACCTGAATCCCTCACTAGCCCTGCACCTATCCCTTACTAGGGAACTGGATAGTGCGGACACTGGTCCCACCGCTGCACTAATACACACGAAGGAAAATACACCAAACGGGGGAAAACAAAAAAAGACTTATCTTTCTCTGCTGCAGTCACCGGGTAGCAGAGTTCATCAACGGATTAGCTTTCAGCAGCGGCTCAACACCTCAGAGCCAGCTGCTACCTTCACCATCTTCCTCTGCTGCAAATATCGGGCAGCAGAGTTCAACACTGGATTAGCTTTCAGCAGTGGCTCAACACCTAAGAGCCAGCTGCTATCTTCACCATTTTCCTCTGCTGCAAACACCAGGCAGCAGAGTTCAGCATCAGATTAGCTTTCAGCAGTGGCTAAACACCTCAGAGCCAGCTGCTAACTTCACCATGGTTGGAATCCACCAAGGACCTGCTATAACCAACACCAACTGATGCACCATGTGACCTTATATAGCAAAGGAGGAGTGGTCACATCAGCAGGGAAAACAACAGACATGTAACAACAGGCCACCAGGGGCAAAAAACCCACATCAAGTCCCCAAAGGCCTGAAAGGAAAAAAAGGTTTAAATGAGGGAATCCCGAATCTGACACAGATCCAAGAATTGGACCGTGACAGTACCCCTCCCCCAATGAGGGGCCTCTGGACCCTCAACACTGTACATCGCTGGACCACCTACAGTGAGGACCCCTTGTTCCACCATAGTTCACTTCAACAATCATCAGACACTCCGGTTCATGGCAAGAAAGGGCAGGTGGAAATGACGACGTATACTCCAGAGGTACCACAAATCTCCAGAGTGCCGACCTGGGGAATGAGCTAGGCCTGGGTATAACAAAGGGTAACTCCAGTTGATAACTCACTGGCGCAAGAATGGCAGACACCCATAGAAACACGTACACACCCAGGTCCGGACCTGAACGTTTATTGTCATTCACTCTCTTGCCACTAGATGGTGAACTCCTCACAGAACCGACAACAGAGGTGTCACCCTGTGTCATAACACTCACACCCCCACAAGGCTCAGAGGTAGCCACTCCTCTCTGCCCCCTCTCCTAAGAGGACTCCGACTCTGAGGGAGAGCTTGTGGTGAGGGTTGCGACTTGCCCTTACTCCCTGGCAGCACCCCTGCTGCCACTATTGGAGGAGAAGGGGATGAGAATATGGAGAAAATATACACTCCCTGGTCGTCTTCCTCCACACAACCAGGAGGGGACGGCTTCTTCGATAGTATAGAAGTTTCGGCGTGAGCTCTGTGGACTAAATCATCAGTCTGTTCACTACAGCGACGTGCCCCCACACCACGGGGAACATCAAGCAGCACCACGGGGGCACCAACTCCTCCCACCTGCCTGGGTGGGTCCGCGTATATGAGCAAGTCCTGCTCCTTAGCAGGTACTACAGGGGGCATATTTGCCAAAGCCACAATTGGGAAGGGAAGATGAAGGAAATATACTCTCTCTGGTCATCTTCCTCCACACAACCGGGAGGGGGCGGCTTCTTCGAAGGTATAGAAGTTTCGGCATGAGCCCCACAGACTAAATCATCAGTCTGCTCACAGCAGGGACATGCCCCCTCACCTCGGGGTACATCAGGCAGCACCACGGGGACACCAACTCCTCCCACCTGCCTGGGTGCGCCCATGTGTATGAGCAAGTCCTGCTCCCTAGCAGGGACTACAGGGGGCATATTCGCCAAAGCTGCACATTGGGGTTCTGGTTGAGCCAGAGGGGAGGCCCCAGACCCTGACAACTGCTGCTGCTGTTCCAACACACTGTGCAGCACCTCTCTCCTCAGTGAGGACCAGAAGCAATTGGTCACAGGTCTGTACTTGGCCCATGGCTCACCAGAGAAAATGAGTGGTTGGTTATAAACTGTCACGTGTACCTGTCCTGTGTGACATGACCCGCAGGTCTGTAACTAAAACAACAAGACAAAGGGGAAGCACAGGGGAAACAGTTACAACAGTGGGCCTTGCAATAGGGAACGGGGACGTGGAGACCTTCTGCACTCCCCTAAGGCAGTGTCACTGAACACTCCTAATGATCCCTATACAGGCTCTTCACGTGTCGCCGACCAGAGTACCTGAATCCCTCACTAGCCCTGCACCTTTCCCTTACTAGGGAACTGGATAGTGCAGACACTGGTCCCACTGCTGCACTAATACACACGAAGGAAAATACACCAAAAGGGGGAAAACAACAAAAACTTATCTTTCTCTGCTGCAGTCACTGGGCAGCAGAGTTCATCACCGGATTAGCTTTCAGCAGTGGCTCGACACCTCAGAGCCAGCTGCTACCTTCACCATCTTCCTTTGCTGAAAACACTGGGCAGCAGAGTTCAACACCGGATTAGCTTTCAGCAGTGGCTCGACACCTAAGAGCCAGCTGCTACCTTCACCATCTTCCTCTGCTGCAAACATCAGGCAGCAGAGTTCAGCACCAGATCAGCTTTCAGCAGTGGCTAAACACCTCAGAGCCAGCTGCTAACTTCACCATGGTTGGAATCCACCAAGGACCTGCTATAACCAACACCAGCTGATACACCATGTGACCTTATATAGCAAAGGAGGAGTGGTCACATCAGCAGGGAAAACAACAGACATGTAACAACACCTGAGGCCACCAGGGGCAAAAAACCCACATCAAATCCCCAAAGGCCTGAAAGGAAAAAAAAAGGTTTAAATGAGGGAATCCCGAATCTGACACAGATCCAAGAATTGGACCGTGACAACTATGACACTTTTCATCTTCATCTAGTACAGCCTAGAATTGCAGTAAAATGTGGGAAAGTTGCTCTAAAAGCAATCAACCATAGTTGTATTTGTGCATTACCTTCTCCAGATTTGAGTCGTGGCTGGACGAAGTAAGAGCAATCAATACGATTGTAGATGACATCTTTGAGTCACTGCAGATAATGGTACATTTACACTATACACTGTATACAATCTACAGAAATCTTGTGTGTCAGAGCAATCTAACACTCTGTGTGGTGGTAATATTAGTCTTAGTGGTCTGAAAAGGTCTCAAATGTTTGCTTGAAAACATTAGAGATCAAACAGCACCATGAAAGGCAAGGAACACATCAGACAGTTATAAAAAAAATCCCATGCTCTGAACATCTCATGGATCACTGTTTAATTCACTATCTAAAAATGGAAGGCATATGGTACAAGTGAAAGCCTGCCAATACATTTCTGTCCAGCTCAACTGACATCCCAAGCAAGGAGAGCACTAATTAGAGAAGCAGCCAAAAGGTCCATTATTATTCTGGAAAAGTTGCTGAGATCCAGAGCTCAGGTGGAAGAATATGTCTGTAGGACAACTATTAGTTGTATACTACACAAATGTGACCTTTATTGAATCTTGGCAAGAAGAAGCCTGTTTTGAAAGCAAGTCATGAGAAGACCCGTTTGCAGTTTGCAAAAAGCCATGTAGGGGACACAGCTAGCATGTGGAAGAAGGTGATCTGGTTAAATGAAGCCAAATTAGAACTTTTTGGGCTAAATGCAAAACAATATGTGTGGCAGAAAGCTAACACCACACATCAACCTGAAAACACCATCCCCACCATCAAACATGATGGTGGCAATATCATGCTGTGAGGATGCTTTTCTTCAACAGGGACAGGGAAGCTGATCAGAGTTGTATGAGAAGATAGATGGAACTACATGCACGGCAGTCCTGGAGGAAAACTTGTTAGAAGATTTGAGATTGGGGTGTAGGCTCACCTTCTGTCAGGACAATGACCCAAACCATACTGCCAGAGCTACAATGGATTAGTTTATATCAAAGCATATTCATGTGTTTGAATGGCCCAGTCAAAGTCCAGGCCTAAATACCACTAATAATCTATGGCAAGACTTGAAAATTGCTGTTCCAAAACAGTCTCCATGCAATTCAATTGAGTTAGAGCAAGTTTGCAAAGAAAAAAAGGCAAATATTTTAGCCTCCTGATGTGAAAAGCAGGTATAGCTATCCCCTAAAAAACTTGCAGCAGTAATTACAGTGAAAGATAGTCCTGCAAAGTATTGACCAGGGGGCTGAATACAAATGCACACCACAATTTTCAGATTTATATTTTTAAAATATTTAGAAAACCAAGTATTATTTCCTTTACACTTTACAAATTCTTGCTGTTTACTGTTGGTATATCACATAAAATCCTAATAAAATATTTTTTCAAGGCACTTTATACATATTTATTTATTTATATATTGTGCTGAAAATTAGATGTACATTGAAAATAAGTCCTAATATGATTTTACAGGATTTTTAGAGTATGCTTGAAAGCCTTACTCCAAAAATAAGCTCTATCTGCAATCAGTACTGATATTAGGTGGGTGGGGTAAACTGGACAATATGTTAGGGCCCCACTCTCTTAGATGTCACCAAAGGTCATATAACTGCGGGAGTCTAGCTGAACCAAAGAGGAGACAGGCTGGTATTTACAGTGTGTGTATATACATGTGTATGTATGTGCAATTGTGTGCACATATATATATATATATATATATATATATATATATATATATACAGGGGTTGGACAAAATAATTGAAACACCTGGAAACATCAACAAAAGTTAGTTTAACATAGTGTAAGTCCACCTTTTGCGACGATTACAGCCTCAATTATATGAGGTATGGATTCATACAAGGTGTGAATTGTTTCCAAAGGAATTTTAACCCATTCTTCAGTTTAAACATCCTCCAGCGACGATGGTGGCGGAAATCGACGTCTAACTTGAATCTCAAAAATCGACCATAAATGCTCAATAATGTTGAGGTCTGGGGATTGTGGGGGCCAGATGAGATGCTCAACTTCATTAGAATGTTCTTCATGCCATGCTTTAAAGATTCTAGCTGTATGAATTGGTGCATTATCATCCTGAAAGATGGCGTTCCCCTCCGGGAACAGTGCTTGAACCATAGGATGCACTTGGTCCCCCAAAATGCCTAAATAATCGCGGCTGTTAATTCTTCTATGAAAGGATATCATTGGCCCTGCGGATCTCCACAAAATAGCACCCCACATCATCACAGAACCTCCGCTATGTTTTACGGTTGGGAGAAGGCAGTCTGAATGGAATGCTTCTTTCGGCTGTCTCTAAACGTACACTCGGCCAGAGGTCGGAAATGGGGTAAACGATGATTCGTCTGAGAATATCACAAGTTTCCACTGCTTGAGGGACCAATACTGGAGGTTTCTACACCACTCTAAACGCTTGGAAACATTTGTCATTGAGAGCAGTGGTTTTCTAATTGCAGCTCTTCTGTGGAATACAGATTTGTGCAGCTCCCGACGAACAGTTTTCGTGGAAACTGGGTTCTGTAGGTGTTCATTGAGCTCAGCAGTGATTTTCAGAGCCGTGGTCTTGCGATCCTCTCTCACAATTCGCTTTAGAGTCCGACGGTCTCTCGCAGTCAACTTCGACTTTTGGCTGGACCTGTGCTTTGCTGCGGACGTTTTTCCTTCTCTTCCAAATGCAGTCATTACTTTGGAGACAGTACCTCTTGACACATCACGCATTCGGGCACTTTCTGTTACACTAGCGCCTGCCATATGAGCACCAAAAATTTGGCCTCTTTGAAAATCCGAGAGGTCTGCCATTTGTCTGTCTTTCCAAGGATGTCGTCTAAGGATAATATCTGAAATAATGCCTGAAAAATAACTCCCTGCTATAGATGCTTCATTATTATTATTACTATGCTTCACTATTACTATCAATCTGACAATTGATCTGCTTCTTCCTCAGGTATGTGTCCTGCCTGCAAAACCTTCATCACCCATCTCTCCTGAACCCCAATCAATCACCCCTGTATCTGTTTCCTATCAATGGTATGTGTCCTGCCTGCAATACCTTCATCACCCATCACTCCTGAACCCCAATCAATCACCCCTGTATCTGTTTCCTATCAATGGTATGTGTCCTGCCTGCAATACCTTCATCACCCATTTCTCCTGAACCCCAATCAATCACCCCTGTATCTGTTTCCTATCAATGGTATGTGTCCTGCCTGCAATACCTTCATCACCCATCTCTCCTGAACCCCAATCAATCACTCCTGTATCTGTTTCCTATCAATGGTATGTGTCCTGCCTGCAATACTTTCATCACCCATCTCTCCTGAACCCCAATCAATCACCCATGTATCTGTTTCCTATCAATGGTATGTGTCCTGCCTGCAATACCTTCATCACCCATCTCTCCTGAACCCCAATCAATCACTCCTGTATCTGTTTCCTATCAATGGTATGTGTCCTGCCTGCAATACCTTCATCACCCATCTCTCTTGAACCCCAATCAATCACCCCTGTATCTGTTTCCTATCAATGGTATGTGTCCTGCCTGCAATACTTTCATCACCCATCTCTCCTGAACCCCAATCAATCACCCCTGTATCTGTTTCCTATCAATGGTATGTGTCCTGCCTGCAATACTTTCATCACCCATCTCTCTTGAACCCCAATCAATCACCCCTGTATCTGTTTCCTATCAATGGTATGTGTCCTGCCTGCAATACCTTCATCACCCATCTCTCCTGAACCCCAATCAATCACCCCTGTATCTGTTTCCTATCAATGGTATGTGTCCTGCCTGCAATACCTTCATCACCCATCTCTCCTGAACCCCAATCAATCACCCCTGTATCTGTTTCCTATCAGTGGTATGTGTCCTGGCTGCAATACCTTCATCACCCATCTCTCCTGAACCCCAATCAATCACCCCTGTATCTGTTTCCTATCAATGCTTTATGTCCTTTTCGATCTGACCATTTTTTTTTCCTCTGAGTTAATCGTCTCCTGTGTCTGACCAGTCTCCCTCCTTCTGATCACACCTGGCTTGTTTGATGTGCAATTGACTTCTTATAAATTCAGACTCTAAGGTCTGCCTGACCTCGGTCTGTCTTTCCAAGGATGTCTTCTAATGATAATATCTGAAATAATGCTTGAAATGAGCCTGAAGTGACCAGAAGGTACGACTAAACGCTGCATTTAAATGTACTAAATTTCTTTTGCCTTCAAAATTACTCTTACCATGATGACATAGGCTGTAACTGTTATGGCTCGTTTAATCCTCACTCTCCTTCGCTATCCACAAACCCCAGCACCCTCTAACAAAATAGTAATCTCTCCTTCCCTCTTGCCTCCCCACCTGACCTCCTCAGCTGACCTGCTCCTCAACCTCAGAGCTCTCCTAATATAATACAAAACAAGCCACCCACCCTCCTTCTCCCACATGCTCTCCCTCTCTCTGTTTCTCCTCACTGCTGGCGACATATCTCCCAACCCTGGACCCCCACAGCTCATACCTCTCATTACCACCCCCTTCTATCGTTCCCATACCAACACAAACACCAGAAAACTTTCCCACCTCAAATCCGTGCCCCTGACAACCACCACCCTGCTCCCACTCTCTGGATCACTCTGGAATGCCCGCTCCGTCTGCAATAAACTCCATGTGATTCATGACCTCTTTACCTCTCGTAACTTTTCTTTCCTTGGCCTCACCGAAACATGGCTGACACCCTCCGACACCGCCTCCGCTGCTGCGCTATGTTACGGCGGCCTCCACTTTACCTACACTCCTCGCCCTGGCAACAGACATGGCTGAGTAGTGGGCCTTCTCCTTTCTTCCAACTGCACCTTCATCCCAATCCCACCTCTTCCCTCCCTTGTCCTCCCCTCTTTTGAAGTCCACTCCATCCGCATCTATTCTCCCTTCAACCTCCAAGTGGCCGTCATATACCGACCTCCAGGCCCGACCACTTCCTTTATTGACCAATTCTCTACCTGGCTCCTTCACTTTCTCTCTGCTGACATTCCCACCATCATCATGGGTGACTTAAACATCCCCATTGACACCCACCAGTCGGCAGCCTCTAAACTTCTGTCCCTTACTTCATCCTTTGGACTTACTCAGTGGTCCTCCTCAGCCACCCACACAGATGGACATACATTAGACCTGGTCTTCACCCGCCTCTGCTCTCTGTCTAACTTCACCACCTCCCCTCTCCCTTTATCTGACCACCATCTACTCACTTTCTCATCCCTGTCCTCCTCACCTGTCACCCACGTCCAGCAGCATGCGCACCCCCGCAGAAACCTCACACATCTAGACACTCGCACGCTCTCTGACTCTATTCTACCACTGTCCTCCATAGCTTCACTCCACGACACTGCCACTGCCACTGCCACTAGTTTCTACAATGCCACTCTTGCATCAGCCATCGACTGAGTCGTCCCTGTCATGCATAACAGAGTGCGACGAACCAATAGACAACCCTAGCACAATAACACCACTAAAAAGCTTCAGCAAGCATCCAGAATTGCAGAACAGCGCTGGAAGAAAACACATTTGGAAGACGACTTCACTGCACTCAAACAAGCAACACTTGCATTCAAATCAGCTCTCACCTCTGCTAAACAGGCCTTCTTTACATCCCTTGTATCTCCTTATCCCACAACCCCAAACAGTTGTTCAATACTTTTAACTCCTCCTCCGCCCACCACTGCCACCTCTGACTTCCCAAATCTCTGCCGAGAACTTTGCCGCACAAAAACAAGATAGACCAAACATGGCAAGTCTTTATTGCCCAACCACCTCAACCCCTTTGTATACCAGACCAATGCCCAAACCCATAACCTCTCTCTCCAACATCACTGAAGAGGAGCTTAATCGCCTCTTCTCCAAATCGCACCTCACAACCTGTGCACTTGACCCCATCCCACCGCCTCCCCAACCTCACCACCACACTTATCCCGTCCTTAACCCACCTCTTCAACTTTTCAATAACTTCTGGTACCTTCCCTTCTGCTTTCAAACATGCCACAATCACACCTATCCTTAAAAAGTCAACCCTCGATCCAACAGCCACGTCCAGCTATCGCCCAATATCGCTGCCCCCATTCGCTTCTAAACTCCTGGAGCAGCATGCCCACACTGAACTTTCCTCCCACCTCTCATCTAACTTGCTCTTTGACAATCTAAAATCTGGCTTCCGCCCCCATCATTCCACTGAGACAGCCCTGACCAAAATTGACAACGACCTACATACAGCCAAAGCTAACGGACAATACTCTGTACTCCTGCTTCTAGACCTGTCCTCTGCTTTTGACACAGTTGACCACTGCCTCCTACTACAGATCCTCTCCTCCTTTGGCATCAAAGACCTCACCCTATCCTGGATCTCCTCATACCTTTCCAACCACACATTCAGCGTCTCCCACTCGCACACTAACTCCTCATCCCACCCTCTCTCTGTTGGAGTCCCCCAAGGCTCTGTTCTAGGACCCCTACTCTTCTCAATCTACACACTTGGTCTGGGGCAACTCATAAGGTCCCACGGATCCCAGTCCCACCTTTATTGCCGATGATACTCAGATCTACCTCTCTGGCCCAGACATCACCTCTCTGCTCTCCAGAATCCCAGAGTGTCTATCAGCCATATCCTCCTTCTTCTCCTCTCGCTTCCTCAAACTCAATGTGGACAAATCTGAACTGATCATCTTTCCCCCATCTCACAGATCTTCCTTACCTGACCTTTCTATAATAATTGACAACATCACGCTTTCCTCAGTACCGGAAGTCCGCTGCCTCGGAAAAACCCTTGACTCGGCCCTGTCCTTCAAACCGCACATCCAAGCTCTCTCCGCCTACTGTCGCCTCCAGCTCAAAAATATTTCCAGAATCTGTTCCTTCCTCAACCCTCAATCTACTAAAATGCTTGTGCATGTCCTCATCATCTCCCGCCTCGACTATTGCAACATCTTTTTCTGTGGCCTCCCTGCTAACACCCTTGCACCTCTCCAGTTCATTCTCAACTCTGCAGCCCGATTAATTCATCTCTCTCCTCGCTACTCCTCCACTTCTCCCCTCTGCAGATCTCTTCACTGGCTCCCATTCCCTCAGCGTATCCAGTTCAAATTACTAATACTGACCTGCAAGGCCATCTACAACCTGTCTCCTCCATACATCTCTGAACTAATCTCCAGATACCTTCCCTCAAGGAATCTCCAGTCCTCCCAAGACCTCCTTCTCTCC
The DNA here is from genome assembly GCF_039654945.1 of Dendrobates tinctorius. NCBI lineage: Eukaryota > Metazoa > Chordata > Amphibia > Anura > Dendrobatidae > Dendrobates > Dendrobates tinctorius. The sequence continues at coordinate 5,160,329 of NW_027361746.1, read as the reverse complement.
TCCACACATATTCGTTCCTCATCCAACCGCCTCCAAGACTTCTCCCGAATAGCCCCCATCCTCTGGAATTCCCTGCCCCAACACATCCGGCTATCAACCACACTCGGATCCTTCAGACGAAACCTGAAAACCCACCTCTTCAGGAAAGCCTACAGCCTGCAGTGATCCCCGCTGCCTCCTCACCACTACTGGAGCTACCGCCTCACCATCACTGGAACTGCTGTAACCCCCCAACCTACTGTCTCCTTCCCACCATCCTGTAGCATGTAAGCCCGAAAGGGCAGGGTCCTCTCTCCCCTCTATATCAGTCTGTGATTGTTAGTTTGATTGTTTGTTTGCTGTAAGTGATATCTGTAATCATTATGTAACCCCTTCTCATGTACAGCACCATGGAGCCAATGGTGTTATATAAATAAATAATAATAATTAATAATAAAAAATAACAATTAGTATCTGGCTCTCATCAATGTTCTTACAATTCTGCAAAACAAACAGTTAATTTACATACACATATCACATAACACAAATAGTCAACTACAACACATTACCATATGTCACGGTTTGCATGTTTAGAACAATTTCGAAGATTATGATGCCAAAACGTTAGGTGTTTCCATTATTTTGTCCAACCCCTATATATAAATATATATATATATATATACATGTACTGTATGTGCAGTGTGTGTGTTTGATGACATGATTATTATATTTGAGTAAATGTTGATTTCTTTGTTCCAAAATAAATGTGTATTGTTGTTCTTGGAAAAATATCAAGATACTGTCTTATTTTCAGGAAAGTGTGTAAATATATATATATATATACAGTATCATGTAAAATTTGGAATCCCAGGTCAAAATTTTCTTTTTGAATAACTACATGTTTATTAAAGACATATTAGAAAGTAATTTTGTTTAGAAATCAAGCCCAATATATCTTGTGTCTCAGGACTCTCTGGTCTATATAATTGATGAGTAGCAATACTAACATATTGTAATATTGCATACAGCTTCACGCAAAAGTTTGGCACCCCTGGTCAAATGACTGTTATTTTGAAGAGTAAAGCAAGTTGAAGATGAAATTATCTCTAAAAGGCCTAACGTTAAAGATGACACATTTCCTTTGTATTTTAGGAAAAAAAAATGTTTTCATCTTTTGCGTTTTAAAAATTACAAAAAGGAAAATCGGCCGATGCAAAAGGTTCGGCACCCTTGGAGATTGGTGTGCTCTGATAACTTTGACCAAGGTTTCAGACCTTAGTTAGCCTGCTAGGGTTATGGCTTTTACACTATATAATCGTTGGGATAGGCCAGATGATGTGAATTTCCCAGCTTTATAAAAACTCAGCCTTGTCTAACCTTGTGCCAAAAATCACCAGCCATGGGTTCTTCTACGCAGCTGCCTTGCACTCTGAAAATGAAAATGGTGGAGGCTTACAAAGCAGGAGAAGGCTATAAGAATATAGCAAAGCATTTTCAAGTTTCCCTTTACTCAGCTTGAACAGGAACAGTGAAGGTCAAGATAAGGTCTGGAAGACCAAGCAAAATTTCAGTGATAGCTGCTTGTAGGATTACTAGAGAACCCCCCACTTGACTGTGAAAAACTTTCAGAAAGATTTAGTAGATCCTGGAGTTGTGGTACATTGTTTTACTGTTCAGAGAAATCTGCACAAGTATGGCCTTCATGGAAGAGTCAAAAGAAAAAACCTCTCCTGCATCCTCATCATGAAATTCAGCATCAGAAGCATGCAAAAGAACACCTAAATAAGTCTGATGCATTTTGGAAACAAGTTCTCTGGACCGATGAGGTTAAAGTAGAACTTTTTGGCCACAATGATTAATGATATGCGTTTAGAAAAAAGGACACTGAATTTCAAGAAAAAAACTCCACGCTAATCATGAAACATGGGGGTGGTTCAATCATGCTTTGGGGTTGTGTTACAGCCAATGGCATGGCAAGCAATTCATGGGTAGCGAAAAGAATGGATTCAATGAAATTTCAACAAATTCTTGATGCAGACATAACACCATCTGTAGAAGAGGATGGCTTCTACAAATGGATAATGATCCTAAGCACACGTCAAAATCCACAATAGATTACTTCAAAAGGCACAAGCTGAAAGTTTTACAATGGCTCTCACAGTGCTCTGATCTGAACATCATTGAAAATCTATGGCTAGACCTCAAAATAGCAGTGCATGCAGACAACCCAGGAATCTCACAGAACTGGAAGAATATTTCAAGGAAGAGTGGATGAAAATCCCTCAGTCAAGAATTGAATGATTTTTATCTGGCTACAAAAAGCGGTTACAAACTGTGATACTTTCAAAAGGAAGTGCTGCTAGGTACTAACCATGCAGGGTGTCCAAACTTTTGTGTTGACCCATTTTTCTATTTATAATTTTTAAAATGTAAAAAATGAATATATATTTTTTTTTGCCTAAAATCCAAAGGAAATGTGTCATCTTTAACTGTACGCCGTTTAGAGATCGTTTTAGAGATCATTTCATCTTCAACTTGCTTAACTGTTCACAAAACAGTAATTTTGACCAGGGGTGCACAAAATTTTACATGCCACTGTATTGCAGCAGAATGGTCCCCTTAAGTATTAGACTTAGTGCAACCTGTTGATTTCTTTGGGAAACAGACATCCTTCTAATGTTTATGGGGACTTCCTAATTGTCTCCGATAGGTGATGTGGAGGTAGAGAAGGGTCCGGTCTGTAGAGTTCGAAAACGGGTTCTTTTTGCCACAATCCGCAGCTTACTATTTTTTCCCCATGCACAGCACATGCACTCTTAGCTAAATATAGCTGTATATGTCAAGATTGGGGGAGATCATTTAGCCGATAGCTATCTGATGTGAATGCCACTGTTAGGTTACATTATTTATTATGAAACCTGTGTTTCGCTGTCCGTATTCAGTGTATATCACCTGCAATTATATTGAACGCAAATATTAGCAGCATACTATGCAGTGCTGTACATTTGGTTAAAAGGAACAATATTGGGATAAAAAGTTATATCTGGAATACAGGGGGAATATATGGATGGGACAAATGTGCACACATAGGGCAGCACCATAAGGAACAAGATGGGGGTGACGGTGATGGTAGCGCTCATCTGTAAGGGTTGTGTAAGGCTGCAGGCCCATGACTGTAGGAGAGTATCGTCCAGATAGCAGTTTTGGTAAAACAGAGAGTATCAAGATGTGCGGGCTGCGCTCAGGGAAAGACTGAGATCTGTTAACTATAAGCAAGGTTTTTTTATTCGAACAACGCATTTTGGCGCCAGACCAATACCTTTCTCTAACGCATTTATACAGACTGGCCTATCGCCTCAACATATTAACCTAATCTATGCCTGTGTGGCACAGCCAAAAGTTTTACCATAACCAGATTTCCCGCATCATGTTCCCACATGCTTTATGCATCCATTAGCCCTCTGTGTCTGTACTGTTACACACTTAACATTATGGCTGGTCCATACAATCAGGGCTACTGTTACCACCCACCTTTCGTGTCTACCTCTTTCCTCATAGACTGTAAGCTTGCGAGCAGGGCCCTCATTCCTCTTGGTATTTGTTATAATCTATGTGATTATTGTTATGCTGTAATGTCTATTGTCTGTACAAATCCCCTCTGAAATGTAAAGTGCTGCGGAATATGTCGGCGCTATAGAAATAAAATTTATTATTATTATTATTTCTCAAGGGAGAAAACCATCACTTGGTTTTGCAAGGCAAAGAACCCTTACTTGTTTTATTACCTTGAGAAAGGCTCTGGTCCGGTGCTGAAACTTGTTGGTGTGAATAAAAAAATCTTTCTTATACTCTCTAGATCTCAGTCCACTCATCTCCATTTTGCCAAATCTAGACAACAGATTCTGGAAGATTATAATGTTCCCCTTTAAGTCTAATGTGTAACTAGAAGACAATATAGAACATATCTTATTACCTGGTTTGCTTGAAATCAACATCACGCCACATGTAACTTTTAACATAACACTGAAAAGAAGTTGATAAGTGTGTCACAAGTAAAACCAATTTCCTGCTCCATAAATGCTTTTCATAGCAAATCTTGAAAAGGACAATCAATTTAGAATGAGAGCTTTCTTATTTGATTTCCAGTACAATCACTAACCAGGTAATTTGCTTTCTTTAACTAGTTTGAAGGAATACAGTTACTTCTGTCTTATTCCCATGAGTGTTCTTTACCACTGGGAAGTGGTAACGATCCGATTGCCTGCAATGTTGTCAACTATAAGTTTAAACAGTGGAACATTCATGGTCAAGTCTCATATCTGGAGACTGAAAGTCAATGAAAACATTCCAAACAATTTTTGACCATTGAAAAATCACAGAAGAGTTTTTGAAGGGTGATGAGAAAAGAATAGTTGACTTTAAGAATGTTGGCACCGTATTTAAAAAAAATGTTTTTCCACTTGAAATCATCCAGATCTCTAGGTATTAATTCAGAACTAGTTTCAACCAATGTTAATTAAAAAAATATTCAAGGTTACTTGGTGGCTGTTTTGTAAGTTTGAGGTATTTTTTTTTAAAAAAATCATTTTCACGAAAATCAGCAATCAATATAAATTCCAAAGTGTCAACCAAAGCTGGCATTAGAGGTTGGAAAACCTGAGCCCTGATTTTTCAGGTACCTTTGAAGACTGCACAGAAAAAAGGAGGATTCAAAAATATATAAATAAACTGGAGCAGTGGGCAGCAACTAACAGAGTGGTTTTTAACAGGGAAAAATGCAAAGTACTACATCTGGGCAATAAAAATGAAAAAAGCATATACAGAATGGGAGGAATAGGGTTAAGCAACAGCACATGTAAAAAAGACATGGGCATACTAATAGATCACAGACTGAACATGAGTCAACAGTGTGATGCAGCAGCAAAAAAGGAAAATACAAAAAGAAAATACAGAAGCATACAGTCTAGATCACGTGAAGTCATTATTGCCCTCTACTCCTCTTTGGTCAGACCTCATCTGGAATACTCTGTCCAGTTTTGGGCACCACATTTAAAAAAATCAACAAACTGGAGTAAGTTCAGAGAAGAGCGACCAGAATGGTGACCAGTCTGAAAATCATGTCCTATGAGGAAGTGTTACTACTGAGAGGAGACTTAATAGCTGTCTATAAATATCTCAAGAGCTGTCACATTGCAGAAGAGTCACCTTTATTCTAATTTGCACAAGGAAAGACTAGAAGCAATGGGATGAAACTGGGAGGAGACACAGATTAGATATTAAAAAAACTTTTTGACAGTGAGGGTGATCAATGAGTGGAACAGGCTGCCACGAGAGGTTGTGAATTTTCCTTCAATGGAAGTCTTCAAACAGAGGCTGGACAGACATCTGTCTGGGATGATTTAGTGAATCCTGCATTGATCAGGGGGTTGGACACGATGACCCAGGACGCCCCTTCCAACTCTACCATTCTATGATTCTTTGAAAAAGCAATCTTACACATAAGACCCCCTTTACACGTGAGTGTCACCGGTACGTGTGGTGACAGTTTCCACACATACCAGAGACACTTTCATACATGACCCATACTCTGCGCACGTCAGTGTGCTTCCACAGATCATGCATTCATGTGCAAAACACATTGACATGCCCTTTTTTGCAAGCAGCATGGAGTGCCTGGGAAAAGCAATGCAATTACTACTGTTCCATGGCGCCAGGTGCTGAATGCAGCTCTCATCATTGTCGCCTGGTCTCCCTGCGATCAGTATGACAAGGTGACACAGATGGGAGTATGTATAGCATGTATTAAATAAATAATGAAATAAAAAAATGTTTATTTTCATAACCAGCTGAGGAAAAACCGACGGCCGGGGCTGATGTTAATATCATGGGAACAGGCTAATAGCAATAAAAGTACTAACCTTTACTGGTTATTGTAGGAGAGACCCCAAAGAAAAAATAATGTGGGATTCCTCTATATTTACTAACTAGCAAAGGGTAAAAAGACAGCTGCAGGCTAATATTAATAGCCTAGGAAGGGGCCATGGATATTGTTCTCTCAGAATAAGGCCATCAGCCCTCAACCACCCCAGAAATGGCACATCTTTTATATTCATCATTTCTGGTTCTTAGCCTCCGCTCTTCCCACTTGCCGTGGTATGGTGGGACGTGGGCTAATAGTTGTGGGCTTGATATCAGCTGTTTTATGCTTGCTGACATCAAGCCAGGGGTTAGTACTGGAGAGGTGTCTATCAGACACCCCCATTACTAACCCCATAGTCAAATGTAATTAAGACACAGAGTAAAGTCCTTAAACTCCCTGACCCTATTTTAATTAACCAAGATGGAGGTGAAAATAGTTTGACTATTGTAGAACATAGAGAATCTGCTACACAAAGTGCAATATGCTTGTAGTTTGATCACTGGTGGTATTGCAGCCTAATGGATCAGTGGTGGTAAACATAATACCTAACCTCAAAGAAGGCACATGATAAGAAAAATAGACTTACTGCCATGAAGTGGAGCATACCTTGGCATCCCCGCTGCCCCAACCCACATTTCATTAGAATTTCTTCAGGAGGCATGCCATTATGCTGCACAATCACCAGTGATCAAACTACAAGCAAATTGTCAATCTATTTCTGTCCTTATGTGCCTCCATCTTGGTTAATTATCTTTTGCGATCTTTTGGTCCCTTAAGGGCCTGTCACACTAAGCGGTATCGCTAGCAATATTGCTATAACGTCACTGGTTTTGTAACATTATAGCGATATTGCTAGCGATATCGCTATGTGTGATACTTACCTCCGACCGGCTCCCCCGCTGGTTATCGCTGATCGCGCGAGAATGGCCTGGGACGTTTCTCGTCGTCAGCTTCCTGCTGTGGTGACGAGCGACGCGTCGACGCGGGCAGGAGGACATCAGGATCGCCGCGTCTGACAGGTAAGTAGCGACCCGCGACCGCTGCTATGTCGCTGGTGAGATCTGCCTGCGTGGCAGCTCACTAGCGACCACTTAGCGATGCACCAGCGATCCTGACCGCGTCATATCACTGGTCGGGATCACTGGTGCATCGCTAAGTGTGACAGTACCTTTACATAACACTGCCGTGTTGAATTAAGGTGTCTGCACATTGCACTTTTTCAACTGGAAATGCTATGCACTGCAACTTTCTATTTTGCACTGTCACTTTGAGCTACATTATTATTGATTATATTTGTGGGATCTATATTTTTGCATTCTATTTTTGCAAAGTGTACACAGACTAACTGCTACGGCAGCACTTACTTGCTTGTTGAATATTTGTGCATGTTCTCTGCACTTCATGGTAGCTTCGGCTCTGCAATTTAGTTTCTAGCAGAGTTTTTTTAATCTATTCTTATAGTGTATTTTATGTCTAAATAAAGATTGAATCCTCTTGTGTTATACTCTGTGATGGTGGTTCATTTTCCCCTATGCTTAATGTTATTTATACGCTTGAGTTTTTTTGTCCATAATTAATTTATTTTTGGTCTCTTTCATGCTAAATACAGTTTATTGCGCAATTTCTCCTGAATATGCTGATACTCAATATGTGAAGGAAAACTACTGTTTGGGTGCATGGCAGTTCTTGGAAGGGAAAGAGTGTCATTTTACTTTTTGAATGCAAAAATTGCTGGAATAATTAGCAGGTTCACAGAAGTTTTTAACATTGAGCCCTGAAAATAAAAAAAAATCACATTTTCCCACAAAAATGTTTTTTTTAAGCCCAAAATGTGTAATTTTGCAAGAGTAACAGGAGAAAATAGACCACAAAATTTGTTGTGCAATTTCTCCTATGATTACCGATACCCCATATGCAGTGAGAAACTACGTTTGAGTAGTTTAGAAGGGAAGGAGTGCCATTAATTAGAGAGCAGATTTTGCTGCACTGGTTTAATGGTGCCATGTCACTTTGGTAGAGCCCCTGAGGTGCCTGAACAGCAGAATCCCCCCTCAATTGACCCCATTTTGGGAAATCATACCCCTTTGGGAATTTTGTCTACAGGTGTAGTGAAGATTTTGACTCCATGGGTGTTTTCCAGAAACAAGCAGCAGTGAATGTTGCTGAGTGAAAATTGCAAACTGCCATTGTAGTGACCAGCATGTTGAAATGTCCAGTTTGTTGTCGTGACCAGTACATTATGCCCAGCTCATGCTTCTGGAGACACACACCCATAAATTAGGTGGGCTCTCATCACAACGGAAATGCCGAACATGTGGATGCTAAATGTGGTTAAAACATACTCGGGCTCAGAAGGGTGGAGGGGCATTTGGATTTGGGAATGCAGAATTTGTTGAATTTCTTTTGATGAACAAGTAGCCATTTCACCCCATGGAGTTTACATCTAAATCTCCAAGTGACATGACAGATGAAACCCCCGAGCAGGGCCAGCATCAGCACCTGGCGCATCAGGGCAAGTGCCAGAGCCCTGAGCAGGCAAGGGCCCAGTGCATGGGCCAGTGCCAACCCCTGCAAGTGGGCCCCCGCTTGCTCTGGTCCCCGGTTCTTGCAGTACCTACCTCTACCTGTTCCACCACTGAAGCGACTTCCTCATCTTCTGACTGTGACCTTTCAGGTCAGACGGTGTGATGACATCACTAGTGGGCACCCTCTGCTCTGGAAAGTCAAAGTGCAGAGAGCCGGAAACTGCTGATGCTGAGGAGTCTGGAGCAGAACAGTGGCCAGCAAGGAGAGGTATTTTTTTTAAATATTTGGAGCAATATATGGGGTCCATCATATAATGGAGCCTCATATGGGGCCCATCATATATGGAGCATTATATGGGGCCTATCAAATACTGGAGCATCATATATGGAGCATTATATGAGGCCCATCAAACTATGGAGCATCATAAGGGTCCCATTATATATGGAACATCATATGGGGACCATTTTAGATGGAGCATCTTATGGGACCCATTATATATGGAGCATCTTATTGGCCCATAATATATAGGAAGTATTATAGGGGGCCAATTCTGTATGGAGCAATACATGGGGCCCATCATACACTGGAGCATTATATGGAGCCCATCATATACTATATGGAGCATTTTATGGGGCCTATCCTGTATGGAGCATCATAAGGGTCCCATTATATATGGAACATCATATGGGGCCCATTATATATGGGCCTATTCTGTATGGCTCAATATATGGGGCCCATTCTGTATTGATAGCATTATGTGGGGCTCATTATGTATGGAGCAATATATGGGGCTCATTATACTGTATGGAGCAATATAGGCGGCTATTGTTCTGTAAGGGGCAATATATGAGACTCAATAGTCGGTATGGAGAAGTATACGGGTCCATTATATTCTGTGGAGTATTATATGGGTTGAATTATTCTGTATAGAGCAATATATGGGGCTCATTATACTGTATGGAGCAATATATGTGGCTCATTATACTGTATGGAGCATTAGATTGGGTCCATTATTCTATGTGGAGCAATATATGTGGCACATTATACTATATTTTGAGCACTCTGTGATGCCCATAAAACTGTATGGAGCAATATATGGGGCTCATTGTTCTGTATGGAGCACTATGTTGTGCCCATAATACTGTATGAAGCAATATATGGGACTCATTATTCTGCATGGCACACTATGTGGTGCCCATAATATTGCATCAAGGACTACATTGTCTAGTTCCCGAGCTCATGTAGAATTTACAGTAGATATCATTCATGTAATGTAAGAAGTAAGTGAAATCTTTGGCATTGTACCATACCTATATTTGTCTGCCATTTCTGTGCATCATGAATTGTGATATTATCACTTTTGAGGTAACCAGATATAATCGATTTAAATAATCGGTACCACACAATGGTATATCAATAATAAAATTACATTCTTTATTGCAACATATTAAAAGCAAAATATACAAAAAAGATGCTGGAAAGAAATTAATGACGGACTAATACGCCATGGAAACTCCCACTACAGCCATAAGAATAATGCCAAAGACATCCACATAATATAATACTAAAGCAATGTTGGGGATACATGGAGGATCAAGCACACACAAAAGCTCCTCAATACACATGCCCATCTAGGGTATTCTGAACTAAATACTGTCCAGTGTGTGACCATCCTCCCAAATGCCCACTTAATACTGCAATCTTAATATTTAGTGTGAAAAACATATGGTCAATGATACATGTCACATACCAGGGTGATCTGGTGGAGATTCCTGGATGCCCCTCTGCCCCGACTCGCGTTTCGCACTGCTTATCGGGGGGGTCCACACGATCGTGGTGCCATACATATACTGTGGTTTGTACGGCATATATCTGGAAAGGGTTAAAGGCGTTGCCCATGAACAAAGTTCATTTTTTAAAATTATTTTAACTACATTTATATCTACTACATTGATATATTAAAGAAAGAAAAATGGAAAGGGAAAGGGAAAATCTGTCTTATGCCACGCGGCTCTTAGTTACCCGCTGTTTACCTTGGGTACCAGCTTACTCACTGGTCCTGCTCGCTGGTGAGTCTGTATGTGTGACAGCTCACCAGCGATCAGCTAACTATGTCCCAGCGATCCCATCCACGTCAGATCATTGGTGGGATCGCTGGGACATTGAAGCATGTAACGGGGCCTTAACAACAGTATGCTTTTAAACAAAGCTGAATATCAAACAATTAAAATAAAGTAAAATATTTTTGCATCCAAAATATTGGAAAAAAGTATTTATGGTAAATCAACAGTTTCTAGTAGCATAATTAACAAATCAATAGATCTTTGAATAATAATTCAAATGGATGTGTTTAAAAATAATGTTCCTGTGCTGAGATAATCTTATAAATGTGCCCCTGATGTGTACTGTGTAATGGCTGTAACTGACTTTGTGTGAACAAAGTCTGGTCACGGGAGGAAGCAAAAGAGTATACAGACAGCATGGAATCAAGGCTAAAGCCCCCATCACACACAGCGATTTCGCTAGCTGAGTCACAAGTTTTGTGATGCAACAGCGATCTCACCAGCGAGATCGCTGTGTGTGACACCTATCAGCGACCGGCCCCCCTGCCGGATATCGCTGATCGTCCTGGAATGGCCAGGCCATTTTTTTGATCGCTGGTCTCCCGCTGGCCAGCACGCTGCGTGTGGCAGGCGGGAGACCAGCGATCAGATAGCTGGAGCTGGTAACCAAGGTAAACATCGGGTTTCTAAGTGCCGAGCTGCGCTTAGAAACCCGATGTTTACCTTGATTACCAGCTCCTTGCACCAGCGTGCTGGTAACTAAGGGACACAGTGGGTAACTAGGCGACGTGCGTCGCTTGTTACCCACGTGTCGCTGTCCTGATCGCTGCTGAGATCTGCCTGTGTGACAGCTCACCAGCGATCATATAGCGACACACCAGCGATCCTGACAAGTTCACATCGTTGTCGGGATCGCTGGTGAGTCGCTATGTGTGACGGAGCCCTTATTCTTTTTGTAAGATAAAATATTTCCCTGCCTGTGTTTAAGCAATGTTTTAACTCAAAGATGGAATTATTTGATATCAAAGCTGTACTGTCTGAAAACTCTCTTTTGCCTCTGAAGCCCTGCTCTGTGGAGCACAAGCGATCAGAAAATCACATCTTCTAGTTTCCCATGGAGACTATTGAAGCTTGTAAAACATAAAAAAAAAGTTTTCAAAAATATTTATAATATTTATCAAATAAAAATATAAAAATTTAAACCACCCCATTCAGAATAAAACAATTACTAATTTAAAAAACACATACACATATTTGGTATAGACGTATTCAGAATCATCTGATCTATCAATATATAAAAATAATTAATCCGATTGCTAAACGGCGTAATGAGAAAAAAATCAAAACATGAGAATTACTTTTTTTAGACAGTGTACATATTACTTAGATGCACTTTTGCTTTTTATTTATTTGATTACATCAGGGTTTTTCTCATTTTGTCTTTTATAGGTTTTGTGTGCTTTATGGCTAATGTGAACATGCGTTTATATGCTCGTGTATACCAACTCAAACCAAGCTCAATTTTTGTGTTTTTTCTTTGTATTTTTGCATTCTGTGCAAGTCGGGGTGTGTCCTCCCTTTCCTGAGCTGGAAATTGTATTTAAAGGCTTCCCCTGACTGGTGTCCACTGGTTGGGACACGGTCCTTTTACCTGCCCTTATTCACACAGACGTCAACTTACGAAGACTGGAAAGCAGGTATTTGGAAGTCGCCTTGCTACACTTGTAAGGAGAGCTTTAAACTAGAACAACATGGGAAGGGAAGCAAAAGACCAGAAAAAGCCATACACCTGACAAATGCTACTGAGAACTCTGCTATTAGAAGTGGAAAGGAAGAACAAAGACGAAAGAATCTAATTAAAAAAAATATTGGAGAAAGAGAAACCAATCACAAACTAAAATGTTTCTATACTAATGCACAAAGCATGGGCAACAAACAAGGAGAATTGGAACTACTAACACAGGAAAAGAAATATGATGTCATTGGAATCACTGAAACTTGGTGGGACGATACACATGATTGGAATACAAGACTAGAAGGATACAACTTATTTGCAAGAAACAGACTTGATAAACGAGGAGGGGGTGTCACATTGTATGTTAGAAATGCGTATATCTGCACAGAGATTGAAGCTTCAGAGACTGGGAGTTCTGTGGAAACTGTTTGGGTAAGAATACAAGGACAGAACAATGGAAAGGACACCATTGTAGGCATTTACTACAGGCCGCCTGTGCAAGCTGAAGATATGGATGAACTCTTTATGCATCAAATGGCCAAGTTCTCCAAAAAATATGACATAGTTGTCATGGGAGATTTCAACTATCCAGACATTTGTTGGGAATCTCTCTCAGGTAAAACTAACAGGTCAAGGAAATTCTTATCCTCTCTTGCTGACAACTTTATCTTCCAAAAGGTAAAGGAGAAAACAAGGGGAACTGCTACCTTGGATCTAATCCTTATAAACAGGGAGGAAATGGTTGAGGAGGTAAAAGTGGCTGGGACCCTAGGAGGTAGCGACCATGCTATTTTAGAATTTTGGATAACTAGAGGCGGAAGACCTGTGAAGACTCAGACGTCAAGGTTAGATTTCAGAAAGGCAGATTTTAAGGGATTCAGAAAGAGAATTGGAGGGATCCAATGGCTGGATATCCTTAAAGACAAAAATGTCCAGGAAGGATGGGAAATCTTGAAAAATGAAATTCTCAAAGCACAGTTGTTAACAATTCCGAAAAGAGGGAAGAATAGGAAGCATTTAAGGAAACCAGGATGGATGAACACAGAACTTAAGCACATGCTAAAAAGGAAGCAAAAAATGTTTATAAAATGGAAAGAAGGAGGCATATCTAAAGAAGAATATAATGCTGTCTGCAGAACCTGCAAGGCACAAATCAGATTATCTAAAGCTGAAAATGAATTGAGGCTTGCAAGAGATGTCAAAAGCAATAATAAAGGATTTTGGGGATATGTCAAAAGTAAAAGAAAAGTCAAAGATGCTATAGGATTTTTACAGGATGAAAATGATGAAATGGTAAGACAGGATGTTGAGAAGGCTGAACTTTTAAATTCCTATTTTGCATCTGTTTTCTCTCAGAAAGGAAATGTAACATCAACTGTTATTCACTGTCCTATTAAGGGAATAGAAGAATCCAGGATATCTATAAACAGAAAGATAGTGAGGAAACACTTAGCTAACCTAAATGTATTCAAGTCTCCAGGTCCAGATGAATTACACCCCAGAGTACTGAAGGAGATAGCAGAAGAAATTTTTGAACCCCTCTCCATAATCTTTGAAAATTCTTGGAGAACAGGAGAAGTGCCAGAAGACTGGAGAAGAGCAAATGTTGTTCCTATCTTCAAAAAGGGGAAGAAGGTGGACCCAGGCAACTATAGGCCGGTGAGTCTGACTTCTATACCAGGAAAGATCTTTGAACAAATTATTAAACAACATGTATGTCAATACCTGGATAAGAATGAAGTGATTAAACAGAGTCAGCATGGGTTTGTAACTAATAAGTCATGTCAGACTAATTTAATTTCCTTCTATGATGGTATTACTGATTGGGTGGATCAAGGAAATGCTGTAGATATAGTATATCTTGACTTCAGCAAAGCATTTGACAAAGTCTCTCATACAATCCTTATTGAAAAAATGACTAAGTATGGAATGGACAAGGCAACTGTTAGGTGGATTCATAACTGGCTTAGTGATCGGACCCAAAGAGTGGTCGTAAATGGCTGCACATCCAGTTGGAAGAATGTCTCAAGTGGGGTACCACAGGGCTCTGTCCTGGGCCCTGTATTGTTCAACATCTTTATCAACGATTTAGATGAAGGAATTGAGGGTAAACTGATTAAATTTGCTGATGACACAAAGCTAGGAGGGATAGCTAATACTAGAGAAGAGAGAGAGAGGATTCAAAAAGATTTAAATAAACTGGAGACGTGGGCAGCAACTAACAGAATGGTTTTTAACAGGGAGAAATGCAAAGTACTACATCTGGGCAATAAAAATGAAAAAAGCATATATAGAATGGGAGGAATAGGGCTAAGTGACAGCACATGTGAAAAAGACTTGGGTATACTAATAGATCACAGACTGAATATGAGTCAACAGTGTGATGCAGCAGCAAAAAAGGCAAATGCAATTCTAGGATGTATTAACAGAAGCATACAGTCTAGATCACGTGAAGTAATTATTTCCCTCTACTCCTCTTTGGTCAGACCTCATCTGGAATATTGTGTCCAATTTTGGGCACCACATTTTAAAAAAGACATCAACAAACTGGAGCAAGTTCAGAAAAGAGCGACCAGAATGGTGACCGGTCTGCAAACCCTGTCTTATGAGGAAAGGTTGCAGGATTTGGGAATGTTTAGTTTGCAAAAGAGAAGACTGAGAGGAGACTTAATAGCTGTCTACAAATATCTAAAGGGCTGTCACATTGTAGAAGGATCAACTTTATTCTCATTTGCACAAGGAAAGACTAGAAGCAATGGGATGAAGCTGAATGGGAGGAGACACAGATTAGATATTAGAAAAAACTTTTTGACAGTTAGAGTGATCAATGAGTGGAACAGGCTGCCACGAGAAGTGGTGAGTTCTCCTTCAATGGAAGTCTTCAAACAGAGGCTGGACAGACATCTAACTGGGATGATTTAGCGAATTCTGCTTTGAGCAGGGGGTTGGACCAGATGGCCCAGGAGGTCCCTTCCAACTCTACGATTCTATGATTCTATGATTCTAACTTTGACACATGATAAGCTTTTTAATATTAGACAGTGTAGGACCGCCCCGACCACAGAGTCACCTTGTCGATGGTGGGACGGCTTTTATGCTATATTCGATCAAATACAGTATTACTAAGAACTCTGAATTACTTAGATGGTTTTTCTCATTTTGTCTTTTGTAGGTTTTGTATACTATTTTTGGTCGCTGCAACATTGGATTAAAATGCAATAACGGGCAGTAAAAAGATTGTATCCAGCTCGTAATGACCTGGAGAATAATAATGGCAGGTCAGTTTTAGCATTCAGTGAACATAGTAAAAAAACAAACAAAACGATTTGTCTAATTGCACTCTTTTTTAAATTTAACCCACTTTGATTTTTATTCTCGTTTTCCAGTACATTATATGGTAAAACCAAAGGTGTTGTTCAAAAGTACAACTCGTCCCACAAAAAAATAATTCCTCACATGGCCATATTGATTGAAAAATGTTGAGAAGTTCCAATGGGCGATTATCCGAGAAGCTTCGTGAGCGAATCACTAAGAATGCTGCCGACAGGTACAAAAGTATGCTATACTACCAAATGTAGGTTTTCCAAGCCTTTAAGCTCATCTTACTGTCACTTACTGTCACTTACTTAATTTGGCCGTATAATGAAATTCTGCATATTCCTTTCTGCAGTATTTCAGCATTTATGAACATACATGCAAATAAGTTCGTTCAGAGAGAGGGAATGAGCAGCTGCCAGAAACCTCTGACACCGCGTACCACAGTAAGTGAATACATTTCAAAGCTTAGTAACACTGATGACAGTTTGCTGTAGGTATGCTGTTGGTTCTATTGATTGAAGGCTTTAAACTTGATAAGCACTCTTATTCTACAAAGCCAAATGTTTCCATATAGCTTCATGTAGATGCAAACACAACTATTAGTTACATGCTCTAGGTTAAATATCAGCTGAAGGATATCGAAAATTGGATTTATCCTGGTGATGTCATCATATGTCTTGATGTCATACCTTATTTTCATAACATCATATCTAGGTTAATTAATTAGTGAGTTCAGGTTTTGCAAGGATCAGGTTGCTCAATTTTTGTCAAACCAGAAAATCTTGCTGGAGACAAATTCCTCTCGGTGCCCTGTGACATTGATACATTAGCTTACACTAGGGGAAGTGATTATAATCTATGATACAGTATATATTGTAGGCTGACTATATTTTTTCTGAAGGACCCTAAGAATTGTACAAATATCCCATTCAATGTATTTGATATTGGTTAATCCTCCATTTCCCGTATAATGGGGCTGAATATTAAAATCAGTGTCAGTGATAAAAATATCTAAAGACTATCAGTAACCACATATGTCATCCATTAATATTCATAGTTTAACATTAAAAGCTATGTAACCATTCATAACTACATTTTTCATATTGTCTTATTGCCTGAATGCATGTCAGGTAAAAAGTTAAGCAACATATCCCTGTGTAGTCTGATCTAGTAGAGTTACTCTCTTCCTGCTGTCACCAACTAGTGGAGTGGAAAATCCATAAAAAAGCATGAACTCTGAGTCCGACTACATTGGGTCAGTAGTCTGCTACTATGGAGACACATGCAACGATCAGCCATAACATTGAATCTATTTTGACAAAGGTAGTGAATTTGATGTGTTGCAAGCAGGAATAATGGTCATGTGTTATGTTCTGAGTGGCTTTGACATGGCTAAATGGATGGGTTAGAAAAGCCATAAAATATCATGCCATACTATTAAAATGTCAGGCATTATTATCTAGCTATGAAGCCAAGAAGCTCATGGATGTCCAATGCTCAATGCATGAGTAGTGAAGACTAGTCCAACTGGTCCAGTACAACAGAAGACCTAATGTAGCCGAAATTGTTAAAAAATAACTGCAAATTGTGGCACAGAATTTACGGATCATCACACCTTCAGTATTTGATCGGTAATTTATATCGGTATTTGTAAGCCAATATCAGGAGTGGAACAATCAGTTGAAAAGGATAATAGAAACACGTCACCACTTCTGCATTTTTCACACTCCTGGTTTTGATTTAAAATACTGATGTAAAATACTGTCCGAATACTGAATATGTGAACATGGCCTTAGTTTGGAGCTGCTTAGCTATAGATTGGTCAGTGTGCCCTTGCTGATGACTGTCCACCACTTAAAATCTCCTACAGCACAATGACGAGTAGCATGACTAACCTGCAGCCTGGCATTGTCATGCTGAAACAGGCTCCTGGGAAACTATAGATAAATAGCCATTCCACTGATTCCACAGACAAATTAATGTAAAGCTCAGCTGTTAGTGTGCCTGGAATGAAGGCTAGAGGGATCCCGCTATTGTATATCATTCCTCCTCCCATGATAATCCTGCAAGTAGGACTGGTGTGATGTTCCCTCTGAAGGCCTCTCTATAGTGTTGTCCACGTGGACTTCACACCAATCTATGGCTATGTTTGCATCCAAGACAAAAGCAGGACCCACCGCTGAAAAGGTCAAACTTAAATTCGAGTCTACATTCCCACCTTGCTGTATGCCATGATTGTCTTAGAGGCCAATTGGAATACCTGCAGATGAAAATCTGGCTTTTAAGCCCAGTGTCATGTAAACCTATTTTGATGGTTTGTGTAGACACTAGTATGTGACATCCAGTTTCACTTACAGCAAAAACTGGAGCAATCATGGGACCAGTGGAATGGACATTTTTCCAAAGTGTTCCGGGAGATGATTTTCAACAAAATAACGCAGGTTCGCATGTTGCTTATGCTACTAGAAACAACCTACCATATCCTGCAGCTTCTCTGGACTAGTCTCCCATTGAGCACATCTGGGACATCAGTGGTTGGCAATTACAATGGGAGATGCCAGCAGTGGATCTTAATAATTTTTAAAGGGAATCTGTCACCACCGGGATGTTTATGATGACCTGTTAATATGGGCATACAGGTAATAGAAATGTTAAGCTAGTCCTACCTGAATGCCTTATTTGCTAAGAATGACATTTGTTAGCCAAGGAGGTGTGGCTTAGTTACCTTTTCTCCTACTGGAAAGAGGGACTGGAGAGGTTACTACTGTGGTCCAGTTGACTTATAGCCACACAGGACAGTAACAAGGAGGAGAGGGACATGACTGAGCTTCTGAAATACACCAAATATTTCTTTACAGTGACATGGAAAAGATTGGGCACCCATGGTCAAAATTATTGTTACCTCAAACAGTTAAGCAAGTTGAAGATGAAATGATCTCTAAAAGCCCTATATTTAAAGATAACACATTCCCTTTGTATTTTAGGCAATAAATAAATATTTTCATATTTTACATTTTAAACATTACAAAAAGGAAAATGTTATGAACGAGTCACCGTAGGATGCAAAAACAGAAATGCTAGCTAAGTCCAGAAAACCAGAGAAGTTGGCAGCTATCGGATTGCAGACCCCTGAACCTATCAACAACAACTAGCAGTAGCCGTGGGGGGTTCCTACGGTGCCCTAGACCCCTCGATCACAGCCGGAGAACTACATAGCCTAAAGACAGAAAGGGAAATCTAAACTGCCCCAGAGCAGACCCCAAAGCAATAGGCAGCCCCCAACATATAATGACGGTGAAGCAAGAAGAAAAAACACTAACACAGATAGAAAGATAGACTGAGCAAATGATGGGGCCCAAGCTAACTAGATAGGAAAGGATAGACAAGTTGCTGTCTGCAATCCGCCAAAAACCCTATCAAAACAAGAGCCAACAGACTGACAGGGAAAAAGGCCCTGAAGACGCTAGGCTTCAAAAAGACTATGTCAGTACTCAGGTATTTTCTGAAGACAGAGCAAAAAGACACAAAGGAATTCAGCTCACCCCAGCAGGGAATGGCAGAATCCAGAAAAGCAAGGAAAAATAAAACCAAAACACAAATGCAAAAAGCAAGGCAGAAAACTTAGCTTTTGAGGAGCAGGAATCAGACTGGTCTCCTAGAATCCCTCAGAGAAATCACCAGCGAGGCAGAATGGCATCGGCTGCCTTATATCCAGTCAGCAACTCCCATCACCCAGTCATCCTCTACCAGCTCAGGTGTTTGGTAATCAGCCTCACTACCTTCCTTCACCAGAAGAGGGAGTTCATCAGACCTCAATGGTGAAGGGGAAAATGAACTCATAACAGGAAAATGGGCCAATGAAAAAGTTTCGGCACTGTTCGAAATTTGTGTGCTCAGATACCTCACCTGCATAAATATGGCCTTCATGAAAGAGTCATCAGAAGAAAACTGCTCCTGCATACTCACAAGAAAATTCAGTGCCAAAAGTATGCAAAAGAACATCCAAACAAGCCTGAGGCATTTTGGAAACAAGTCCTATGGACCGATGAGGTTAAAATAGAATTCTGGTTACAATGTACACAGTGTAAAGGGCAGATTTGGTGCATTTTTTATATGTTTTTGCCAGGCAGATTTGCTAGCAAAAGCAGAAGCAATCCTGATGACAGCAAAGTGAATAAGAAATCTGAAGTCATGCACATGTTGAGTTCTGACTTGCAGATTTGGTGCAGAAAATAACCTGTAGCATGTCAATTCTCTGTGTGTTTTTGCCCTACATTTTTCACCATTGACCTCCTTCAAATCAGTCAAAAAAATGCAGGGTATAAATGCATAAAAACCGCATCAAAAGCGCGCATTTCTGCAACTGTGTTTTTCCTGCCAAGAGATTCAGAAATGGGGCAGAAATTTCTGCATCCACTTACTCGACCTCTGCACATAGCTTAACATTCTATGATTCTAACTTGCAAAACTGTTCACAATAACAGTAATTTTGACCAGGGATGCCCAAACTTTTACATGCCACTGTATATAACTCTCAGTTTTATTGCAATTTGAGACAAAAGGGATGAAAGAAAAGGAGACAATTAAAATAGGATTAACTGAAATTATTTTTTTTTTAATTTTTGTTTATTTTAGTGTTTCTTTAATGCATTTTCAAAAAAATGAAAATAGATTCTGCTATTAGCAAGTAGAGTGTGTTCACTATATAGGAATGTACTTCTGCAATATATCTTTTGCATCATCCATGGATTTCAAGATTTCTGCTTGCAGAGGATAAAAATCAGATTAGGTAATGTGAAGTTAGCGGACTGGAGAGGACTTTATGGAGCGTTTGGACACCGAGCAATATTATCAGATATGGACTGACACACATCTCCTTTAACCCTAATTTTATCCATGACGGGTCCTTCCTGTCCCTGCACAGTGAGCACTTCCTATGTGTCTCTACCCTTCCTGCTGTAACAGGAACCTTCAAATTAGCAGTAGCTTGGTGGTACGGCACCTATACAACTCATGCATGGCTGTCATCATGGCCACCACCACCCAGATTATTATGTCTCTGTTGCCTACAATTTCCTGCCCATGAAGGGAAAGGAAGGGAGACACCAACAACATTGATCTACCCTGTACAAATTCTGCCTATCTGTACTTTAACCTTATTTCCAAGAATTATATTTTATGCCCCTTTCTTCTCTGCTATATAATTTACAACTCAAATATCAAATTTTTTTTTCAATTTTTAATTCTTTCTTTTCTTTTTTCTATGCCAGCATCAGATAAGAATCACAGTATGAAGGAACTCAAAGAAACACAGTAACTGTCGTGTTATCTTCAGTAGGCATATCCATCAATAGCCAGAGTCCGTCTGGAGAGGAATTCCTCTTCCTTACCAGTCTGAATCAACAAGTAGTGCTAATAGCGGAGCATGTGATGGCGTCTTTCCCAGCATGAACAATCAGCTGTTGATCAGCTGTTAATGCGGACGGCCTTTCATGTGTCCATTGTTTTTACATTGCCCCATTTTGCACCTGTGAGGCAGCTACATTTTTTTTTGCAAATACAGAACGTCCCCTCTCCCTTTTCGGCGGTTCACACGTATTTACATACATTAAGGTGTTTGCAGAATATGAAGGATCGCTCCGAGAACTGTTAAAATGCTTTTAATAAAATAGACGTAGTCAATAGCCGCGGCTTGTAAAAATGAAAGCCTTGTCTCTTTGTCTTTATCACAACCAGACAATCAAGACATTGAAAGTTCCAAATTCCAATATTATTTGCCTGCTGTGAATTACAGTGTTAAGCGCTGCAGCCTTCATTTTTTTTGTTTCTTCTTTTTCCCCGGCTCGCACAATCCTCTTTAAAATCAATGGCTGGTGAGAACACTTGCAAGTGAAACAAACCTTGGGATTTTTTTCTCCCTGCATTTGTTCGAATCAATAGTGTGAACTTGTAACCTTCCTACTGTGGCTGGTAATATTTTGATAGTATTAAGCAGCATCGAGTCAAAATGCTATAATATGCATATTTCTGAGATGTAGTTTTTATTTAAATGGTAAATCTGTCATGTGTGTATGTTCGCTTAATGCACTGAGCAATTTATAAACCAGAGTTGTACTAAATCTTTTCACATTCGGCGCTGGCTTTTTCTTCTGCATTTAACTGCGGCTGCCAACCAGTGGTATATTTACTGACACATAATAAAATTTAAGTCAAGTTTTTGTCTATCTGTGGAATAAATGTGGTATTCAGCATTTCTATTTTCTTTTCTTTGTAAAATATGCTGTTAGATTGTCTTTTTATAGCCCTAACTATTATCTGCGTTATTCCATTAAAGACTAGATCCACCTTTGAAATAAAAAACAAATACTGTATATATTGTATATGTGTCAGCTATGACATTTAGCTGATTATCATACCTTGTACAGTGGTGATCAGTACCATAGCCATCACAGATCAGCGGTTCCTAGTGGAGAACAGATTGTACCACAGAGTCAGCTCCAGAGTCTCTCTCTCCTGTAGAGTGTAAGCTTTTATGTCAGCGGAGTACTTTCTCGCCTCACTCTTCTATAGAGTGTAAGCTCTTACAGCCAGCAGGGTACTCTCTCTCCTGTAGAGTGTAAGCTCTATTGGTCAATGGGATTCTCTCTCTCCTGCAGAATATAGGCACGTATGGTCAATGGAGTCCTCTCTTTCCTGTAGAGTGTAAGCTCTTATGGTAAGCAAGGTTCTCTGTTTCCTGCAGAGTGTAAGCTCTTATGGACAGCAGGGTCCTCTCTGTCTCTCCTATAGAGTCTAAGCTCTTTTGGTCAGCGGGATCCTCTCTCTCTCCTACAGAGTGTAAACTCTTATAGTCAGCAGGTTCTTCTCTCTCCTATAGAGTGTAAGGTCTTTTGGTCAATGGGGTCTTCTCTCTCTCTCTCTTATAATATGTAAGCTCCTGTTATCAGCGGGGTCCTCTGTCCCTTCTGTAGATTGTATACTCTTATGGTCAGCAAGGTTCTCTCTTTCCCCTATGTGTATTTACCAAGCAATTAAAAGCTTTCCAGTATTGAGATTCATTCTAATTTATTCATTGTGAACCAAATTATTTGGGAAAATTTGTCAAATTCAGCTATTTTAAATTTTTAGTTGGAGTCCAATATTAACTAAAAAAAGCCTAAGGCTATGTGTACATGGCATCTTTTTCCTGGGAATTCTGCCCGGAATCGACTTGAAAAAGCACCACCAATGAGCAACATAAAATGAACATAATGCACAGCAATGTCAAAGAGACGTTGTGTACATATGTTCCGTCTTTTGCCTTTTTGCTTTGGAAACCCAGAAGAAATTAAAGTTACATGCTTATACTTCACTGTATACAGTGAAAGCCACTGGTGGCGGAGCCTCAGCAAGATTGATGGCAAAACTGCTGTTGTAGCTGTCTTGACCGCCAGAGTTTTCCAGAATTGGCTATAACTGGAAGACTCGGTAGCTGCAACGGCAAATAAATGACACGTTGCGCACATGCCCTAAGGCTATGTGCATAATGAGTTTTGTGGAGTTTTTGTAGCAGAAACTTGGAATGCACACAATGCATCTTTTTGAGTCGGATTCCAGAGCCTAAACTGCCTGAAATGTTCTAAAGAATGAAAATCAGCAATTTTATGTAAAGACGACTTGTTGTTTAAATACCCCTCCCATCAGTTTCTGGATAACTTTGCCACCTGGCTTCCCCACTATCTCTCTAGTGACATCCCCACCCTCATCATGGGAGACTGGGAGATTTCAACATCCCCATTACTCTTCCTCTCTCACCATCTGCTTCTCACCTGTTATCTCTAACCTCCTTTTTCAGCCTCTCGCAGCATACTAACTCCCCACGCATGAAGACGGAAACTCCTCCGACTTGGTTTTCTCCTGGTTTTACTCAGTGGATGATTTCACAAACTCCCCTCTCCCACTCTCTGACCACAACCTTCTATCATTCTCTATCAAGAACTGCCATCCCACCCAGGTCACCCCCACTTTCCACACTTTTGGAAACATACAGGCCATTAACACCCAGAAACTTATGAAGAGCTTGCAGTCATCATTGGCCCCTATCTCCTCCCTCTCATGTCCTGATTCTGCATTGAAGCATTACAATGAAACACTGCCCTGGATGAAATTTCACCTCATATACATAGAACAACTAGGTACAGACGGCGACAACTGTGGCATGCACTGCAAACACGCTTCCTACAGCGGTGCTCCAGGTCTGTGGAGAAAATCCAATCTACTCGAAGATTTCACCCATTATAAGTTTATGCTTAAAACATACAACGCTGCCCTTCACCTCTCACAACAAACCTATTTCAACACCCTCATCACCTCACTATCCAATAACCCGAAACATCTCTTTGACACTTTTCATTTCCTACTCAACCCAAGAGTGCAGGGCCCAACCATGGATCTCCAAGCTGACGATCTGGCTAATTATTTCAAAGAAGAAATTGACCATATCCGACAGGAAATTATCTCCCAGTCACCTCATACAATGCACTGTCTTCCCTCCCCCTCTGCATTAGCTCACTCTCTGATATTGAACCAGTAACAGAAGAAGAAGTAATCAAGCACCTTGCATCTTCTCACCCTACCACTTGCACCAGTGACCCCATTTCATCACATCTTCTCCAGTCCCTTTCCCCTGCCTTCACCACTCACCTAACTAAAATATTTAACTTCTCTATCTCTTCCGGTATCTTTCCTTCCTCATTTAAGCATGCAGTCATACAGCCATTACTTAAAAAACCATCCCTCGACCAAAACTGTGCCGCTAACTATAGACCTGTCGCCAATCTTCCCTTGATCTCTCAGATAACTCTCTCCTCGACCCTCTACAATCCAGTTTCCACTCTCTACACTCTACTGAAACTGCCCTCACTAAAGTCTCTAATGATCTTCTAACAGCTAAATCTAATGGTCACTACTCTATGCTAATTCTCTTAGATCTCTCCGCAGCATTCGACACTGTGGATCATCAGCTCCTCCTCATTATGCTCTGTTCCATTGGCCTCAAGGACACCATTCTCTCTTGGTTTTCCTCCTATCTCTCTGACTGCTCCTTTACTGTATCTTTTGCTGGCTCCTCTTCCTCTCATCTTCCTTTTACTGTTGGGGTTCCTCAAGGATCGGTTCTAGGCCCCCTTCTCTTCCTTTTGTATACTGCCCCTATTGGTCAAACAATCAATAGATTTGGTTTCCAGTACTATCTTTATGCTGATAACACCCAATTATACACTTCTTCTTCTGATATCACGCCGGCCTTTCTGGAAAACACCAATGATTGTCTTAAGGTACTGTCACACTTAGCGATGCACCAGCGATCCCAACCAGCGATATGATGCGGTCAGGATCGCTGGTGCATCGCTAAGTGGTCGCTAGTGAGCTGCCACACAGTCAGATCTCACCAGTGACATAGCAGGGGTCGGGGGTCGCTACTTACCTGTCAGACGAGACGATCTTGACGTCCTCCCGCCTGTGTCCACGCGTCGCTCGTCGGCGCCACAGGAAGCCCAGCAGGAAGCTGACGATGAGAAACGGTCCAGGACGTTCTCGCGTGATCAGCGATAACCAGCGGGGGGGAGCGGTCGGAGGTAAGTATCAGACATAGTGATATCGCTAGCAATATCGCTATAACGTCACAAAAACCTGTGACGTTATAGCGATATTGCTAGCGATATCGCTTAGTGTGACAGGCCCTTTACTGCTGTGTCTAACATCATGTCCTCCCTCTATCTGAAACTGAACCTGTCAAAAACTGAACTCCTCATGTTTCCTCCCTCTACTAACCTACCTATGCCTGACATTGCCATTTCCGTGTGTGGTTCCACCTTACTCCCCAGCAACATGCCCGCTGTCTTGGGGTCATACTTGATTCCGAGCTTTCAGTCACCCCCCACATCCAATCACTGGCTCGCTCTTGTTATCTGCACCTCAAAAACATTTCTAGAATTCAACCCTTTCTTACTTTCGACTCTACAAAAACTCTTACTGTTTCTCTTATTCATTCTCGTCTGGACTATTGTAACTCTCTACTAATCAGTTTCCCTCTTACCAAACACTCCCCTCTCCAATCCATCCTGAATGCTGCAGCTAGGATCATATTCCTCACCAATTGCTATACCGATGCCTCTACCATGTGCCAGTCCTTACACTGGTTACCCATCCACTCCAGAATTCAGTATAAACTTATTACTCTCATCCACAAAGCACTCCATGGCTCAGCACCACCCTACATCTCCTCCCTCATTTCAGTCTACCACCCTACCCATGCCCTCCATTCTGCTAATGACCTGAGGTTGAAATCACAACCTCCCACTCCCGTCTCCAAGACTTTTCACATGCTGTGCCATTTCTTTGGAATGCACTTTGGAATGCACTACCCAGGTTAATACGATTAATCCCCAATCCCCACAGTTTTAAGCGTGCCCTAAAATCGCATTTGTTCAGACTGGCCTATCGCCTCAATGCATTAATCTAAATATCCCTGTGTGGCTGATTCCAAATTTTTTACCATAACCAGGTTCCTCGCATCATGTTCTCACATGCTTTATGCATTTAATAGCCCTCTATGTCTGTACTGTTACATATTTAGACTGTTAACTGGTTCATGCAGCAACAGGAACACCCAATTCTTACACTAGGGATGGTCCAAACAATAAAAGCAATTGTTACCATCCACCTTTCGTGTCTCCCCTTTTTTCTTATAGATTGTAAGCTTGCGAGCAGGGCCCTCATTCCTCTTGATATCTGTTTTGATCTATGTGTTTATTGCTATGCTATGCTGTAATGTCTATTGTCTGTTAAATCCCCTCTATAATGTAAAGTACTACTACTGACAGTGTCACTTTCACCACAGCTTGTAGATCCTGCAACAGGCTTGATGTTATAATGGTATTATCTATTTGGTGCTTGGTCCATCTGTTTTGGAACCACATTTACTGAAAGCAAAGACTGACTGTTCATCTCTTCTAAAAAATCAACTGAAAGCAGTTTTTGGGTGTAGTATATTCCTTAGCCCTCAGTGTGTTGTGGGTTAGGGGAATATTGAACAGAACAGAAACAGGTGTCATTGACATATTGGAAATTGCACTATGTACAACACTAACTGTTATCCCGGAGGAGGAGGTGGACTGAGCAGAAGAACGTCTCCAGATGATGGTGTCACTGTCAGAGGCTACATCATCTTGATGTGAAGATATGAGTGATTGAACATTGTCCCCAATACACCCACTGCTTTGTCCACACTAATATGTTTGCTAAAGGCAAAAGAGGTGAAGTTTGACCTGCTTTTCATACTACTACAAGGATGTATAGTTTTCTGCTGTATCAGTGCTGCTGCTGCTGCTGCTGCTAGCAGTTAAATACCTATTCGTGATATTATACATCTGTTCTATGACTCGAACATGTTCATTTCCAGTGCCATGATTTTGTTTAGCATACATTTTGGACACAAGGATTATGTTTAATTTGTTTCTAAACTTTGTTGATGAGAAATATAGCATTAACCAGAAATGCTTAGCACTAGCAGGATCACGTGATGGACGGAAAGGATAATTCAACAACAGCCTGCCTGTAATATCCATATGACATGTATATATCTCCAATTTTACAACTTAAATAGTTGTGGCAGAACAAACCTGCACAGGTAAATGTATCAATTAATTAATACTGTAATTATGTATTTACAGGTTTTGATTGAAAGCACAGATAAGATATTAGACCACAATCAGAGGGCAATAAAACCTTCACACTGCTTATCTATGAACTGTTCCAATATTTATGCTTAACCCTCTCCCATAATGACAATTCTGCTTCACATCACTTGTCTTATCTATTGCCGTTATTTCTGTGCTATTTTGTGTATAAATATGTGATTCTTCAGATGTTGTATTAGGGTGTGTGCACACGTTGCGATTTTTGCTGCGGATCCGCAGCGAATTTGGACCTGCGGATCAGCAGCAGTTACATGCGGCTTACAGTACCATGTAAACCTATGGAAAACCAAATCCGCTGTGCACATGCTGCGGAAAATTCAGCGCAGATTCGCTGCGGTTTATTTTCCGCAGCATGTCACTTCTTTTTTGCGGAACCGCAGCTGCATTCTACGTTCCGGGTCTCTCTCTCCCCCCAACCCGCACTGCCAAAACACACTAGAACCTGCATCAAATCCGCTGAACCAAAACTAGGAAACCGCAGGAATATTTCACCCTGCGATTTCTGCCAGGAGCTGCGGTTTCTCTGCCGAAAAAGCCGCAACAAAAACCGCAACGTGTGCACACACCCTTAGTCCAGCCTGATGAAGAGACCTGAGTAGTCTCGAAAGATTGCAATGTGTTACCATCTTTTCAATTAGCCATTAAAAGGTATCAACCACTGAGGACTCTCGATTGAAAGCACATAAATTCACCCTGGCCAAAAAGGACCACATCAAAAATAATGCCAGAAGGTAAGAAAACTAAAAATGCTGTAACAGACCATAGTGTAGTTAGGTGCCAAAAGGGAATATTGAAATAGGTAGGCAAAAAGTAAAGTGTATGTAACTGTGTTTATATATTCTTTTTCATTATTTCTTTTTTTTGGGGGGAGGTGGGGGTGGTGGAAATATTTCTGGTTTAAAATTTTCCCACCCTTAACAAAAATTGCTTATCGTGAAGTAACAAGGTCTCTACATAGTTAGTCATTTGCAACAACAATCAGCAGTATTATTTTGGCATCTGCGAATGTTCAGTGTCACAAGTCAATCAGTTGCAAAACATTTATTGTTTTTTACTTTTTTTAAATTTTTTTAGATATACTTTTTCATTTTTTTTTAATATTGACGATACTCCCCCCTTCAACCAAACTGAAACTTAATTTAAAAAACTGAAATTGCTAAGCTGCGAAGTTGCTACGTATAGGTTCTGAACTATAACCAAAGATTCAACTAAAGCAGGCAGTTTGGTTGATCATTAGGGTATATTATATCTAAAATAGACAACTGAAACAGAAAAAATAAAAGGACTTTGAAAGGTGAGAATAAAAAAACACAGACACTTGACTTTAGAAAATAGGATAGGACCAGAAAATCTAAGTAGAATTACTTCCCAAAATCCAGCACTTGCAATATGTACTGTATGTGGCCTGTATATGTGTCTAATGTTACACTATTAGAGCAGTGAAGCAGGATAATAAAATATCATTTTAACCAATAAGCACACTTTAAAAGGTACATTGTTGTGATTAAATTTCAGGCTAATGGAGATTTCTCGTCAAAAAAATGAAAAATTTGTCTTGCATGTCTCAAAATACTGGAGTATCAAAAGACTGACCATCACTTCCAAACAGAAAACAAGTGTGTACAGGTGCTTACTAAGAGTAGCCATCTCCATATATAACTAACAAATAAAATTGCTCTCCATAGCGCTATAGCAGGCGAGCATGAAATATATGAAATTTGAAATTGCATTACTGCTCTAGAAAATAGAATCATAGAATCATAGAATCGTAGAGTTGGAAGGGACCTCCTGGGCCATCTGGTCCAACCCCTTGCTCAAAGCAGGATTCGCTAAATCATCCCAGACAGATGTCTGTCCAGCCTCTGTTTGAAGACTTCCATTGAAGGAGAACTCACCACTTCTCGTGGCAGCCTATTCCACTCATTGATCACTCTAACTGTCAAAAAGTTTTTTCTAATATCTAATCTGTGTCTCCTCCCATTCAGTTTCATCCCATTGCTTCTAGTCTTTCCTTGTGCAAATGAGAATAAAGTTGATCCTTCTACAATGTGACAGCCCTTTAGATATTTGTAGACAGCTATTAAGTCTCCTCTCAGTCTTCTCTTTTGCAAACTAGACATTCCCAAATCCTGCAACCTTTCCTCATAAGACAGGGCTTGCTGACCGGTCACCATTCTGGTCGCTCTTTTCTGAACTTAGAAATAGGAAAACTAGGAAATATAGAGAATAGTTAGAGCATAAATTGGCCAATATATACAGTATATATACTTAGCAGCCTTGATAAGGCCATTCTCTCTGCTGGGAACCTATCCTAAAGTGATTCCTCGCATGTGATGATAGACTTCAATTTTATGGGAAGGTAGGATCCTGCTGTGATTAAAACCACCAGAGCTTGATGGGTGGAGTGCTTAGTCAGAGAGCCTATGTTTACAAATATTATAAAGGTACTGTCACACTTAGCGATGCACCAGCGATCCGGACAACGATATGGATCGCTGGTACATCGCTAAGTGGTCGCTAGTGAGCTGCCACACAGGCAGATCTCACCAGCGACATAGCAGCGGTCAGGGGTCGCTACTTACATGTCAGATGAGGCGATCCTGACGTCCTCCCGCCCGCGTCGCTCATCTCCACAGCAGGAAGCCCAGCAGGAAGCCGCCGATGAGAAACGGCCCAGGCCGTTCTCGCGCGATCAGCGATAACCAGCGGAGAAGCCGGTCGGAGGTAAGTATCACACATAGCGATATCGCTAGAGATATCGCAGCTGCCTCACAAAACCAGTGACGTTATAGTGATATTGCTAGCGATATCGCTTAGTGTGATGGGGCCTTAAGACTGATAGCCATGAATCAAGGGAAACACCTCCATTTGGCTTTCTACTTCTTTAGCTAAATGAAGTGAACATGCATGTCAATTTTCTTGAACCCTTCTCATCAGAAGACGCTCTTGTTTAGGTGTTAAATTCTGTGGTTGGCCTTGACATTTCTTTGAGATGGTTGTAGTTCCATCTTGTTAAATTTTGTATCACTTTTGCTTTAGTGTTCGGACTAATAAGTAAAGCTTTGTTAATCTTCTGTAGCTTTCACCTTTCTTGTGTAATGGAATTTTTTTGTAACATTTCTCTTCCATGTGGTGCCCTTGCTGACAGCATAAAATGGGAATCAGAAGGGTCTTTCTTTGTTAAGTTATGCCCTTTCATAATAAACTGTCTGCGGGACACCTGTTTAAAGAGGATATCAGGGACTTAACCCCTTAATGACCACCAATACGTCTTTTACTGACCTGAGATGTAAGATAATAGCATCCCCATACAAGTGACAATCCAGCAGCTGTCGGCTGTACACTGTAGCTGACAACTTGCTGCATTAGTCACGATCAGTTTTGGCACCGTTCATATCAGTTTAACCCCTTAGATGCTGCTGTCAATAGTGACTACATCATATAAAGGGTTAGCAGAGTGTGGGGTTTCCCTCTTTAACTCCATTGGCACCCTGAGATCATGATTTTGTGGTCCTGATGTTTGCCATGGCAGTTCATAGCCAAATAGCAGCCTTAGAGTGTGCCAGCTACAGTGACCTGTTCCAAAGTTAGCGACATTTTAGGTGGTAAAAATAAACTTTTTCATTTCTGTCATGCCACTTTGTATTAATTCCTGAAAAGCACCTTAAGGGTTAATAAACTACCTGAAAGGAATTTTGAATATGTTGAGGGGCGCTGTTTTTAAAATGTTATAACTTTTGGGGGTTTTCTAATAAATAGGGTCCCCAAAGTCACTTCAAACCTGGATAGGTCCCTAAAAAATATATTTTCTTATTTCCTTGAAAACATTAAAAAATACTGACACATTTTTAAATCTCCTAAAATGCTAGCAAAACAAAATAACATTTTCCAAATGGTGCTGATGTAAAGCAGACATGAGGGGAAATGTTATTTATTAATGTTTTTGCGTGGTATGACTATCTGAATTAAAGGGATAAGCATTCAAAGTTTGAAAATTGCAAATTTTTTTTAAATTTTTGTGACATTTCTAATATTTTCAATAAATAAACACAAAACATATCAACCTAAATTCACCACTATCAAAAACTAGCTGAAGAGCCCAGCGTTGCCCAGGCATAGTAGCTAACTGTGGCTAGTTATAACAAATTATAATGATTATATTGCACATAAAAACATTTCACATCATATATTCAACACTACAAATTTGCAACACAAACTAACTAAATGATTACCCAGGTATTGATACACCTCATACTTCTGCTTTTTACACAGCCTCCTCCTGCATCTCGCACTCCTCCTTTTAGTATCAGCAACAGGGAATATGTGGTATAGTAGTATCATCCACGGGGATATATTGCATAGTAGTGTAAGCCACAGGGGATCGATACAGTCCTGCTCTCTCCCTCCGCAGCCCAGCTCTCCATTTGGTGTCCATCTCTCTCCCTACACACACCTGCTATCCACTCACCATTATGCTCTCTCCCTCCGAAGCCCAGCTCTCCACCCGCCATACCACATTCTCCCTCAGCAGCCCCTCTCTCCATCAACTGTCCCACTCTCTCCCTCCACAGCCCCTGTCTACACTGGCCATCCCGCTTTCTCCTTCAGCAGGCCCGCTTTCGTGCCACAGCCCTGCTGTCTCCCTCCACAGTCCAGCTCTCCATCCACCGTCATGCTCTCCTTCCACAGCGCCAATCTCAAATTGCCATCCCGCTCTCTACCTCCACAACCCCCCTCTCCACTGGCTGTCCCGCTATCTCCCTCAGCAGCTCAGCTCTGCATCCACATCCCACTCTCTCCTTTAACAGCCCCGCTCTCCACCCACCATCATGCTCTCTCCTTCCACAGCCCTGCTCTCCACCCACCATCCCGCTGTCTACCTCTGTAGCCCTGCTCTCCAGGGCACCATCCTGTTTGATCCCTCCTCAGCCCTGCTCTCCTTTCATGTCCCACTCTCCCTCCACAGCCCCGCTCTCTCCCTCCACAGCTCCGCTCTCCATGCGCCGTCATGCTCTATCCCTCTGCAGCCCTGCTCTCCATCTGTGACCCACTCGCTCCCTCTCAGCTCCGCTCTCCACCCACATCCCAAACGTTTCCCTCTGCAACCCTGCTCTCCACCCGCCAGTGAGCGGGGCTATGTGAAGTGGGCATGAAACATACACACATACATACACTCAGCTTTATATATAGAGATTATAATGTACCATGAAAAAACAATCTCAGAATCACTGGGATTTGTTGAAGCATTCCAGAGTTATTACCACATAAGGTGACACTAGTCAGATTTTTAAAATTTGGCCCAGTCACTAAGGGGTTAAAAAGTCATGCAGTTGCTAACAAAGGCCTGCCTTTTGTACCCACCGCAGGTTATTGACCACTCCTGCCAGAGATTCAGTTACTCCTTGTCAACAGAGCAGCAGTTTGTCTTCCTGTTGACAGGACTGGACTACTGGTGTCTTGCTGAT
This sequence comes from Dendrobates tinctorius, assembly GCF_039654945.1. Lineage (NCBI taxonomy): Eukaryota > Metazoa > Chordata > Amphibia > Anura > Dendrobatidae > Dendrobates > Dendrobates tinctorius. The sequence continues at coordinate 5,127,585 of NW_027361746.1, read as the reverse complement.
TGACTGCCAGCTTCCCCAAATTAAGCATCGAGAGCCAGATTTCAATCAGCATGACACTAATAGTTCCACCCTGTCAACAGGAAGACAAACTGTTGCTCTGTTGACAGGGAGCAGCTGAATCTCTGGAAGGAGCAGTCAATCAGCAAAGCTGGGTACAACAGACAGGTAGTTCCCTCTGTTAGCAACTACATGCTTTTTTCTAAAGTCCCAAATATCCTCTTAAATAATTAGACCTAGTTTTGGTTGAATTCTTGTTAATTAGAATTTTGTAGTCTAAACTTTTGCTTTCCTCTTAAGACTTTAATTAAGGTGTACTCATTTGTTCAACATGGCATTGAATAAATTTATTAGAAAAAAAACTTTTTTTGGTTGTGAAAAATAGCAAATCTTGTTTGCAATTAATGGCCCTTTTTTGTATTATGGTGTGCCATAGAAAATGTTTATTCTGAAAGGAAACTAAAGGTTTTTTGACAAATCTGTTGGGGGTGTACTCATTTCTGCTGAACTCTGTATATGTTCATGTGTTTGTATGTACATGTATAGCTACAACTTATGGTTGTGTATGTATATATTTATGTCTGTATATACCATATATGTATTTGTGCTTTTAGTGTGTATAGCATAAGTAGATTTTGAGAGCTGGATATACTTGCAGTGAAGCTGTGATTGTGGAAGAGGATATTTTCCTACCCACCAGACTTCCTGAGTAGTAATCCTATTGAAAAACAAACTAGCCAGCTACTCCCCATCATGAGATACCTGATAAATAAGAGAAAAGTCTTGTGTAGTGTTGAGCGATACCTTCCGATATCGGGAAATATCAGATTGGATCGGACCGATACCCAAAAAGTATCGGATATCGCCAATTCCGATACCGGAAACCAATGCAAGTCAATGGGACAGATATATCGGAATTAAAATAAACCCTTTCTTTCCTTGCAGGTTAATTCTACATGAAGGAAAACAACTAAGAATAATGTAGAATGTATTGGGGGAGGTGGAGGAGACATTAAAGGCATAGAGGTTTAGCCCAATCAAATGAAATAGCAGGAATTAATTTTTTTTTAAGACGTTCGGAGTTACAAAGATATTGACTATGTTAAAGGGGTTGTGTAGCAATAGAGGGAGACATTCAGAAAAGGCACATGTTGGCGGAGTGTTGGAACGGAGTGCTTCATCTAGCTTGGAGGTTGACTGAGACCCTGACCCGGAGGACACGGCACGGATGCGGGCACCTGTATGCACAACAGACTGTGAGTAAAGCTTTGGAACTACATGCCCTGGTGTCCTCCAGTTATTCCTGCGCCAACACACTCAGCACTGCTACATCTCTGTGCCTGGCACTGCACCATCTTCGTCTCTTCACTACCTCTCCATCTACACTGCCCTGGGACTACAGCCCTACCTGTAGAGGGCCACAACATCATTGCTGCACCACACCATCTGTCCCAGAGGATCTGTCTGCAGCGTCGGCTTAATATCTTTATTGCCGAACACCACAGGTGGCGTCACGAATCCTTCACTCATAAACTTTAATCATCATCCACATGCTCAACATTTCCCTTTTACAATGGACGCCCAGGGCCACGGACCAGGTCACAGCTACCATGACATCTCCCATTGAAACCAACGGGCCCGGTACTGAGTACCCCACCAGCCCTGGCGGGCAATCCAACTTGTCGGAAATACATAACAGAACGGGTTGTCCGGGCTTTTCACATAATCTCAGTGCATATCTGGGCTGCAGAATGCTGACAATAAGTAATTTACCTTCTGTGGCTAGTCTGCATGGTTTCCAAGATATCATCTCTTGCTTCTAAGATAAATGTCCGGGAGGGTGTGTTCTGGCATTGAAATGAGAACTTGTTGTTTCCTCCTCCCTCACTAGTTTCACTTTCAATAGATCACTGTTCAGCGTGTGTCTGGGGGAGGAGCAGCTGGGTGGTCTGCTCGCAGCCAATCACAGCCATGCCATTAGTTAACATGCCTACATGCCTAACAGAATGTGCCCACAATTCTTAGGATTCCTTATTGGCTGAATCAAATCAAACTGGCTCATAGCATTATGGGAACTTCCGATTCCGGTATTCGATATGCAAAACGTATCGGAACTCAGTATCGGAATTCCGATACCGCGAATATCGGCCGATACCCGATATTTGCAGTATCGGAATGCTCAACACTAGTCTTGTGCTTACTGACACAGCAAATGATCATTCAATGTATGGATAGATTATACACACTTGATATTATAAATGTACGTCGTGTTACATTGCATTAAATAAGCCAGTCATATTATTAAAGTAGGATTCAATGGTCAAAAGTAAACAATTACCTGTAATGTATATTTGTCAATTATAACTATACATTGGCTTGCTCAGCATCACACAATCCTGAAGAGCTTTAAGTAGGGATGAGCGAGTAGTGAAGTATTCGGGCTCGCTGTACTCGCTACGAGTAGCTCCTAATACTCGGGTACTCGTAACGAGTAGCGAGTCCAATGTAAGTCTATGGAAAATGTGAGTAATAGCCTGTGTGTTTGCTGGGCTGGGTGGGGACTGTGAGAAGACTGGGCCGGGCTGTGCGGGACTGTACCGGCCTGTGCAGGACTGTGCTGGCCTGTGAGAAGACTGTGCCAGGTTGTGCAGGATGGTGCTGGCCTGTGAGAAGACTGTGCTGGTCTGTGCGGTATGGTACCGGGCTGTGCGGGACTGTGCTGGCCTGTGAGAAGACTGTGCCGGGCTTTGTGGGACTGTGCTGGCCTGTGAGAAGACTGTGCCGGGCTGTGTGGGACTGTGCTGGCCTGTGCTGGCCTGTGAGAAGGCTGTGCGGGACTGTGCTGGCCTGTGAGAAGACTGTGCCGGGCTGTGTGGGACTGTCCTGAGCTTTGCAGGTACTGTGCGAGGACTATGCTGGGCTGTGCGGGACTGTGAGGGGTTTTGCAGGTACTGTGCGGGGACTATGTCGGGCTGTGTGGGACTGTGCTGGGCTTTGCAGGTACTGTGTGGGGACTATGCCGGGCTGTGTGGGACTGTGCTGGGCTTTGCAGGTACTGTGTGGGGACTATGCCGGGCTGTGTGGGACTGTGCTGGGCTTTGCAGGTACTGACTTCAGCAAAGCATTTGACAAAGTATCTCATACAATCCTTATTGAAAAAATAACTAAGTATGGAATAGACAAGGCAACTGTTAGGTGGATTCATAACTGGCTTAGTGATCGGACCCAAAGAGTGGTCGTAAATGGCTGCACATCCAGTTGGAAGAATGTCTCACGTGGGGTACCACAGGGCTCTGTCCTGGGCCCTGTATTGTTCAACATCTTTATCAACGATTTAGATGAAGGAATTGAGGGTAAACTGATTAAATTTGCTGATGACACAAAGCTAGGAGGGATAGCTAATACTAGAGACGAGAGAGAGAGGATTCAAAAAGATATAAATAAACTGGAGCAGTGGGCAGCAACTAACAGAATGGTTTTTAACAGGGAAAAATGCAAAGTACTACATCTGGGCAATAAAAATGAAAAAAGCATATACAGAATGGGAGGAATAGGGCTAAGCAACAGCACATGTGAAAAAGACTTGGGTATACTAATAGATCACAGACTGAATATGAGTCAACAGTGTGATGCAGCAGCAAAAAGGCAAATGCAATTCTAGGATGTATTAACAGAAGCATACAGTCTAGATCACGTGAAGTAATTATTTCCCTCTATTCCTCTTTGGTCAGACCTAATCTGGAATATTGTGTCCAGTTTTGGGCACCACATTTTAAAAAAGACATCAACAAACTGGAGCAAGTTCAGAAAAGAGCGACCAGAATGGTGACCGGTCTGCAAACCCTGTCTTATGAGGAAAGGTTGCAGGATTTGGGAATGTTTAGTTTGCAAAAGAGAAGACTGAGAGGAGACTTAATAGCTGTCTACAAATATCTAAAGGGCTGTCACATTGTAGAAGGATCATCTTTACTCTCATTTGCACAAGGAAAGACTAGAAGCAATGGGATGAAACTGAATGGGAGGAGACACAGATTAGATATTAAAAAAAACTTTTTGACAGTTAGAGTGGTCAATGAGTGGAACAGGCTGCCACGAGAGGTGGTGAGTTCTCCTTCAATGGAAGAAGAAGCACTTCTCATTCATTTTAAATGTGTTTATTCCTTCATGTTGGAGAGACCTGAGCTCGCAGCTGAGCTTAGTTAGCCACTCCTGTTCCCTTTATAATCTGGGCTCTGCTGCAAATCCTTTGCTGCATGGCTTCAGGAGGAAGAGGTGTTCATATGAGAAGGAGTGTTGGAGGAGTTATCTGTGACTGTTGCATGGTTTATAAGTGTGGTAATTCCCTTTCTTTATTTACTTTTGATTTTGTCCCATCCTCCACTCCTCAGTGAATTCCTCTGTTATATGTGAGTGAATATTTTGTATGTCTGGAGTTTTCTGTTAATCCTTATTTGCGTAACCTTGTTTGTTGGGTTGGTGTATTCTGGTGCACAATAGTGCCCCTCTTCCCTGGGAGGGGGGAGAGAACAGACAGAGGGTTAACTCAGGAGATAAGGCAAGGTTGGAGGCCCTGGCATCTTCACCTTTAGAAGTATTGCAGGGAATAGGGCAAGCTAGAGCGTCCCCTATTGGTAGGGACAGGGAAAGGGCCCCAGGCCCCGAGTTATCCAACAGCTGTGTCATGACAGACAACCCCCAGATATGATAGCAAAAGGGGTACACCTACAGCTCGCTCTACCTGAGACAGGATATTTAGATACTAGGGTAAGGAACACACCGATGCTTGATCAAGTATCGAGCAGTAGTGAGCACGGTCGCTCATCACTAATGTCTGCCCCTGCTATAGATAGATGATACAATTACTTTGACTTTAATAGATGGATATAAACGAAAGATGATAGATAGATAGATAGATAGACACACAGATAGATACGGTAGCAATTCTATTTTTTGTTCTGCAAAAAATAGACATAAAGTGCTTGGCTGCAATGAGTGAAAGCATGCAAGTCTTTGGGCTGGTGTCCAAGTCTGTGTTTCCTTGACTTCCTGGCCTTGCTCCACCAAAAGTGATAATATATACACTCTAAAAGCATACACTTAGTCCCTATATGATACCTCAGCTTTCAGGATTTAATATCAGTAGATTATGCAGCTGTGAAAGAAAGTATTTCAATGTCATGGAAACATTATCTCGACTCAGCAAAACTCAGACTTGATAATATTTTACATTTCCAGATAAAAATTTCCCTTATTTATGTCTTCTTTTTTTTTCTTACATCTTTAAAAATTGGATGGATACTTAGTTATTAGCACAATGATCTTGTAACATTGGGAACCTGGGTCTGAATTTGAGTAGTGCAAAATCTTTTTGGACCTGAATAGAAAGATAGATAAATAGATTAATATGAAAACAACTTTAAAAATACTTACGACAAGATTTTTATAACTTTTTTGTCATTTTTTTAAGCAAAAAAGAAAAGCTGTAGTGCCCCCCATACACTTAAGATAACTGTCCACCAACTGATGGTTCACTGTCCATTCAGCTGGCAGATATCCAGACTGCCACCAGGAATTTCAGTGTCTCATATAGGCAAAATTTTTGAGCCCCTTTGACGCTCCACGCAGGCTTCACCTCAGCTCCGCATACACCCCTTGAACCTTTCACAGTCCCATCACCCACTTCTGGAAAAAATCAACTTCTGCGACATGTCCTCACAAATCACACATTAACAGTTCCCATCAAACACCAGATCACAAACACAGCCATCAGCTTTTGCTTTTGCCAATAGATTTCTTAAAGGGAATCTGTCACCCCTTTTTTGAGATAACATATAATGATATCATTCAATTGTGTGTCACATAAGGATTCTCTTAGTACTTTTGCTTCCCCCTGACCCCGCACCTTTCATGCATAAATACCTTGTTTATATCGGCTCAGATGTATGTAAACTGCCGCTGTCTGGTCCTATGGGCGGGGCTTATTCACCTGCTCCCCCCTCCCTGTCTTGCTCTACGCATTTCTTCTTGTGTAGCGCAAGACAGGGAGGGGGGAGCAGGTGAATAAGCCCCGCCCATCGGACCGGACGGTGGCAGTTTACATACATCTGAACCGATATAAAAAAGGTATTTATGCATGAAAGGTGCGGGGTCAGGGGGAAGCAAAAGTACTAAGAGAATCCTTATGTGACACACAATTGAATGATATCATTATATGTTATCTCAAAAAAGGGGTGAGAGATTCCCTTTAAGCCACCACCATGACAAGGTAGATTCTACTGATATTCTACTGAGTCTAGTGAATATGTTATGCATGACTTTTTTTAAACTTGTAATTTTTGGCTTGAAAAAGACCTGTCAAGGCCAAAACACTGCTTGATTCATCTACCGTATTTGCAACTACTGCCATATGCTTTTAAGGAAAGACTAAATGTTATTTTTTAACCCAATGAGAATTTTTTTCCTGGTGCCTCGGATTCTTTTGGACTTTGACTCTACTCTAACCTATTAAACATTTATTAAAATATCCAATACTCTTTTTAGGTATATTTTTATTTATTTTTCTTTAAGGGAATGTATTGCATGCAATATTTAAAATTACCAATGATGCCACATACAAGGAACAAATACCATCACAACATGGCCAGACCATATATTACCACCACAAAGTGACTGAATACTTTAATACTGATGATTAATAAAAAAAACCCACAATACTAATATTAGCATAAGTGACACTATACAAAGAAGCTCTGTATATAGTGTCAGTGTACAGTCAATACAGTGATAACCAGTGGCACATTACACAGGAGTTCTGCATATAGTGTGAGTGTACAGGTAATATAGGGATCATCGGTTATTAGAGCACCGTTTCCAGAGCACATTCCCTACTTTTTCCCCAACTTCTACACTACGCAGCTGAATACAGATGTGCACCCAACAACTAATATATAAAGCTCAATGTGGGTGTGTGTATGTATGTATGTATGTCCGGGATTGTCATCCGCACTGTTGTAGCTACAGCCACAGAATTTTGCACAGTCACAGGTCTGGACCCCGAGAGCGTCATAGGCTATGTTGTGAGGTGAAATTTTAACCCCGCGCGTTCCAATTCACCAAACAATTTTGCCCCTATCTACATAATAGGGAAAAAGTGAAAGGAAAAGTGTTGGAGGCAAATTGACAGCTGCCAGATGTGAGCAAGGGGGACTGAAAGAATGAGAGCGATGGCGCCAAAGAGTATATACCGTACAGTTGCTAAGGTGGGGCCCTGACATGGGATACTCACCACACACAGGGATATGAACACACACACAAAATGCGCCACACACTACCACGTGCTTCACCACATATACCACCCTCAGCACACATTTCACCACACATACACCAACCTCGCCACAAAAAAGTCGAAACACAAAAGTCGCCACTCAAAACTTGCCACGCTGTCCCAGAGCTGTTTAAAAGATGAAAAATGAGCTGTGATTGGTTGCTATCAGCAACAGTTTTCTTTGAAGATAGTTGTGGTAACTGAGGCCTATTGTTCTTATCATTTCTATGGTGTTATCGTCCTTCTGTAAAGCTGGAAATAACACAATTTATTACCGTGCCAACACAGACCACCCTCTGACACAGACTGCAGGGGGAGCCCAGTTTCACACAGGATAGGATTACAAACACGGCTCAGCAGTCAGTATCACACAGGGTAGGATTAGATACATGGCTCAGCAGCCAGTATCTCACAGGATAGGATTAGATACACAGCTCAGCAGTCAGTATCACACAGGATAGGATTAGATACATAGCTCAGCAGACAGTATCTCACAGGATTGGATTAGATACACAGCTCAGCACACAGTATCACACAGAATAGTATTAGATACACTGCTCAGCAGACAGTATCACACAGGATAGGATTAGATACACGGCTCAGCAGTCAGTATCTCACAGGATAGGATTAGATACACAGCTCAGCAGACAGTATCTCACAGGATAGGATTAGATACACAGCTCAGCAGTCAGTATCTCACAGGATAGGATTAGATACACAGCTCAGCACACAGTATCACACAGAATAGTATTAGATACACTGCTCAGCAGACAGTATCACACAGAATAGGATTAGATACACGGCTCAGCAGTCAGTATCACACAGGATAGGATTAGATGCACTGTTTTTATGTGCAATATAATCATTATAATTTGTTATAACTAACCACAGTTGGTTACTATGCCCAGGCAACGCCGGGCTCTTCAGCTAGTTAATATATAATTACCATTCCAAATATAAATTGTAATCTGCCACTGTTCCCCCACTAACTGTAAAGAGACACGTTTCCCACCCAATGAATAAATAAACTAATTAGAACCTGTACTCCTGCATCCTTAAAGGGCCTTTTACCCAGAGCCATATCGCTAGCGATATCACTAAAGCGTCACCGATTTTGTGACGCAACAGCGATATCGCTAGCGATCTCGCTACATGTGACACTTACCTCCGACCGGCCCCCCCGCTGGATATCGCTGATCGCGTGAGAGTGTCCTGGGCCGTTTTCTTCTCACTGGCGTCCCTCTGGCACCAATGAGCGATGCATGGACGCAGGCGGAAGTCGTCATCATCACTGCGTGTGACAGGTAAGTAACAACCGCCGAGCATCGCTGCGTCACTGGTGAGATCTGCCTGTTTGGCAGCTCACTAGCGACCATTTAGCAATGCACCAGCGATCCTGACCAGGTCGTATCATTGTCGGGATCGCTGGTGCATCGCTAAATGTAACTGGACCTTTACACCCACCACTCTGTGTCTTCCGCTCCACTGATTCATTATATTTACATGCCCCGCTACCTCCAATCATTATGTCATGTCATGTCCTCTCTGTATCCCACCCCCACACTTAATTCATCATTTACTTTCCCCATCTTCCAGTCTCAACTCATCATCATTTGCTCTCCCACCACCCTCAATTCATTATCATTTGCTCCATCCACCCTCAATTCATTATCATTTGCTCTCCCCACCCTCAATTAATTATCATTTTCTGCCCTGGACCATTAATTCATCATCATTTGCTGTCCCCCATCTTCAATTCATTATCATTTGCTGGACCCCACCCCCTCAAGTCATCATTTGCTGTCCCCTACCCTCATTTCATCATTTGCTGTCCCCTACCCTCAATTCATCATTTGCAGTCCCCCATCCCCCACCGTCAATTCATCATTTGCTGTCCCCCACTACCAATTCATCATTATTTGCTCTCCCCTCTGACCCCACTCTCAATTCATTATCATTTGCTCTCTCCTCACCCTCAATTCATTTTCATTTCCTTTATCCCACCCTCAATTCATCATTATTTGCTCTCTCCACCCCCCCTCAAGTTACCATTTATGCTTTCCTTCTGTGCCCCGGGCCCCATACAACACTAAGGTCAGTAATGCCCTGATGGCGGACCTGCAGATATCTCATCCGACTCTCCCATACACAGGAAGGTCCACTGTTGTGAACTCATTTTCTGCTCCACCAGTTGAGAGTTCTCCTTCCATTATCCCTCTGGTGGTGACAGGAGGTAGTGAGGTTGGTTTAATTGGTAGTGATCTGCCACCTGATGAGGAGGATAACGATTGGATCTCTGGAGTATCAGACTGGATATAAGACAGCCGACGCCCTATCCTGGTGCTGGTGATTCAGTCTGCTTCTCAGGTCTTGGACTTCAGTTCTGTTTCAGTCTTCTTAAGTTAAGTTTGTTTTTGCTATTGTTCACACTTGCTCTTGTTGGTCAATTCAGTTTTTTGTGATCAGCCAGCCCCTGCTGGGGCTGTGCTGAATTTCAACTCCTATTTATCTGTATTTGCCTTTTGGTCCCTTATTAGATTGGCCTCTTTTTGCTCTGTCTCAGAATATTTCAGTGTGCTGATATAGTGGGAGAAGTCTAGTGACTTCAGGGTTAATTTTGATATCAGAAGTGTTGGACATTATTTTGGTATGGTTTTTGGCAGATTGCAGACAGTGTCTTTCCTTTCCTGTCTTTTCTAGTTAGTCGGGCCCCATCTTTTGCTCAGCCTATTTTTCTGCCTTTGTTTGTGTTTTCATCTTGTTTCATCGTCAATACATGTGGGGGGCTGTCTATTCCTTTGGGGTCTGCTCTGGGGCAGTTAGTTTTCCTCTTTTCCTGCTTTAGGCTTATGTAGCTCTCCGGTTGTGACGAGGCATCTACGATCATCATAGGTACGCTCCACAACTGCTGCTGGTTGTGTGGTAAGATCAGGGATCTGCAATCTGCATAGTTAACAACCTCTCTGGCTTTCTGAGACTTGGCTTGTGTTGTTTTTTCCTCCTCGGTGACCCATTCATAACAGTCCACTCTGCCGAGCAATCCTGTGTTCTCTATTAGAAAGCCGCTGACAGACATCTCTAGCGGTGACTTACTTCTAAGAGAACAAAAGTATCGGTAGTCTAAAATTGAACATGTCTGATTCTTATCTGACTCAACATCATCTCTCGGGACCCTCATACATATTGGACTCTTGACCGAATCCGTCACTATAGTTGGGCTTGGCTGATGTTACTCTAATGTTTATGGGGTCCTTAAGTCATTTTGTAAGTAACGTACATGGAAACAAATGCAACCTTTTCCTTGGAGTGTTATCTATGACCGTCACTGCCCTTATAATAATAATAATAATAATAATTTTTATTTATATAGCGCCAACATATTCCGCAGCACTTTACAATTAAGCGGGGACATGTACAGACAATAAATTCAATACAAGTTAAGACAATTCAAACAATGACATTAGGAGTGAGGTCCCTGCTCGCAAGCTTACAATCTACAAGGAAATGGGGGGACACAGTAGGTGAGAAATGCTTGTTAATTCAGGTCTGGCAATTATAATAGGGATTTTCATATAAAGCTGCATGATCCGGTCATCAGCCCGTGTGTTTAAGTGCAATAGACAAGTATCAAGTGCAGTTATGTGCATGAAGGGTGTGGAGACAGATGAATAGTAGGGTGCAGATTCAGAATAATATTTGGAAGGAGGGAACAGGGCAAAGTTAGCTTGCTGAGTAGTTGATGTGATAGGCTTCTTTGAAGAGATGGGTTTTCAAAGCGCGCTTGAATAGGTCAGGGCTAGGTATCAGTCTGATCGTCTGGGGAAGTGCATTCCAGAGAGCTGGAGCAGCACGAGAGAAGTCTTGGAGATGGAGGTGCGAGGTTCGGATTACGGGGGATGTTAGTCTTAGGTCATTTGTAGAACGGAGGGCACGTGTAGGGCGATAGACAGAGATGAGAGAGGAGATATAAGGCGGTGCAGAACAGTGGAGAGCTTTATGGGTGAGAGAGATGAGTTTATACCGGACCCTGTAGCGAATAGGTAGCCAGTGTAATGACTGGCATAAGATGGAGGCATCGGTGAAGCGGCTGGACAGAAATATGACCCTGGCTGCCGCATTCAAGATGGATTGGAGAGGAGAAAGTTTGGTAAGAGGGAGACCGATCAGAAGAGAGTTGCAGTAGTCCAGACGAGAATGAATAAGAGCGACAGTAAGAGTCTTAGCAGTTTCAAAGGTGAGAAAAGGTCGGATTCTGGAGATGTTTTTAAGATGCAGGTGACAAGAGCGACTGAGTGATCGGATGTACGGAGTAAAGGAAAGTTCAGTGTCGAATATGACCCCAAGACAGCGGGCATGCTGCTTTGGAGTTATGGTTGAACCCTCCAGGGTTATTTCGATGTTAGGTAGAGTGAGGTTAGTAGAGGGGAGAAACACAAGAAGTTCAGTTTTAGAGAGATTTAGTTTCAGATAGAGGGAGGACATAATGCTAGAGACAGCAGACAGACAATCCTTGGTATTTTGAATTAGGGTAGGGGTGATGTCAGGGGAAGAAGTGTATAATTGGGTGTCATCAGCATAGAGATGATACTGGAACCCAAATCTGCTGATTGTTTGTCCAATAGGGGCAGTGTATAAAGAGAAGAGGAGGGGGCCTAGGACTGAGCCCTGCGGGACCCCGATAGTAAGGGGACGAGAAGAGGAAGAGCCTTCTGTTGGTTCAGCTAATTCTTCCTTTGTGTTACATATGACAAAGAACAAGGACTATGAGACAACTGCTAATTGTGAAGTAATTTCAAAAAGACAATGATAGGTGACAAGTTCAGCAATCTTCTAGTGTCAACTTAAAAAACAGAGCTAATTGCCAGGTACTGTAGTAGATGTGTTCACCATCCGGCACCTGTACACAACTAAGAAGTTTTCTGTTCACAAGCAATTACCAGTCCATAATAACATGGATTAATATAACCTGAATACATTTCAATATCCCTTAAAAATTGTATTGTAGAAGTATCAGTTGGTGGATAGGGCAGTTATTAAGGAAAGCATTAATGAAGTATAATGTAGCTAGGAGCATAGTTTAGTGGAGGCAAAGGTAATACTGGAAACCAGTCAAATCTAGACTCTGGTGCCTGATTGAATGAAAGAGACAAAAACTATTTTAGTGGCTAGTAATATTCATATATCTCTTTTACTTCCTTTCTTCTATCCTTTCCTTTTTCACCTTCTTTTCCTCTTTCCTTCCATTGTTTGTTCTTTACGGACACCATTCACTCCTTTAGTTTTTTCAGTTTCTCTTTTTATTCCTTCATTTTCTTCTTTCTTCATTCATACATCTTCCTCTCCATATTTTCCCATCCTTACTTCACTCTTTGCTTCTTTCCTCTCTCTTTCACTTATTAATTTCCTCTCTTCTTTCTATTCTCAGTTTCTTTCCATCTTACCTTCCTTCTATTCTTAATTTCTTCCCATCCTTCCTTACTTCTTTCCTCTGTTTGCTCTTTACCCACATCAGTCATTCCTTTCTTTCCTCCCTCTATCACTTATTCATTTCCTTCCTTCATTCTATTCTCCCTTTCTTCCCATCGTCCCTTCCTTCTATTTTTCCTTTCTTCCTATCCTTGGTCCTATTATTCCTTTCTTCTGATCCTTGCTTCCATCTTTCCTCTGTTTGTTCTTTACCCACATCAGTCATTCCTTTATTTTTTCCTTTATTTATTTTTTCTATTTCTTCTTTCTTCCTCCTTCATATCTTCCTCTCCATTTTCTCATCATTCCATCCCTCTTTTCTTATTTCCTTATTTTCCTTATTTACTTCATTACCTCTATGCATACTACCTTTCTTCCCATCTTTCTTTCGTTCCTCCTTCTTCCTTCTATTCTTCCTTCCTTACTTAATTCTTTCCTCTGTTTGTTCTTTACTCACATCAGTCATTCCTTTCTATTTTTCCTTTATTTATTTCTTCATTTTCTTCTTTCTTCCTCCTTCACATTTTCATCTCCATTTCTCATCCTTCTTTTCCTCTTTTCTTATTTCCTTCCTCTTTTACTTATTCACTTCCTTACCGCCATCGATTCTAACGTTCTTCCAATCTTTACTTTGTCCTTCCTTCCATCCATCGATCAAAATATTTTCACTTGAATGCTATCATAAAACACCTTGAAATGTCAAAAATTACGATATTGGGAACTTTTTGCAATTTTACCTTTGGACAACTCCACCAACTTTTAGAAAATGCGTATACCTGGGGGGACAAGGTGTGACCAGGTTGACACAAATAATTCTTGATAATTTCTGTCAATTAAATAGCAAAAATAATGCAAGAAATATATAGCAGTCCCTTACTAGTGTAACATTTCTGGTGATGGTGCATGACAGTTGTAGAAAGCACCAAATTCATCAAGTGAGTTTACTTATTATTGAATTTAGCACATCTTATTGCAGTGCCCACTTGATGAAGACTGGTGTACAAAACACTAGTCTTTATGAACTGAAGCCCAAAACTTCACATGTATATTAGCAGCAATATACTGACTCTGACCTTATCTTTTGTACTAAGGCATCTAATAAGCGTATGTAAATGGCACTGTAAAGTGAGGAAGGGGGAGCAGGTTAAGCTGTGACATCACTAATTGTGAATGCTGGATCCTGTCTAATTAGTTGTGTATAAAGGTTTTAGCTATCTTTGTATTCCTGACTGTGACGGTAAAGCGACTTCTGAAAATTAGGCATAAATAACAAGAGAAATGAGTCTGAAATGGTCCCAGTAGCCAGTATGAAAATTGCAAGATTTCAATTTTTTTTTATATAAATATGGATATATATTTTTAAATACACTCAACACAGAAACCTAATTTAAGCAATTGGTCATTAATGTGATGTTTAGAGTTGAGCGACTTTTGGTTTTTTAGGGTCGCGTTTCGTTTCGTGAAACCCGACTTTTCCAAAAGTCGGGTCGAGCAAGATCGTCCGATTATAGGGAAAAGTCGGGGTCGTCCCGAAACACGAAACCCAATGTAAGTCAATGGGGAATAAAAGTCGGCAGTGAGAGGAGGACAGGAAACACACCTACAGTGCCCATTTGAATGCCAAAAGCATCAATTCTTCTTTCTTAAGCTTGTCAACCTTAATTAACTTCATAATACAAGTTACGCACTGAAAAATGGGGGTTATTTGGCTACAAACTGTGGGGGGGAGGGCTGACTCCAGGTTTTCATGTGCCCTGGGCGAAAGAGCGCCCCTTTAACACATACCACAACTCATCATGCTCCGATACGGCAGAGAAATAGCGGTATAGTACAATGAAAAATACCTCACTTTTTACATCTCATGACGAGGCCCATCTATTTCTCCATACAGAATCATTGGTCCCATATAATGTTTGAAACAGTATATGATGAGCTCCACATAATGCTACAGTATATGTTGGTCCCCATGGATGAAGCTCCACTGTCTTATGGGCCCAAATAATGCTCCAAACATAATGGGCCCCATTTCTAATGCTCTAGTGTATAATGGGCCCTGTAAATGCTGCTCCAGTGTCTGATGTCCACCTTTGGAATGTTCCAGTGTATGGTGGGCCCCATCTATCATTCTCCAGAGTATAGTGCTCCCCAAAAATTGCTGTCCCAACATTGAAAACAATCAAATAAGTCTCCTTGCTAGGGAATCCCTGTACTTGCCTGGACAGGTGCTGTAGCTTGCTTAACAGCTCGCCAGCCGTTCTCACGCCCAGTATGGATTGCACGTGATTGCACAAAGGTTAGAAAGGGTACCGTATCCCTGGATAACATGTATGGATAGCGTACACATTCAAAATATATGTCTCAGGAGGCAGGCTCAGACGGTGTTAGGCCCAGTATGGATTGCACGTGATTGCACAAAGGTTAGAAAGGGTACCGTATCCCTGGATAACATGTATGGATAGCGTACACATTCAAAATATATGTCTATACAGCATGAGGCAGGCTCAGACGGTGTTAGGCCCAGTATGGATTGCACGTGATTGCACAAAGGTTAGAAAGGGTACCGTATCCCTGGATAACATGTATGGATAGCGTACACATTCAAAATATATGTCTATACAGCATGAGGCAGGCTCAGACGGTGTTAGGCCCAGTATGGATTGCACGTGATTGCACAAAGGTTAGAAAGGGTACCGTATCCCTGGATAACATGTATGGATAGCGTACACATTCAAAATATATGACTATACAGCATGAGGCAGGCTCAGATGGTGTTAGGCCCAGTATGGATTGCACGTGATTGCACAAAGGTTAGAAAGGGTACCGTATCCCTGGATAACATGTATGGATAGCGTACACATTCAAAATATATGTCTATACAGCATGAGGCAGGCTAAGACTGTGTTAGGCCCAGTATGGATTGCATGTGATTGCACAAAGGTTAGAAAGGGTACCGTATCCCTGGATAACATGTATGGATAGCGTACACATTCAAAATATATGTCTCAGGAGGCAGGCTCAGACGGTGTTAGGCCCAGTATGGATTGCACGTGATTGCACAAAGGTTAGAAAGGGTACCGTATCCCTGGATAACATGTATGGATAGCGTACACATTCAAAATATATGTCTATACAGCATGAGGCAGGCTCAGACGGTGTTAGGCCCAGTATGGATTGCACGTGATTGCACAAAGGTTAGAAAGGGTACCGTATCCCTGGATAACATGTATGGATAGCGTACACATTCAAAATATATGTCTCAGGAGGCAGGCTCAGACGGTGTTAGGCCCAGTATGGATTGCACGTGATTGCACAAAGGTTAGAAAGGGTACCGTATCCCCAGATAACATGTATGGATAGCGTACACATTCAAAATATATGTCTATACAGCATGAGGCAGGCTCAGACGGTGTTAGGCCCAGTATGGATTGCACGTGATTGGACAAAGGTTAGAAAGGGTACCGTATCCCTGGATAACATGTATGGATAGCGTACACATTCAAAATATATGTCTATACAGCATGAGGCAGGCTCAGACGGTGTTAGGCCCAGTATGGATTGCACGTGATTGCACAAAGGTTAGAAAGGGTACCGTATCCCTGGATAACATGTATGGATAGCGTACACATTCAAAATATATGTCTCAGGAGGCAGGCTCAGACGGTGTTAGGCCCAGTATGGATTTGACGGCCCAGATTACACAGCGGAGGAGCAGGGAGAGGTAAAGATTGCAAATGCTGGGGCCCTGCCCAAGCAAGGGGGGCCCACTCGTGGGCGTCGGTACTGGCACTGGGCCCCTCATAGTACAGCGGTGTGTCTGACGGCGGGTGTGCACCACCACCGTCAGAGACACTTGATTGCACTATGAGGGACCCTGTGCCAGTGCCCGCGCCCAAGAGTCGGCCTACCCACCTGTCCAGGGCAACGGCACTCGCACGGTGTCGTGCGCTAGGTGTTGACCCCGGCCATGGGGGGGGAGGCAGCACAGTTAGGGAGTTTTAGAAAGTGGCATATGTTGATGTTGGACATTCAGCTGATGCAAAAGGTGAAATAAGTGAAGTACCAGGAAGAGGTGGACCAAAGCAAGCCATTTTTCTGTCACCCTATGTGTCATCAGGGGAAGGTGGGACAAAATCCTTGGAAACCCATGCATGGTTCATTTTAATGAAGGTTAGATCATCCACATTTTGGGTTGACAGACGGGTCCTTTTTTCTGTCAGGATTGATCCAGCTGCACTGAAGACTCTTTCCGATAGCACACTTGCAGCTGGGCAAACGAGCTCCTGTAAGGCATATTGGGCCAATTCAGGCCAGGTGTCCAGTTTAGCGGCCCAATAGTCAAAGGGGAATGACCTGTGTGGGAGAACATCGATATGGGAGGAAAAGTAGTTTGTAACCATAGTTGACAACTGCTGTCTCCTGTCACTTTCCATCGATGCAGTATTACCAGTTGTGTGAGCGGTATTTGAAAAATCAGTCCACAACATTGTCATGAAACCCCTGTCTCCAACGCCACTTCTGCTGTGTGCACCACGAACACCTCTGCCAAGCTGCCCCCGGCCCGTACGGCTCGTGTGAGAACCATCACCGCTGCTGTGTGCTGGGAATGCCTCAAGCAACCGATTTACCAGAGTTGCTTGTTTATTAGCCAATATTAGGTCAAGGTTCTCCTGTGGCATGATGTTTTGTAATTTGCCTTTATAGCGTGGATCCAGGATGCTGGCCAACCAGTAGTCGTCATCGTTCATCATTTTGGCAATGCGGGGGTCCCTTTTTAGGATCCGCAGGCATAATCTGACATGTGGGCCAATGTTCCCGGTGTCAATGATGCACTGCGAGTGCTGGGTGGAGGAGCACTTTCTGGCAAATCCACATCCCTCCAGTCACGCACAAACCCTGTACCAGACCTTGCCACGCCAACATTTTCACTTGCCCCACGAGATGCATCCTCCTCCCCTAAGTAATCATCCCCATCATCCTCCTCCTCCTCCTCTTCTTCCTCCACCTCGTCCAGGAGAGGTCCCTGAGCAGACAATGGCTGAATGTCATCAAGGATTCCCTCCTCCACTTCCTCCTCATCAACATTGGCTGCAGACGCCTGCTCCTTAAGGTGCGTCAAAGTTTGCATGAGCAGACGCATAAGTGGGATGCTCATGCTTAGGATGGCGTCGTCTGCGCTTACCAGCCGTGTGCATTCCTCAAAACACTGAAGGACTTTACAAAGGTCTTTCAGCTTCGACCACTGCACGCCTGTCAACTCCATGTCTGCTCTCAAAGTGCCTGGCTGTGTATCCTCCCACAAATGCATTATGGCCTGCCTCTGCTCGCACAGCCGCTCCACCATGTGCAGGGTGGAGTTCCACCTTGTTGCAATGTCGATAATGAGGCGGTGGTTGGGAAGGTGGAGCAATCGCTGCAGCTTCTGCATACGAACGGAGTGTACAGGCGACCGGCGGATGTGCGCGCACAGTCTTCGCACCTTCTGGAGCAGGGCTGTTAACTCCGGATAATTTTTGAGGAAGCACTGCACCACCAGGTTCAAGGTGTGAGCCAAGCAAGGTATGTGGCTGAGTTTTGAAAGGGCTATGGCTGCCACAAAATTACGGCCGTTATCACTAACTACCTTGCCTGCCTCAAGATGTACACTGCCCAGCCATGACTCAGTTTGTCGCTTCAAGTACTCGGCCAGCACCTCGGCGGTGTGTCTGTCGCCCAAACACATCATCTGCAACACAGTCTGCTGACGCTTTCCACTAGCTGCTCGATAAGGGGACACATCGTGTGCAACAGTGGCAGCTGCAGATGGAGTGCTCGTACGACTGCGCTCTGTGGACGAGCTTTCGCTTCTGGAGGAGGAGGAGGAGGAGGAGGAGGGTCGAACGCCTACAGCCAACTGTTTCCTATACCGTGGGCTAGGCAGCACTGTCCCACCACCGCTGTCCCCTGTGGACCCTGCATCCACCACTTTAACCCAGTGCGCAGTGATGGACACGTAACGGCCCTGGCCATGCCGACTGGACCATGCATCAGTTGTGAGGTGCACCTTTCCGCTCACTGACTGCTTGAGTGCATGGACAATGCGGTCTTTCACATGATGGTGGAGGGCTGGGATGGCTTTGCGAGAGAAGAAGTGGCGACTGGGTAGGTCATAGCGTGGTACTGCATAGGCCATGAGTTCGCGGAAAGCTGTGCTTTCCACCAACCGAAAGGGCATCATCTCAAACGAGATTAGTTTGGCAATGTGGGCGTTCAAACCCAGTGTACGCGGATGAGAGACTGAGTACTTTCTTGATCTACTCATAGTGTCTGGGAGGGTGAGCTGGACTTGAGAGCTGCATATGGTGGAAGTAGCGGTGGACAGGGCGGACTGAGAGAGGGTTGATGATGGTGATGGAGTTGGTGTTCTTTCTGATGGCCTAGAATCAGTCTTTCGTTGATATAACAGTGGGATTCCCTGACTGCTGTGGTCTTGCAACGACACCTCAACATTTGCTGCTGTGCTAACCGGTGGGCTTACAGTGGGGGAAACAATGTAGCGTTGCTGACTACCTTCGTTGTGATCAGTTGCACATGTGGCACTTGAGGTTTGGTGTTGTGTCCACGCTTGCAAGTGCATGCTGGTTAAATGTCTAAGCATGCAACTGGTATTCAAATTTTTCAGATTTTTCCCTCGGCTAAAGGTCTTTGCGCACTTCTTACAGATAACCTTGGCCTGATCATGAGGATTTTGTTCAAAAAAGTGCCACACTGCACTCTTCCTACTTTGGCAGACATTTTGCGGCCTAGCACGCTGTGATCTTTTGACCCTCTGGACAAGCTGTCCAGCAACTCTTTTGATGTTTGGAACCTGTCTTTGGAGTGCTCCGGGCCTGCCAGATAACAGCTGTTGCGATGTCGATGTCTGCTGTGGATGCTCCTCATCTGAGCTATTGGAAGCAGCACCCTCTTCCCCCAATTGGTGCCAATCTGGGTCAACAACTGGGTCATCCATCACCTCCTCTTCTATGTCATGTGCACCTTCCTCTGTGTCACCGTGTATGGTGGTATAGTGTGCGGGAAGGGGCACCTGAGTCTCATCAGGGTCAGAATCTGGCTCTGTACACTGCGAGGACAATGTAGTGCTCTGAGTGAATGTACCAGCAGAATCATCCATCAGCGGCTGTGCATCAGTGCACTCCATGTCAGATTCATCTTGGCCTGGGTAATTCACCATTTCACTTGATAATCCAGGCATGGTATGTGAAAACAGCTCCATGGAGTAATCAGTAGTATGGCCTGCGTCATCCTTCAATCTTGGTTGGGGTGAAGGACACAAGGAAAGGTGTGGTTCATGAACATGAGCCTCCAATGACGACTCAGTGCTTTTACTTTTTAAAACTGAAGAAGAGGAGGCGATAGAACTGGAGGCTGAGTCAGCAATGTAAGACAAAACTTTTTCCTGATGCTCTGGCTTTAAAAGCGGTTTGCCAACTCCTAGAAAACTAAGCGTTCGAGGCCTTATGTAGCCAGACGATGACGCAGGGTCAGCACCTCCTGCATTCGGTCCTATTTTGCTCTTGCCACTACCATCAGATCCACCACCAACACCATCATTACCAGCTGCCAACCCCCGCCCAATTCCACGGCCTCTTCCACCAGCCTTCCTCATTTTTGGTAGAAATGTAGACAAAATCCAACAAACTATATAGTAATGTAAAACAAGGTACAAGGTGTCTATAGGACAGGGGAGATTTAGAATTTCTGCACACACTTGTGGACAGTGGACACTTTTGGATTGTGTGAGGCCCACTGATATCTGAGCGCTATGTGACAGGCTCGATGGCACAGCTGTGACCAAAGTGACGAGAGGATAATGGAGATTTTGAATCTCTGCGCACACTTTTGGACACTGGACACTTGTGGATTGTGTGAGGCCCACTGATATCTGAGCGCTATGTGACAGGCTCGATGGCACAGCTGCCTGTGACAAAAGTGACGAGAGGATAATGGAGATTTTGAATCTCTGCGCACACTTTTGGACACTGGACACTTGTGGATTGTGTGAGGCCCACTGATATCTGAGCGCTATGTGACAGGCTCGATGGCACAGCTGCCTGTGACAAAAGTGACGAGAGGATAATGGAGATTTTGAATCTCTGCGCACACTTTTGGACACTGGACACTTGTGGATTGTGTGAGGCCCACTGATATCTGAGTGCTATGTGACAGGCTCGATGGCACAGCTGCCTGTGACAAAAGTGACGAGAGGATAATGGAGATTTTGAATCTCTGCGCACACTTTTGGACACTGGACACTTGTGGATTGTGTGAGGCCCACTGATATCTGAGCGCTATGTGACAGGCTCGATGGCACAGCTGCCTGTGACAAAAGTGACGAGAGGATAATGGAGATTTTGAATCTCTGCGCACACTTTTGGACACTGGACACTTGTGGATTGTGTGAGGCCCACTGATATCTGAGCGCTATGTGACAGGCTCGATGGCACAGCTGCCTGTGACAAAAGTGACGAGATGATAATGGAGATTTTGAATCTCTGCGCACACTTTTGGACACTGGACACTTGTGGATTGTGTGAGGCCCACTGATATCTGAGCGCTATGTGGCAGGCTCGATGGCACAGCTGCGTGTGACAAAAGTGACGAGAGGATAATGGAGATTTTGAATCTCTGCGCACACTTTTGGACACTGGACACTTGTGGATTATGTGAGGCCCACTGATATCTGAGCGCTATGTGACAGGCTCGATGGCACAGCTGCCTGTGACAAAAGTGACGAGAGGATAATGGAGATTTTGAATCTCTGCGCACACTTTTGGACACTGGACACTTGTGGATTGTGTGAGGCCCACTGATATCTGAGCGCTATGTGACAGGCTCGATGGCACAGCTGCCTGTGACAAAAGTGACGAGAGGATAATGGAGATTTTGAATCTCTGCGCACACTTTTGGACACTGGACACTTGTGGATTGTGTGAGGCCCACTGATATCTGAGCGCTATGTGACAGGCTCGATGGCACAGCTGTGACAAAAGTGACTAGAGGATAAGGGAGATTGGATTGCTTTTAAAAAAGCAGTTTGCGGAGCAGTGGGTAAACAGCAATGCCAGCGTGTCAGGAAGCCTTAAAAGGCAGCCCAACAACCAACACCACTGATACACCACTATATAGCCTCCCCTTGCACTGCACACACAGTGACTTGTGTGTTGTGCAGGCCAAATCGCTAGCAGCAGAAGCAGTTTTTTTGTCTTCTTCCCTGCCTAACGCTCTCCCTACAGAATCAGCAGCAACCTCTCCCTATACTAAGATCGGCAGAAGTAAGATGGCGGTCGGCGTGCACGCCCTTTTATACCCCCTTTGACACCCACCAAAGCAAGCCAATCACTTGCATGCCCTTCTGAAAGATGGTGGTGACCCGTGCCTAGGTCATCACGTTGCCCACAGTGTCCGTGGATCCTGATTGGCTGAAAAAGAGCGCAAAACAAACTTTTGAAACGCGACTTTGGCGCGTAAGTCGCCGACCTCGTGGCCGACCTCATCCTAGGGTCGGGTTTCGTTTCATGAAACCCGACTTTGCCAAAAGTCGGTGACTTTTGAATTTTTTCGACCCGTTTCACTCAACTCTAGTGATGTTACATTCCTTTTATGAGCTAGTAAGAATCTATCAAAGCTCTAGAAGAAGGGGTATCTTAATATTCCTATTGAAAAGTAAGGATGGGTTGTCTCTTTCTACCATTTCATAATCTGGGGATGATACAAGGTTTCTGAACTCTGTCAATGGCTCCTTCACTATGTTGCCCATCTTTAAATTTGTAACTTAGGGGGGCATGGCTTAGCTGTGATGGAGTGAAGAAGCTGCTTCCTAGTGCTCCTGGGACAGGGAGAATATACTTCACTTTAACTCACCCACAGGATCCATGTGTGCTTCCAGAAGAAGGGGAACTGGTTCCAGCAACACTCGGGTCCCTTCCCACCACAAAGAAACAGCCCTGACCCCCATGTTACAGAGCAGTATACTGAAGGGGAAGCCAGCAACGGCCTCAGCAATGGCATACAGCACTGTGAGACCACGAGGTATGTCAGAGGAGAAGTCTGTTGGGAGTCAGGGAAGGAGTGCTCGGGTCACACTGGGGGAGGGTGACTCAACCCCCCACCGAAGCCCAGATTCAGTGCACACCAAGAATGCTGCAGACCAGGGAGATAAAGCTGGTGGAGATTGGCAGGGAGAGACCCAGGCAGAAGGCAATGCCACAGTACACTGCAGCCCCATCCATGCAGTCTCCCAGTTTGACTTCCACAGCCTGCAGGAGCTGATCAAAGCCCTTCCTACTAAAGCAGACATAGACTCCCTGATAGCTAGGATAGAAGCTTGACAGGAAAGGGCAGTTTCAGCCCTTAGAAATGATATAGACACACTTTCCGCTCGCACGGCCTCAGTTGAGGAGGTTACAGCGTCACTATCTGAGAGGCTGTCTTCTCTGGAGCAGGAGCTCTCATCATCACAGGCTCATATGCAGGACATGATGCTGTTGCTGGATGACCAGGAGAATCATGGTCGACGTAATAAAATGCGCCTCAAAGGTATACCTGAGAGTGTCGCCATGGATACCTTATCTCAAAAAGTCACAACCATCTTTAACCAAATTATGCAAAGAGCGCCAGAGACTCCTTTTGTGTTTGACAGAATCCATAGAGTCATACGTCAGAGGCCACCTTCCAGTGTGAACCCCAGAGATGTTCTGTGCAGAATGCATTACTTCTCAGAGAAGGAGAGTATCATACGTAAAGTTTGGACATCTGGGCCGGTCTCCCTGGAGGGAGTGGAGATCTGATTGTTTCCAGATATTTCAGCTCGCACCTTGTTTATGAGACGTCTGCTTTGGCCACTACTGCAAAAGGTCAAGGAGTCTGGAGCCACTTACCGGTGGGGCCACCCATTCCATCTAATCGTACGGAGATAGAGAGAGGGCTCTGTCTTCACCCTTAAACACCCAGATGAGCTCAAGGATTTGTTCAAATTTTTGGACATATCACCATTCCCTGTACCAAAATGGCTACAAGTTGAGCATCCTCAGCAGCTACCTCAGAGGGAGAGGAGGAATAGGGGCAGACAAACTTCCCATGTGCAGGAAAAGGAGAAGGCTGATTTCGTGACGAGCTCCACTCCCTCTGAGGCTCCCAGCTGACACTCTGCTGCAAATGTTTTATGGCTAGAATGAGGCTTCCCCCCTCCTGTCTGATGAGGTAGACTTGGAGGGAATTATTGGGATCCTGTCCCATGGGGCTGCGGCTTATATGCTTTTGTTCATCTAAAATGCCTGAGTTTAATATATCCATGTGTAAACTATTCTTGATCCCCCCCTCCCTCCTCCCCCCTGTTCTGACTGATAGAATTGTATACTCTGTGATTTGGAAGAAACCTGAGGTTATATTACCCAATTATTATATTGGGTTGGGTTCTTGTGGGTGAGGAGTAGTATTATCTTATCTTGCTCAGTTATGTTCTTATGTCCTTTGTCCATCGGGGCACTGCCTCACAGTTTTCTGTGTTCCCCAAAGTACTTGCAAGTCCAATTTGGATTTGCTAGGTAGTTCTTTGACCTCGTCTTGCTCGGGGTGCGGTGAGCTCACCAGTGCTACTGGTGGAGGAATTTTCCTCCATTCTTCTTTTTAGCTTTTCGCATTAGTTACTTTCTACTTTCTTTCCCTATTTTTGTACTTTTCTTTTCCCCCTATCTATTCCCTTCTTACCTTCACCCCTCCTCCCACCTGCCCATTCCCCCATACACACACGTGGACCCACAGCTGCTTTCACTATGCCTCATGCCATCCCAATGGAGGTAAAGTGTGGCTCACTTAATGTAAAGGGATAGCATAGTTTAGGCAAGAGAGCCATTCTGACAAATTTCTTGAGAAAGTCCCATATCCAAATCGCTTTCTTGTAAGAAACACATGACAGCCCAGCCAAGCCAGTCAAACTATCTTCTCATTGGTTGCCAGAGGAGTATCAGAGCTGCTCTCCTGACTCAAAATCTAGAGGGACGGGTATCCTGATTTCCCCGGCTCTCCCATGGGAGTTTATGGATTCTCGCACGGATAACATGGGTAGAATGATGTTGGTAAAGGGGAAAATAGCTTCCCACATCTTTACTCTTGCCTCTGTGTATTTACCTAATGTCGGACAGGTCTCTGCACTGGCAAGTCTCCATGATTCTATTGCTGAGTTCTCGGAGGGTACTCTGGTACTGGGGGGCGACCTCAATATCACACTTGACCCATCTGTAGACACATCTTCTGGAGCTTCATCTCATTCCCTAGCAGCACTACGTAGATTTAGAAGGACATGATCACCAACTTATCGACACTTGGAGACTACTACACCATCGGAAAAGGACTTCTCTTTTTACTCGTCAGTCCATGACTATTATTCTAGACTAGACTATTTCTTCGTACACCACAAAGATATCTCTAAGATACAGGAGACTGACATAGACTCCATTACCTTCTCGGATCAAGCGCTCTGTACTATCGTGCTTGCCCTGCCCTCCTCGGCCTCCCGTCAATGGCAGTGGAGACTAAACTCCTCTCTCCTGGATGATCCTATGGTTACTCAGGAGATTTTCCAGACCTTTTTGAACTAAACAAATCTGCTGATACTTCTCCAAACACTGTTTGGGAGGCTCATAAATGCATGATCAGAGTAGTATCGATAAAGCATGGGGCGAGGTGGAAGAGGGAGACGGAGGCCGATCTTGATGCCCTTCTGACCCAATTAAAAATACTGGAAACAAGCCATAAAACTTCCCATACAGAAGCAGCAAAAATTGCACTCATTAATGTGTGAGACAATTTGCGTAACCTTCTTAATAAAAAGGCCAAGGGTATTCTAGCCCGCTGTAGGCGACACTACTACGAACATGGGAACAAATGTAGCAAATCCCTCGCAAAAACATTAAGACAGCAAAGAACTAGGTCTTACATTCCAGAAATATTCTCCACCGCCCATGCTAAACGTGTCCAATCGTCCCATGACATTGCAAAAGCCCTTCAGACATTTTATGCGTCCCTTTACAACTCAGATAATAAAAATCCTGCCACCGCCTCGCTCGATTTTCGGTTCCCATGTAAAGGAATATATTACGAAGGCAAGTTTACCAAGGCTGATCTCCAGTGACATCTTGATGCTGGAGGAACCCATAACAGAACAAGAAGTGCGCTCATCTTTTTCTGCCTCTAAAACAGGTAGGGCACCAGGTCCCGATGGCTTCCAGGCCCTTAACTACAAAAAATTCAGAGATTTACTAATCCCAGGAATGTTAACCTCCTTTAATTCAATGTCTAAAAATAACCCCCCACATCCAGATTCTCTGAGAGCCCATATGGCGGTGATACATAAAGAAGGGAAAGACCCAACCCAGTGTGCTAGCTTCCTCCCCATTTCCCTGTTAAATGTTGATGTAAAACTCTTTGCCAAGATCCTTGCATCTAGACTTGCTCTCCTTTTCTCGGGAATCATTCACCCTGACCAAGCTGGATTTATGCCAGGCCGAGAGGCCAGAGATAATAATATTAAGTCTATTAACTTAATTCATCATGCTAAATGCCGGAATGTCCCATTAATCCTCTTATCCACTGATGCCGAGAAGGCATTTGATAGAGTCAATTGGGTTTTCATGGAAGAGACCCTCATTCACCTGGGTCTGGGAAAAAGGATGCTCCAGTGGATCCTGTCTCTATATTCAGTCCCTTCCGCCAGGGTCTGGGTGAGCGATGCACTTTCAGATCCGTTTTATATTTATAATGACACACGACAGGGATGCCCTCTGTCACCCATCATTTTCATCCTCACCCTTGAACCCTTTCTTAGATATGTTAGAGCCAATCCCAATATCTCGGGTGTTCATGTACTTCAAAACACTTATAAAGTAGCAGCATACGCTGATGACCTTCTTTTCTTCGTTACCTCACCTAAGCTCTCCCTGCCTAACCTAATGAATGAATTCAGAGCATATGCCCAATTGTCTAATTTCAATATTCATTTTTCAAAATCCGAGGCGCTTAATATTAATTCTTCCCCGGAATTTGTAAGATCTTTACAGAAGTCCTTCAGTTTCAAATGGGTTACTCAACAACTGAAATATTTAGGAGTAAGACTATCTGTAGACATCAATTCTCTATATCGATGGAACTTCCCTAGCCTTTTAACATCTATTCAAGCAGACTGTGATAGGTGGTCCAAGATATCCTTTACCTGGTTTGGCAGATGCCAAATTTTTAAGATGAACATATTACCGAGGGTCCTGTATCTTCTACAGGCTCTCCCCATCAATATCCCTGCTAACTTTTTTAGAAAATTAGGGTCCATTCAGGTCTCGTTTATATGGGGAAAAAAATCTGCTAGACTAAAGAGGGAGGTTCTCTGCAGACCCAAGAGGTTGGGGGGAGTGGGGCTTCCAGACCTAAAAATGTATCACTTGGCAGGCCACCTAGCTAGAATGATAGACTGGTGCAGAAATGGTCACCATAAGGCATGGGTTCAAATAGAACAAAGTTTTTGCCTGACCTCATTGAAGACCCTCCCATGGGTTTTACTTTTGGCCCCAGAGCAAATCAAATCCCATCTAACTATTGGATCCACGTTAAAATACTGCAATACAGCATTAGTCCATTTACATTTACTTCCAGAGGCTTCTCCTCTCACTCCAGCGTTGAGTCATCCTAAATTTGTCCCTAGCTGCTCGGACTCCATTTTTCATCTGTGGATAGATTCGGGGATGGATAGAGTAGAAAACTTGGGAGAGGGAGCCTCCTGGCCTTCTCTGAGTGACCTTACCACCAAAACAGATCTAATACTCCTGGGCAGTTGGAGGTGTTTACAACTTACCCATTTTTCAGCAGCCTTCCCCCTAAAAGTTCATTTAGACGACCCAAAACCCAATTTGAGCTTTTATGTAATAGCCCGGGCTCAATCAGGCACACCATAGCTAAAACCTACTCTATGTTGATGGACCCCCGGAGCCAGTCGCCCCCTTCTTTTATTGCGCAGTGGGAGAGAGATTTAAATATTTCTTTCACGGAAGATCAGAGAACTCAAATTTTTACCCTTGTACACTGTGCCTCGATTAGCTCTAGGTTCCAGGAGGTTGGCTATAAGATTTTGTCCAGATGGTACAGAGTGCCGTCGAGGTTGCACACCATATATCCGGAAATTGACCCCACTGCTGGCGGTGTGGAAGGGTAGAGGGCACGATTTTTCATATTTCCTGGCAATGTGATGTTTTGCAATCATTTTGGACAGAGGTGTGGGAAATTATTTGTTGGGTCTCGGGCTGTTCCGAAAAGTTGACTCCATCTCTGATACTACTCCAACATAATGAAATCCCTCTCTGGACCTATAAATCCTCTCTGTTAAAATTTTTGATCATGGCTGCGAGGGTTTGCATTCCGGAGAGATGTAAAGCAAGACGGAAGGAAAAAAACAGTGCATAGACGTCCAGAGATAAATAGAAAAATCACATATCTTTATTAGGAGACACAGATTAAAAAAGGCTTTGTGGCATAACAAGAGTGACATAAAAGGTAGCAGAACGATAGGTGTACAGTGTCCATATAAAATGGTACTCAAGTCTATATTACATAGCATCTGGTAGTGAGACAGGTATAATACAAAAATGAATAGGTTAAATAGTCCTAGTAAACATGTAGAGGTGCAATGGAGAGCCGGCCAGTCAATGAAGAGTTAAGGGTATAATCCCCGACTGATCAGCTAACCAGAGCACAAACAGGTAATCAGGACTTGGAATAATAAACTACATACCAGGGAATGGGACACTGGACACCCCGTGCTGCAAGAGCCCCGACGTACGTTTCGGAAGCATATCTTCCACCCCCTGAGGAAGGAAGATTTGTTTACTAGGACTATTTAACCTATTCATTTTTGTATTATACCTGTCTCACTACCAGATGCTATGTAATATAGACTTGAGTACCATTTTATATGGACACTGTACACCTATCATTCTGCTACCTTTTATGTCACTCTTGTTATGCCACTAAGCCTTTTTTAACCTGTGTCTCCTAATAAAGATATGTGATTTTTCTATTTATCTCTGGACGTCTATGCACTGGTTTTTTCCTTCCGTCTTGCTTTATATATATATTTACAATGTGTCCTACACTGATTGGCTATGGACTGTGTAAGATTTCTTTCATGACTTATACACAATAGATTTATGATACGCAATGCTATTTTATTTCAGCCCTATGCATTGTCATTTCTGCCTATTCTGGAGAGATGGAAGAGTCCCGCTCCTCCAACCAAAACTCAGTGGATTGCAGAAGTCATTGAAATTATGTATATGGAGGACCTCACCTCATCCATACATGAATCATACCCAAAGTTTTGGGCTACTTGGCTTGGATGGATGATTTTCGAAGCTCTAGTGAGTATTGTGATCTAATGCTGGAGGCAAACCCCCCTGAGGTTTACTGAAAACATCAGGTTGAGTGGTGGACTTGGTCGGGTGGGTACTCCTTCCCTTACCCCCTCGTTTTTTCCTTCTCTCCCTCTTTTTTTTTTGCCTCTCTTGACTCCATTACTCCCCCCACTCTTTTTTTGCTTCAACTGCTCTCCTTCTTCTTCCTCTGCTCTGTCTTTTCTTTCCTATACTGTTTGTTAAAGGTGTAAAAATGAAAGACCCTCCGAATTGACCTCTACTACCGGCTCCCCGGATGCTAAGGACTCGTGGACGATTGTCTTGGTCGGGAGTTAAGTTGTATTGCTTGTATTCGTCTACTTGTCTGGTTTCAATTATTATGTTAACCTGGATTTCGTTGTGAGTCTTTAAATAAAGAATTATACAAATTTGTAACTTAAAAACTATATATCTGGTTTCTTATAGGGAGTGTGTTACCCCAAATAATGCATATTAAACTTCCCGCCCAGTGATATTGGAGATGAGACCCCTATAAAAATCATGCTATCAGTGTACGTTTTAGCTGCGGTGCCTGAGAAAATTACTTTTAGTTCAGATACAAATGAGGGTACGTTGGGAGTGCCCTTTGAGTGGCCACAAGCTCAGTGAACTGTTATGTCCCTGATTTTTTATTTTGGATATTTCTTACACTTCTGATTGGCAGCGTTCACTTTCCCAGGGCCAGTGTTGCCTGAACTGATCCGGAATGTGTGCGCGTGCGCACTGACACTAGCACAGTCTGGCCGTGCACACACACCGTCAGTGCAGATGCAAACATAGTGACACATTTTCCTCTCCGGTTCCTCTTTGAAGCCACTTGCTACACTGATGCACCCGGGAGTCCACGATATCACTGTGCATATAGTATAATATGCATTTTGCGGTTGACTGACTGATTTAACTGCGCAACTTACATTGGTTTAAACAGGTCTGAATTAGATTTTTCAATCATCATAAGTGGGTCAATAATACAATAAAAACACAAACTAACAAAAAAAAACACAGCCACAATTAAAGATCCATATTTTGCAGCGTCACAATCATCTCATGTAGGCACGAGCCTTCACCAGAGCCACCATTATGATGGATAAGTAACTGCACCTTTGAAACATTTGAAGTGATGCTGTCAAATGCCTGCTTGCTAAAGCATTTAAAGCATATGAGTCATTGCGGCTGGGTACAGTGCTGGCTGTAATCACATATGAGCTATTGTGCACTGTGACAAGTCTTTTCTTAAAGCATGGTGTCAGCCACTGATTAACGTTACCCTGGCTCTTGGCCAAGAAATCGGGTGATGAATATGGATGTATTTCGTACTCCAGCATCCAAAGTCATTCCTATGTGTTTACCTCGCCTGTTATCCCAAAGAGAATAACATGGCATCAGACTTCATTGAAAACTGTGCTCATTACGAGGAAAACAAGCTGTTTTATATTTAAAAGCCTCATTTATATTTCATATGGAATCTGTAACGCAACTTCAATCAAAGACTTTGCTTTATTCATGAAAAATGCTTGTAATCTGCACACTTCCCTGCTACTTTGTTATGTCTGCGAATATTGTAATTGCCATTAACACCAAACAAAGAACCTTCGAACTTATCCACAAGGCCACAGGTGGATCCCCGGAATATTTGTCGGTCTGGTCAACTTTCTTCTAATATACAGTATAAGGCCAGTTTAAGCATTTTCCATGCTGGTACTCTATCTCTCTGCCCTTAACAAGTGGTGGACGCCGCGTTCTCGTTTGGCAGGAAACACCACTATCCACCACCGGTAAGGGACACTATTTTTACCCCTTCATGGGCTTTTTCATTTATGAATAGGGACGCATATATTTATTCATGTCTTCCCATATAGACAGTTTCTGTGTCCAGGCCCTTAAGTCCGGTCCACACTAGAAACGTCACTGCATGGTGTGTATATGTATATATATTTTCTCTTTGTTGGACAAGGTCTTTTTGCTGGTGATATGATATGTACCATCACCCCCATATTTTAGGTGATGATGGTGAAGTGAGACACTGATCCAATTTATTGTGGATGCAATTCAGTTTTACATCTTACATATAAATGGTATGTTACCAGAGGAGGTTAACATTGTTTTACCTTTTATATATGCTTGGGCATATATTAACTCACACTACTGCTACGTATTATCTAGGTGAATGGACAACTGTACTTAACACCACATGGGTGACGATTTTTGAGTTTTTCTATATACCAAATCATAGGTGGGCCACTATATATATATATATATTTCTTTAGGCCGTATTATGATAACACAATGTCCCCTCTGATTCAACAATAATCCTATCTCATATTCACCATTTTAGGACCAAGTTAGTACCCAACGTAATTCTATGAAATATTCTTGAAAGCTTTATTGTGCTGACGCGTTTCGTGGCAAATCTGCCACTTCTTTGGCCCTGAGGAAGTGGCAGACTTGCCACGAAACGCGTCCGCACAATAAAGCTTTCAAGAATATTTCTGTCCTTGTGTGGTCAGCGTGGACACATTGAAAAACCCGGTCTTTTTCTTCCTCCTTTGTGTCTACTGAGAAGATAACTCATGTAAACTTTTTGAGTATGAGTCTAAGAAAGTCCTGGTTGAAAATGTAACACATTTCAGGATTACTAATTTTATTTTTTAAAATAATGATTTTGATAAGAAAAAATATAACAATATCGTTTTTTAATATATGTAACTCAAAACCTAAGTAAAACAATAAATTATTTTATGATGATGCATTCGACCTAAATGTAGCAATGCACAACATAAAGCTTTGTTGACTGAATGATCGTTCCCTCAACTACCTGTCTTGATTTCTTTCATAACATGCAAATTCAGCCTGGCCACATTTGGATATTATTTCATTAGTGTAAGAGGTGATTACTGATGCTTCTGTTGCCTTTGGAATGAATTAGTTCCTCAAATGGCAAATAACAGGAAGATTCCAATTACATCAGATTGTTAGTGGATCCTGAAAAGGATGATATGAGGACACATATGAAATGTGTATGGGGAAGTTTTGGATCATGATCGACACTGTGGTTATGTTTACACTTTTCCCTTTTTTTCAAGAAAATCTAGGAATGTATTCCAGTGACTTCATCAATCAATAACAATGATCGAATTGAATGTTTTGTTTATGCAACATTAATTTAAGAATAAACTGGACATGTAAATTAGTTGAATTTTCAAAAGAGTCATGGCATGAGTTAGGGCCCCAATTAAGGAAGAGGAACAGCATCCGGTCTGGGTGAAAAATTGTATCAAAAATTTTTTCTGCCAGTAAAAAATACAACGTTTCGGCCATATTGTGGCCTTTTTCAAGTATAACATCACAGCACAAATGGTGGCCTTTTATAGTGTGGCACAGCCAATCACCATTTAGGTAACACCCATCACAGAAAATCCATACATAAAATACATATAAATACATCCATCAGATACATATATATTCAATAGCACAGTTTATCTAGTCATTAACAATAATGGTCATATTCATATTAGAAATATTACAAAAGCATTTCATATATAAGCAACGATCCCCAAATCAGCCCACCAATGATCGTGATGCATCAAAGGTATCCATAGAAATAACGCACCAATCACTTGCAGTAATACATATCCATATATAAACCGCCAATTCCTAATCACATAATAGTGGCGCCAACCCCAATGGACCAATCATGTGAGGACTCACAAATCCCTATATCGGCAAAGTTCCCTCTCCCCATATGACAACATCAGCCCAAGCCAGGTTGTATCAGGAGCGCAGTCTAATGACGCGCACCACCAGGTCACGGCGCGCGCACCGCCCATCCCCGCAGGCCCGGTCACGTGACGTCTCCATCACAGAGCACCGCGCATGCGCGGTGCTATGCAAAGGATCAGCCACACGAACCGTCCACCGGGGAGGACCGTGCACGCACAGAGGCCCAGAGCACGCGATCACACACCACACTCCCTCACAAGCCCGCGCATGCGCTGATAAACGAAAACAAGTGTAATATCACACTTGAATGAATGAGTCCACACAGATGGGCCAAAATGCTCCCAAAAAAAAACGCAGCCATATCCATACTAACTTTATTAATATTCCATACTTTACGAAATTTGCATACGTTGCACATTATATAAGGAGCAAAACTGGGATAATTACAAAAAAGAAAAAAGGGAAAAGCAAAAAGGAAAAGAGGGCACGGGGAATGGCAGGCAAGAAATAACGACAAAAATCCACAAAGGACAACATCCTCTTTGTAATTCAGGACTGTTCAGTCCCCGTGTCCTCCACTCCATCCAAATGTATCACCTATGAACACTAAAACATAAAAAAACATATAATTAAAAGACCATAAAGGCCACATAGATAAGAATATACCCACAACAAAGAATAATGACACAAAGTGAGGGTTTAGGTGACACAAGTATGTAAACTGTAATCCAAGTTCAAACCCCTTGGTTGCAACGTATCAAGAATCGATATCCATCTCAACTCCTTTTTCTTCAACATCTTAACCCTATCACCCCCACGTCTCAATACAGGAACCCCATCTATCACTCTAAATCGTAACTGGTTCACTGAATGTCTACACTCTAAAAAATGCTTCGGAATCGGCAACTCCACAAGTTTAGTCCTAATTGTACTCTTATGTTTACTAATGCGGGCCCTAATCTCCTTGGTGGTCTCTCCTATATACATAAACCCACATGGGCACAGAATCAAGTAAATCACAAAACTTGACGAACACGTATACCTCTCTTTAATAGAAAACTTTTTTCCGGTTCGAGGATGATTGAAACTATCACCTTTTAACATATTACCACAACAGGCACATCCCAAACATGGGAAATTGCCCATCTTAGGAGGACATATTGTCCTTTGTACGTTGACTTTTGATGAACCAATATCTGACCTTACCAATCTATCTTTGAGATTGTGTCCACGTCTATATGAAAGCAATGGCCTGTCCACAAATTCTGATATCTGAGGCAGACCCTTTTGTAAGAGGCTCCAATGTTTATTCAGGATGCCTCCAATCCTGCCACTAACTGGGCAATATGTTGAGACAAAAGGAACACGTCTCATAGGCCCTTTAATTCGCTTACGGCTAGAATCCTCTACCGATATATTTTGAGTCTTAACTCTATAAGAATTAACTCGATCCATCGGGTAACCCCTATTGACAAATTTTGTACACATCTGGTCCAATCTTAGATCCAACTTATCATCCTCTTTAACAATCCTCCGTACACGTAACATCTGACTCCATGGAAGTGACTCCACCATCCGTCTTGGGTGATTACTATCATACACCAAAAAACTATTCCTATCTGTCTCTTTTACAAAAATGAGTTAGGGCCCCATCACACATAGCGACTCACCAGCGATCACGACAACGATATCAACGTGTCAGGATCACTGGTGAGTCGCTACATGATCGCTGGTGAGCTGTCAGACTGACAGCTTCACCAGCGATCAGGACAGCGACGCCGAGCGCGTGGCGTCGCTGTGTACTTAGTTACCAGCACGCTGATGCAGGGAGCTGGTAACTTAGGTACAGAGAGGGTTTCTAAGGGACGTGCGTCACTTAGAAACCTGATGTGTACCTTAGTTACCAGCTCCCTGCATCAGCGCGCTGGTAACTAAGGTACACCTGTTGCATTTGGCGCTGGTCGGCGCAGCGTCAAAAGGACGCATGCGCCGCCGAACACATACTGCGCATGGCCTGCGTCCCCAGTGCTAAAGATAGGGGATGCAGGACGCATGCAGCGTCATGCGTCCGTTGGGGGAGCTACCGGCGGAGGCGCGGCAGGGGGCGGGGCTTAGCGGCGGCCGTGCGCAGCCCGACGCTGCGGCCGTAAACGCTAATGTGAAACTAGCCTTACACGGCATTTTTTTCTGCCAAACAATTTTTTTTTTTTTTGGTGCAGAAAAATCTGCTGCAAATAGGCAACTTGTAAGCACACTCTTGTGGTCCCGTGCAGATGGACATAAGAAGTAATGAGATAAAGTTATATTGTATAAATTAGGTAAATGTAGGTATATGACATTGGAAAAAAGTTTATTTTCTATATCATATGGAAACAGATTGTCAGTTCCTGTCCAGCACCGTTGTGACATTCAGCGGAGTCAGATGAGTGACTGGTAGCAATAGTCTATAGAATTATCAGCAGTGTTCTGTTAAGTGTCAGCCGGTGCTCATGGCTCCGAGTGTTAGACGCACAGGCATGGGTTGAATCTTTGAGATAGTCGTGTTCATTCTAACAAGTCTAGTTTGTGACACTGAGATACAGTACACTCTGTAATACATTACGCATCCATAAAAATAGCTCTCTTGTCTTGGGAAGATATAGTATATTAATGCAGGGGAACAGGACATATAATTGAAAAAATGCTTTTCTACCAGTCGGTCCTCATGATGTCTGAACTGTATCTGCTGCAGTGGTGCTTGTGATCCATCAGTATAACCACTGCGATTGAAAAGATGATTATTTCTAAGAATCCATCACAAAGGAACACAACTGGATACATGGGAATACCTAGGAATTAAGAGCTAATGTTATAAAAAAGGTTCCTGCTCAACCAAATGTAAAGGGATAATTATTGCAAAGAGTGCATGTAAGGTATATAAAAAGTCCTCAAACTTTATAGACTCGGGTCATTGTCAGATATGCAAATATCTAGATTAAAAGCAGACGAAGCATGAAGCTTAGAGCCTATTTATTAGGCTAAAAATTTGATGTGCAATTTGTTGGGGCTCCAATTCAAAGCCAAATTAAACTTGCATGGTACAAGAAAATTGGAACGGGCTACAGGCTTACAACCAGGCTGCCAAAGCTGGCCATAGACCATTAGCAGTTGTATGTTGTATGCTATTCATCACTACGAGGGATGGGCGAACCTGAACTGAAAAGTTCGGTGTCCGTATCGGACAGTTAGTGTCTGGTGCTAAATGCTGACCAAGGACTACTCCCGGATGCCCATTACAATGTTCAAAGTTCCGGGAGAAGTCAGGGAGGGGAAGAGAGAGAGCGAAAATTTTCCAGCTCAAAAGTTTGGGTCTCCATTGTTTTCAATGTGGATTGGGTTCTGGTTCAAGTTTGAGCACAGTTCTGGTGCCTGAATCGAACTTTTTAATAAAGTTTGGGTCGGGTACCAGAATTCGAACTTCCAAGGGCTTGGCCATCCCTACTCACTACCTCACTATCACCCATACACATTCACACATTGTAGCCATCATTTTTAAATCATCTTTTTTGAATGCTTTATTTAGCTTAGAAAACATAACAACAAAAACGATAATTGTTAGAGGGAAAAAAGAAGGGATGAGAAGGCAGAAAAAAAGTGATTATTAAAGATATCATATACACAGAAAAGAGTATGTGCTGGTCCAGCATATAATATGTTTTAAAGGGAATCTGTCATTAGAATCAACTCTCCTAAGTTGTCTATATGGGCATGCAGGTCATAGAAGCCTGTAAGGTATATAAAAAGTCCTCAAACTTTATAGACTCGGGTCATTGTCAGATATGCAAATATCTAGATTAAAAGCAGACGAAGCATGAAGCTTAGAGCCTATTTATTAGGCTAAAAATTTGATGTGCAATTTGTTGGGGCTCCAATTCAAAGCCAAATTAAACTTGCATGGTACAAGAAAATTGGAACGGGCTACAGGCTTACAACCAGGCTGCCAAAGCTGGCCATAGACCATTAGCAGTTGTATGTTGTATGCTATTCATCACTACGAGGGATGGGCGAACCTGAACTGAAAAGTTCGGTGTCCGTATCGGACAGTTAGTGTCTGGTGCTAAATGCTGACCAAGGACTACTCCCGGATGCCCATTACAATGTTCAAAGTTCCGGGAGAAGTCAGGGAGGGGAAGAGAGAGAGCGAAAATTTTCCAGCTCAAAAGTTTGGGTCTCCATTGTTTTCAATGTGGATTGGGTTCTGGTTCAAGTTTGAGCACAGTTCTGGTGCCTGAATCGAACTTTTTAATAAAGTTTGGGTCGGGTACCAGAATTCGAACTTCCAAGGGCTTGGCCATCCCTACTCACTACCTCACTATCACCCATACACATTCACACATTGTAGCCATCATTTTTAAATCATCTTTTTTGAATGCTTTATTTAGCTTAGAAAACATAACAACAAAAACGATAATTGTTAGAGGGAAAAAAGAAGGGATGAGAAGGCAGAAAAAAAGTGATTATTAAAGATATCATATACACAGAAAAGAGTATGTGCTGGTCCAGCATATAATATGTTTTAAAGGGAATCTGTCATTAGAATCAACTCTCCTAAGTTGTCTATATGGGCATGCAGGTCATAGAAGCCTGTATAAAATTATAAATTGACATCTGTGATCCAATGTCTTATTACCGAGAAAACCATGGTTTTCTTAATGAGCTGTTAAGATCTATGGGCTGGACATAGATCTCTCTGAGAATCTTCTTCCATAGCTTATGTTAACTGAAAAGGGGCATTAAAGGGAACCTGTCACCCCCTTTTTCAGCAATGAGCTGCAGCCACTGCCTTTCGGGGCTTATCTACAGCATTCTATAGTGCTGTAGATAAGCCCCCGATCTAACCTGAAAGAGAAGAAAAACAAGTTTTATTATACTCACCCGGGGGCGGTCTGGTTCGATAGGCATCGCAGGTCCGGGTCTTCATATGATGTCGTCATATTCCTTGCCTCGTGTCGTGGCTCCTGTGCAGGTATACTGATCAGCCCTGTTGAGGGCAGAGCTAAGCACTGCAGTGTGCAGGCGCAGGGCCTCTCTGACCTTTCCTGGTGCCTGCGCACTGCAGTACTTCACTCTGTCCTCAACAGGGCAGACCAGTATGCCTGTGCAGGAGCCACAACATGAAGCAAGGAAGATGAGGACATCGTATGAAGATGGGAGGTGTCGGACCCGGACCTGCGATGCCCATCGGACCAGACCTCCCCTGGGTGAGTATAATAAAACTTGCATTTCTTCTCTTTCAGGTTAGATCAGGGGCTTATCTACAGCATTATAGAATGCTATAGATAAGCCCCGAAAGGCAGTGGCCGCAGCTCATAGCTGAAAAAGGAACTGACAGGTTCCCTTTATAAGTGTGAGACATGTAGATCAGGAGAGCAGACAATCAGTTATTACATGTCTCACGCTGGTAACACCCCCTTTCATTTAAGATATGCTGAAGGCAGATTCTCAGAGAGATCTATGACCTTTCTATAGATCTTAACAGCTCATTTACATATTAAGAAAAATGTACATTACCCTGGAATAATACA
The DNA here is from genome assembly GCF_039654945.1 of Dendrobates tinctorius. Taxonomy (NCBI): domain Eukaryota; kingdom Metazoa; phylum Chordata; class Amphibia; order Anura; family Dendrobatidae; genus Dendrobates; species Dendrobates tinctorius. Next base: position 5,089,045 of record NW_027361746.1, on the reverse strand, counting down.
TCAGATTGCAATTATCAAGGTAACATGTTATTCAGTTTCCTATGACCTGCGGCCCATATAGATGGCTTAGTTAGGTTGACCCTACTGACAGATTGTCTTAAAGTATGTATAGGGACTTAACAATAATAGGGTCGGAGGAAAGGGAACCATGAAGTAAAGATACAGAAAGACAAAAAAGCAAAGTCAATAGTTATTTAATAGAAAACCAAACGATACAGAGAAAACATCACTGGAAGGGAACTTGTGGGGGTGAGTTTATAATGGCCAGGTTTAAAATGGGCAGATCACAGAAACATGAGGGATTCCCACTCTTCTTTCTCTATGTAACACATGTCAAAACTATTCATCATGGAGAGCATTGTAAAACAATGATGAGCAGTGTAGCTGTGACTCTGGGACTGGGGTCTGTATATATCTCTCTACATCTTTCCCTCTTCTTCTCCCTCATTCCTCTCTATTGACTTCAATAGGCATCAATAATCTGATATCTAGGCAGTCTGAACCAGATGCGTCTGAACAGTTCAACAGAATGAATAATCATTTTAGTAGGTGGGAAGTTAGAGCGGCTCATGTGTGGAAAAAGAAGAATAATTTTCTGATAAGATATATTACAAAGGTTCTTGCTAGGGTTGATCGAATAGCTTTGGATAAGTGCTTATCCGAATAGCTATAGCGCATACCAAATAGCTGACTCGGGAACATGGATACCTGGAGCGCTCCCGATGATCAGCTGTTCAGCGCCGCAGCTGCATGTGTCTGGGCTGTGTGACAGTCACCACACATGCATGGAGAGCCTGTTTGTTGGTCTATGCATGCATGTGTTGTTACTGTCACACAGCCGCGACACATGCAGCTGCAGAGCCGAACAGCTGATCATCAGGAGCGCTCCAGGTATCCGGGTTCCCGGTGCAGCTATCCGAGAAGCGCTATAGCTAAGCACTTATCCGAAGCTATTCGGTCAACCCAAGTTCTTATGTTTGCTTGTACTATTGATTTAGACAAAGTTTGTTGAAAATACAGGGACTATTTCAGTAAATCTTCAAAAAAAATCTCTTTGTTTAGACTCCATGAGAGACCTCAGGCCAATCCTCTGCAGTTATTTCACTTGGTAAATCAATTTTCATAAATTGTAGTCTAAGGCTATGTGCCCACGTTGCAGAAATGCAACGGAATTGTCTGCAGCATTTCCACAACTCCCCGCCGTGGGTAAAACGCAGGCAGAATTCGCATGCGTTTTCCCGCAAAACACAAGCGTTTTGCAAGCGTTTTTAGCTTGCAGAATGCTAGCACTTTTGCAAGCGATTTGAAGCATCGCTTGGAAAAGTGATTGACTGGTTGGTCACACTTGTCAAGCATAGTGCTTGACAAGTGTGACCAACTGTTTACTATTGATGCTGCCTATACAGCATCAAGAGTAAAAGATAGAATGTTAAAAATAATAATAAAAAAATTATGGATATACTCACCTACTGGCGGCCCCCGATCTTCTTAACGGCGATCCCGGTCCTCAACGGTGCTGCCGGCAAGTTCTGTTCCAAGGTGTGCTTTGCAAGAATGACCTTTGTGACATCACAGTCGCGTGACTGCTATGTCATCAAAGGTCATTCTCGCAAAGCATGCCTGGGAACGGAACTTGCTGGCAGCGCCACGGAGGACTCTGGGGGCCGACAGAGGGTAAATATATCCCTATTTTTAATTTTAATTCTAGTTTTTACAGGAATATGGTACCCAGGGCATGTAGGAGAGTCTCCTCTCCTCCAGACCCTGGGTACCACCCGCACATGAAGCGCTCACTTTACACATGGTGGGCATAGCCACATGCGTAAAGTGAGCGTTTCAATGCAATCATATGGTAGCAGAATCGCAGCGATTAAGGGACATGCTGTGGATTTCTCCGCTATGCGATTCCACAGCGGAAAAATCCGCAGCATTGGCACAGCAACTACGGAATCCCATAGGATTGCATGGGATGCGTTTTACCTAGCGTTTTTTAAGCGTTTCCGCTGCGGCAAAAACGCGGCAGAAACGCTTAAAAAACACAACGTGGGCACACAGCCTTATGATTGCATTTAGCCTTCTTTATTGAACAATTATTTTCCAGTGTAGGATAAAAATTAGAACTGAGTGAATTGATTCTATGTAAGTCGAATGTGTTGAATTTTTAGGAAATTTGAATAATTTATGACTCACTTCTTGCAAATCATGTAAAATATCAGCTGTGATTTTACATATTGCAGAAGATTGCATTGGTCAGAAAATGACGACATATCAAAATGCCTTGCACTTATCACATTACTTGATATAGAACAACCAATAATGAGGAACTATCAAACTATGTATAAAAGCTGAGGCAAGAAATGCAGCTATCCATCTAGATAGTGTAAGGATGTCACTGCTCACTGCTTTGAAGGGCAATTGGATACTTTGGGGTACTTTCGATTTGGTGAGTTGATTCAGCGCAGATTGAATTTCCAATGAAAATTCAGCAAAGCTGGCAAATTCAAATTTCAAAAGATTCGATCATCAGTAATAAAAATACTGATAAAAAAAGCTGACAACTGTCTGTAAAGATCAGTCAATTTTTCAGTTTTAATGGTAAATTACATACAAAGCCTTTAAAAAGTATTCGTACCCCATGAACTTTTCCACATTTTTCACATTACACCCACAAAAGTGTAGTTTATTGGGATTTTATGTGATATACCAACACTAAATAGAAAGTATTTGTAAAGAAAATGATACATGGTTTTCTAAATATTTTAAAAATATAAATCTGAAAATTGTGATTTGCATTTGTTTTCAGCCCCCCTGAGTTAATACTTTGTCTTTATGGATAATTCTCTTCCAGCTTTGCACATCTAGAGATGAAAGTTTTGCACATCTAGAGATGAAAGCTTTGCCCATTCTTCTATGCAAACTATCTCTCAGTGAGATTGGATGGAGAGCATCTGTGAACAGCAATTTTCAAGTCTTGTCACAGATTCTCAGTGGAATTTAGATCTAAACATTCGCTGCAGACTCAAGTCTCTTGAAGTCTCTAACAGGCTTTCCTTCAGGAATGACTTTTAATTAGCTCCATCCATCATCCCCTCAACTCTGATCAACTTCCCAATAGAATGATGAGATTGCCACTATGTTTGATGGTGGGGATGGCGTTTTCTGGGGGATGTGCAGTGCTTGTTTGCAGCCACATGTTGCATTTTGCATTTAGCCCAAAAAGTTCTAATTTGTTCTCAGCTGACCAGAACATCTTCTTCCACATGCTAGCTGTGACCCATACATGGCTTTTTGCAAATGTACTTCTTATTTCTTGCTTTCAAGAATTGCTTTCTTCTTGCCACTCTTCCATAAAGGCCAGATTTGTGGCGCATACAACTAATTGTTGTCCTGTGGACACATTCTTCCATCTGAGCTGTATATGTCTGAAGCTTCTCCAGAGTGACCATGGGCATCTTGGCTTCTTCTCTAATTGATGCTGTCCTTGCTTGGGATGTTAGTTTGTTTGGATAACTATGACTTGGCTGGTTTTCAGCTGTGCAATACTCCTATTTTAGGATGATGGATTGTAGAGTACTCTGTGACATGTTCAGAGCTTGATCTATTTTTTTTTATAACCTAACCCTGCTTTAATCTTCTCCACAACTTTATCCTTGACCTGTCTAGTGTGTTCCTTCATTTTCATTATGCTATTTGATCCCTAGTGTTCTAAAACAAACTGCTGAGGCTTTGTTATTCTGAGATAAAATTATACACAGGTGGACTCAATTTATTATTCTTGTGACTTCTGGAGGCAATTGGTCACTCAGGTTTTTATTTAGGGGCATCAGACTACAGGAGGCTGAATATAAAGTCATGTCACAATTCAGATTTATATTTTTTTAAATAATTAGTAAACTATAAATTATTTCTTTTTCACTTCACAAATACTTGCCACTTTGTAGTTGCATATCAGTTGCTTTAATCTTCTCCACAACTTTATCCTTGACCTGTCTAGTGTGTTCCTTCATTTTCATTATGCTATTTGATCCCTAGTGTTCTAAAACAAACTGCTGAGGCTTTGTTATTCTGAGATAAAATTATACACAGGTGGACTCAATTTATTATTCTTGTGACTTCTGGAGGCAATTGGTGACTCAGGTTTTTATTTAGGGGCATCAGACTACAGGAGGCTGAATATAAAGTCGTCACAATTCAGATTTATATTTTTTTAAATAATTAGTAAACTATAAATTATTTCTTTTTCACTTCACAAATACTTGCTACTTTGTAGTTGCATATCACATAAAATCCTAATAAAATATACTTACATTTGTGAGTGTAACATGAAAAAATGTGGAAAAGTTCACAAGTATGAACGCTTTTTCAAAGCAATGTATACCTGTTATGTTTCAGAGTTCAACAATGATATAAGAACACATGGATTCTTTTGGGTTTCTGAAAAAAGGGAATCAAGCCTTTTTTGGTCCCAGCACTGTTCTTTTAGGTGAAAGAACCTATACAAAATATCTTTTTCTTAAGGTTAGAAAACAACAAAAAAACTGAAGGATGAATCATAAAAGGACATGGAGGTGGGAAGTTAGCAAAACCCATTATCCCAATAGAGCTCTGTTTGGATATAGCAATTCAGAATCATACATTTTGCCTTTGTTGGTTACAAGTACCTATACAATATCAATTAAAGAGGTTACTCTAAGAAAAACACTGATGCCACCAAAAACAGTTGATTACCGAGATAATGAGTAGATTTGTTTACTAAATTGAGTGAAATGTCAGTTTGATCCACCAATCCATTTAGACTCCACTGAGGTCATACAGTGATGAAGAGCAAGGGAACACTAGACCCAATTCTAGTGCTTGGTGGTGGACAAAGATCAAATATTTTCCCCTCTCATAGTCGGCGGGATCCATTCACTCTAGGTGGTCATCCAGTTCTCCCAAAATTGTCAGGGTTGGACGATTTTCATCTATTGTGTAATTGGGGCTTAGACCAATTAAAAAAAAAAAGAAGTCGGGATAAAGCAAAAGATGGAAATCAGATATCTCTAGTCATGCTAAGACACACAACTCTTAGTCTTGTTTGTAATACGGCGCATCTCTATCTGCTCATGGCCTGCATCTGCCTGCGTTGTTTTGGACTTTCCTGTGTCCTCTCTTCTTATATCTGCCTGTGGCCTCCATCGTTACAAGTCCTTGCACCACATGTGCCTTCCTGCTGCTGCATCAGTGCCAGGATCCGTATGCCCATCCGGACCTGGGGTTTCAAGGGTTTCAAGGATCCACCTCACCTGGTGAGCCTAACAGATTCTATAAAATACGCATTAGGTGCCATGTTAATTCCCACCTGAATCAGAAAACGGACAGAATTACTCCAGGCTATTTTAACTAAATTATTCTGAAATAATTATTGAAAATTTCCAATAAAACAATATGACTATATCAAATAAACCTGCCTACACTTTCATTTAAAAAAATAATTTTCATAGTATAAATGTGTGACTTTAGAAGGTTACATTATGTGTGGCCATCACTCCTACCACAAAATGTTATGCTTTCTATTCAATAACATTATTCTTCTCTAAAATAGCTTTATGCTTAATGTTACCTTGCTCAATATGCCATCTTTAGACTAGACAGTCATGTTTTAATGCATTCTTTCAAAAATATATTAAGGGTAACCTTGACTGACAATGCCATAGATCGCTTACTTCCCATTAGTGGCTTTTCTTGATCACGTTCAGGTATTCTTTATGCTTTTGCATAAAAGAAATTTCCATACTATAGGTCTGCATTGCGGTCCATGTGTTACAGAGGTCAGGGTTTCCACCAGAACGTATACAGGTATGCTATTGTTGATTCTGAACCATCACCAGCTTATGGACAGTAATGCATATGTGTCTCAACTGGCATCCTATAGTTATGCAGAATGGATATTGCAATTGCTTTTTTGCCTTAATTCCTTGCTAAATTTTCTTTACATAATTGGTTTCTGAAGGCCAAAGAAGGACAAAAGAATAATATTCCATCCATTGCTTAACAATAAGTTAGACTTGTTTGGAGCATTCCTGTTGCGTAAGTCAAAACCAAATCCATCTGGTCACTGTGGTGACCTACTAATTCCGAATAATTTATGGATCACTGCTGGTAAATAGATGCTACAGATCCATATTCTTCCCATTAGAGTCAATGAAGTTTAAATATAAAGAATCTTAATAAGAAACCCTATTTTCTTCATAAAGAATTGATTTCATATAGACTCTATTCACTTTCATAAAGCAAAATACTGCCCTTACTGTCTATGCTTCTTTCAGTAATTCTTAGTAGTCTTGTTTAACCTCCTTGCCCAGTTCCTTTGAGGAATACTGCAAAGTGATCACAATTCCTGCTGATGGCTCTTCAAATGGAAGCAGATGCTTCCTCTTTTGCTGGTCCTATCGCTATGGCAGACCGGACTGATCAACCCATGAATGTCCTATTCAGAGGTGCATAATTGGAGTGCAGTAAGATGACTTCTCTTTGATGTCCTATTTAAAGGGGAATTTTGCAATCAATCATTGCCTGCTGATTATGTTTCAAACCTTTCTTGTTCTTTGCATTTTGTTTCTGATTCTGACTCCCAAATGATGCTTCTTGACCTTAACCTTGATTCTGAAAATTTCCTCTGCTTCCCCTTGGATCCAGTTGGATGAAATGCATAAGGTGGGCTGTGGTGCTGGAGTGAATCGATTCTTCAACAACAAAGATAACACTTTTTTTTATTCAAAATGCATTTCAACGCCATATCGGCATCTTTATCAAGCGAAGATTCAAAGGCCACAGAGGAATATAGATTTAAACAACAATGCACCCTGAAATTTTCAACTTTCAGTCAGTCTTATTTAATAGACTGATTGTTATACGATTATTTACATTTCTTTAAACAGTATATGGCCTTGTATTAGAAACATAATATAAAATCATGGCAGACAAATATTAGAATTATATTATTTATTATTATGTTCATTTTATCACATCTTCTCAGGATCCTGCTCCTGCGACATCTGCTCCTATTACCAGGCTTCAATGGTGATGGAGGTAATGTCGGGACCATAAGCTCTGGGCTGATGCAGGCTCTATCCAGCCACTGAAATTAGGATGGCTGGGAACTGTAGTAACTTTTTGTCTGGCAGTAAGGATGTGTGTTCTGTTTTGCTTGACTAATCAGCTTTCTGACTTTGCCAAAAGGAGAACACTACACTAAAACTCCATTCTTCCTGATAGGATTTGGCAGATATGATTTTCCTTGCCTAGTTCACAGCCGTTGATCACAGCTTCTAGTGCTTTTTACTGTTATAATTAGGACTGTTTCCTGACTTTTCTTCCATCTTATGATCTTGTACCTTGAATTCCCTCCTGGTTGTCACACTATTCCGAACCACTCCTGCCAGCTTCAAGTAAGGGCCCTGTTACACGCTTCTATGTCCCAGCGATCCCACCAACGATCCGACGTGGATGGGATCGCTGGGACATAGTTAGCTGATTGCTGGTGAGCTGTCACATAGACAGACTCACCAGCGATCAGGACCAGCGAGCAAGCTGTTATCCAAGGTAAACAGCGGGTAACTAAGAACCGCTCAGCTCTTAGATACCTGCTGTTTACCCTGGATACCAGCTCCCAGCGTCGCTGATCGTTGGTCTCTCACTGTCACATGCAGCGATGTGTGCTGCCCAGCGGGAGACCAACAACAGAATTATGGCCCAGATCTTTAGGAAACGATTAACGATCAGCCAACTGATCATGTCACACGTAACGATGTCATTTCAATGTCATTACCAAACTGGTGACGTTGCAACGATGTCGTTCATAATATCATTGTGTGCAACGGGGTCTTTAGTCCAGATTCTTACAAAGGGGTCAAACAGTGAAGGCTAAGGTAACCCCAGGGATTTGGTTTGCATTAAGCTGTCTGAGGTAGCAATTTTTAGCGCAGCCAGGAGACCAGTGCCAGACCCACAATATACATTTCAACATGTGAAAAATGTCTGACCTATGGGCCCACCATCAGTGTTTAGAAATGGGTCCAGTGTTGCCTACACCTTCATACTCACTGATATTCCTGCTACCTCTACCAGATAGATGGTCAAAAGACTGCTGCAGCCAGTGATTGACTGTAGTTGTGGCCTGTCTGTATTGCTGAAACTAGATGTACACCCATGTTACTAGATGTAAGATATATCACAGCTACAACCAACCACTTATTGTAGTGATGACTGTTGACTCCATAAGTAATTTGTCTGACTTATTTTTCTTGCTAATCTACAGACAGTAAACTAGAAGGTAGATGAAATAAAGTAAAAGTAGATTTGTTTGTAATATGCAAATATGGAGACACAAAAGTTTGCATTGGAGCTGCATACACAAAACCGTAGAATATCTCTAATGAATACCTTTTGTACATTTGATTTAGCGTTTCCTTTAAGTTGAAGTGAAGTAAAATAAATTTGGAAAGGCGGAAAAAATTCAAAAATTCTAATTCAATAACACCAGATGTTGGTAATACACAATACTATAGATCAGTAATAAAAAGCACTAAAATAGCATTATCAAGGAATGACTAAATATTAGACATTGCAAGAGATATATGAGAAGCATTCAGCCTGAGAGAACATTATGCATGTAGGCTAAATTACCTTATAACAAAGTATGATGCATTACAATAAATATATTTTTTTCATAGTTCTTTGAAAATAGACACGTTGTTAGTTTAGTCTCCATGCAGCCTATTCTGTCAGATATTTCAACTGTGCCTGGCTGTTGTGCATTCTTAAAAGAAGAGCCTCCGCCGCCCGGTACCCAGCAGGCGTACATTCTCAAATGACAATGACAAACAAAAAATGTACAAAAGGGCACGGAGAGAATGACTGTACTGCCAGGGTTGTTTAATACATCCCTTCTGCAAATAGGTGCGTACTTCCTCTTCATTGCTTCACAAAAGGTCATAAGAAAGAGCCGGTAAAAAAATGCGTTAAGAAATATATTTTTCAATGGGGGATGGTACAAAATTTTTCTATGGACAATGTATGTTCTTGTTAGATTTTTGTTACTTGTATAATTTATTTATTTTATGTTATTTTAGAAGAGTATCAAGTTGTATAAGCAGCTAAACTTTTCTTCTACATTTGTTAAAAATCAGTTCTTCGCTTAATAGCACAGTGTGAAATATAGATGTTTTATTTTTATATAGCATTTAATTTTGTGGTATAGGTTATGATATCAATATGGCTTCTTTTAAATTAATTTAATAATATTATTTACTGAAGCTGCAGCGACTCATAATAAAAAAAGGCATTCAAAATGGCCACCTCTCACCATTTTGGTCAATCACCGTCAAAACTAGATGTGGCTCCAAGTAGGAATTTGATGGTGTTTTTCAGTGTCTCATTTAAGAAAATTAGTACCAAAATTTCAACTATCTGTGTATCTAGACTTTTTAGCTTTTGAAGGAGTTTGATAAGTAGTATTTTATAGTTTATTAGTACTTTTGATTATTTGGATCCATATGAAGAAGTATTTTCCTGGTATATGCACCCCCATCCTGGTATATGCTCCCCAATCCATGTATATGCTCTGCAATGCTTGTATATGCCCTTCATCCTTGTACAGGCCCCCATCCTTGTAAATGATCCTCCTCCTGGTATATGCACCCACATCCTGGTATATGCACCCCCTCCTTGAATATGGCCCCACATCCTAATATATATGTCACCCATCCTTACATATGCACCCCCATCCTGGTATATGCACCCACATCCCTATGGTATATGCTCCCCCAATACTTGTGGTATATGCTCCCCCATCCTTGTATATGCATATGCCCCATTATCCTTGTATATGCCCCTTACCATTATATATGCTACTCCATCCTTGTATATGCTCCCTCAAACCAAGTATATGCACCCCATCCTTGTATATGCTCCCCCCATTGTATATGTTCCCCAATCCATGTATATGCCCTCATCCTTGTATATACAAGGATCCATCCTCCATCCTTGTATACGCCCGAATCCTTGTATATGCTCCACCATCCTAGCATATGCTGCCCCAATCCATGTATATGCCCCCCATCCTTGTATATGCTCCCCCAATCAATGTACTTTCCCCTGTCCTTGTATATGCTCTCCATCCCGGTCTATGCTCCCCCATTTTTGTCTATGCCCCAATCATTGTATATGCTCCCTCATCCTAGCATATGCTCCCCCAATTCATGTATATGCCCATCCTTGCATATGCTCCCCATCCCCCATTCATGTATATATTCCCTCGTCCTTGTATATGTTCCCTCTTCCTTGTATATGCTCACCCATTCCATGTAAATACACCTCCATCCTTGTATATGCCCCCATCCATGTATATGCTCCCCCAATCCACATATATGCTCTCCATCCTTATATATGCCCCCTATCCATGTATATGCCCTTCATCCTGGTGTATATTACCCCATCCGGGTATATGACTCCCATTTTGACTACTCACCTTCCTTTCCGTCGCTTTCTGAAGCCGGCAGCTGACTTCAGTGTCCAAGCAACAGGTGAGCATGATGTCAATACCATGCGCCCAGTCACATGCACACCGATGTCAGCAGCTGGCCTCTGATTGGCCAGCAGAGCATATGGCTGCTCATGGACCCTCCAAGTACCAGAACCCGAACTTTTGCAGGTTCGCTCATCTCTAATGGGGACGTATCATTACTATTAGAAATCTGGATCTTTTCAAGCCGGAATAAAGTTCCACATTTGGAATGAATCATCGCCATCATTTTTCTCAAACACCATGAAAAACTTTTATAAATTTGAACATATCCAGGCTGCTTATTCTGTTTTCACTGTCTAAGAATTAGGCAATATTGATAAATTACCCCAATGTGTTAAATAGCATCCAATTAGAAACATTTAGACTAAATATCGATCTGAAGGTTTTGTCACAGGTTTGGCCACAGAATTGCTTGTGTGATCTCTACAGCTAAAATGCAGGAATGCCTGTATATCTTCCTAAGAACATACATGGAAGAAGCTTTATTATGTAATGTGACATATTTTTTTTTGTAATTGTCACCCTGGGGAAATAGATACCGAATAAATAGTTTTGTCTCTCAAAAATCACAGACAGATCATGAAAAGTCTCACTGTGCAGGCAAGGAAGACAAGCAATTATCTCCAAGGGGAATTTGATGAGCATTTATGTCTCATTGCTTATCTTGTCTTCACATTGTTCCCAAGCCCAGCTATCTGCTCTATTTATGTCTTCTTGTCTTAGTCACTTCTAAAAAAAATAATAGCAAGCATGCTCATTCTCACAATCTAATTTTTGCCCAAATTAATTTGTGCATATGATAGCATTCTGGACATACATGGTGAAAGAAAAGTACTTGCCCTCTTACAGATATCTCCTGTTATTGCATGTTTGTTACAGTAGAAAATGGGAATGTGAATAAATGCACAACAGTTTTTTTAAGGGTTTGGTAATTATACTTTCAAGTAACTATTCAGGATAAGGTGTCCTGTGTGACTTGTGAGGAATAAGCATATTTCTGGCCATTACACGATTTACATCCTACATTTTTCTCCAGGTTTTCCTCTCTGAATGCTCTATCTCTTAATTTGCAATTGGGATGAAGAATAGCTTCTATGATATTTTCAGTTTAACATCACACATGGATTCCTGCTCTTTATTCCTTAGTACAAAATTAGAAGCAGCAGCAGTATGGAGGGAAATTATTTAGTAGTACTAAGTTGTGTAGCTGTGAATCCAGCTATGATGTGATTTAAATTACTTCTACATCTACATATGTCTCACTCTTCCTGTTTTTTCCACTTCTCACACCTTCTTTTCCATGCCCTCTCCATAGAGTATAGGCTGTGTAACCTGACACTTTTGCCGTGCTGGTAGTCCATCTTGTCTTGAGCTGTTTTTTGAAAGTGAATGACAAGTTCAGGTGGCAGAAGAAGGACGAGAGATAGCTCAGAAGTGAAGAAGCAGAATTCTATGATAAGATATAGTACAACGTTTCTTTTCACATTCACATGTGCTATTAAGTTATGCAAAGTCTGTTGAAAGTAAAGTTTTCTTTTCACCATTACCAATCATGAAAATGACAAAATGGCATGTTGATGTGCCATGTGGGACACTGTGTCAGGACTAGGGGAGAGGCAGAAGAATGTGGACAACGTAAACTAGTGCCATACTGCTCCTTCTAGTGAGCAGCATCATTTATTAAGGGGAGACAGAGAAATTTAAGATAAAAATTCATCAGATACTATTTGAAAGATGAGAGGTGTATGGCTCTCTCTGCATTACAATGTGAACTAACCATACGTGGAAGAACATCCCACAACCCAGGATACAGGGAAAGCCTTAGATACCCACAGACATAAGGGTGGCATGTGGTTCTACATTTACAGATTTTGTAACATTTTTTTTAAAAACTGAGAAAAATGTGTCGGTACAATGTAACCAACCAACAAGGGAAATGTTTCTGCTTAAATAAAGTTGCATTTCTGCATTTTATTCGAGTGAGACTAATCCTTCTTTGAAGTATGCTATTGTAATGGTTGTGAAAAGGAGGAAAGACAGGCACCACCCAATGGAAGCAATACTGTGCAATAAGCCAGAAAAGAGGCAATGTGTACAGCAAAAAAAAAATGTTCTTGGCAAAATATGTACCAATACCAGTATAATAGATGAAACAGCCTGGATGCTAAAAATATAATGCCTCTTTGACCCTTCCTGGCGCCTGCTCACTGCAGTACTCTGATCTGCCCTCAACAGGGCAAATAAGTACGCCTGTGCCGAAGTGCAATGCCGGGAACGAGGAAGCAAGCAGGAGGGCGTCGTCGCAAGAAGACGGTGAACTGATCATCTCCTGTATGTAGCAGAGCCAATCAGGTTATAGCACCTTCTAGTCTCCCATTGAGACTATTAAAGCATGCCAAAAGTAAAAAAAAAGTTTTTAAAATATAATAAAAATAAAAAAATATAAAAGTTGAAATCACTCCCCTTTTACCCCATTCAAAATAAAACAAAAAAAAATCAAACATACACATATTTGGTATCGCCGAGTTCAGAATCACCCAATCTATTAATAAAAAAGGATTAACCTGATCGCTAAACGGCAAAGCAAGAAAAAAGTCAAAATGCCAGAGTTATGTTTTTTTTTTGGTCTCCGTGACAATGGATTAAAATGCAATAACGGGAGATCAAAAGATCGAATCTGCACCAAAATGGCATCAATAAAAACATCAGCTTGGCATGCAACAAATAAACCCTCACCCAACCCGAGATCATGAAAAATGGAGATGCTACGGGTATCAGAAAATGGCACAATTTTTTTTAACAAAGTTTGGAATTTTTTTTCACCATTTAGATAAAAAAGAACCTAGACATTTTTGGTGTCTATAAACTTGTATTGACTTGGAGGATCATAATGGTGGGTCAGTTTTAGCATTTAGCAAACCTAGTAAGAAAGCAAAACAAAAAACTAGTGTGGGATTGCACTTTTTTTGCAATTTCAACACACTTGGAATTTTTTTCCAATTTTTAGTACATGACATGGTAAAACCAATGGTGTCTTTCAAAAGTACAACTTGTCCCGCAAAAATCAAGCCCTCACATGGCCATTTTTACCAAAAAATAAAAAAGTTATGGCTCTGGGAAGAAGGGGAGCAAAAAATGAAAATGCAAACCCAAAAATACATCTGGTCGTTAAGGGGTTAATGCTAAGCCACGTGAGGACCAGTAGATTATGAGCATCAAACAAATATTGTCAACCTTGTTCGTTGAGCACATGGATTTCTCCAGAATCTATGAATTATTTTTTTATATCCATGTTTTTTATTGCATTTTCAACAAGTTACACAAGTATAATTTTCCACTCTTTGTTTCATTACAGCCACTTGGTAAATTCAAGTTGATTTTTTTCTCATTAATGTACACTCTGCACCCCATCTTGAATGAAAAAAAGAGCAATGTAGAAATTTTTGCAAATATTAAAAAAGAAATACTGAAATATCACATGGTCATAAGTATTTAGACCCTTTTCTCAGTATTGAGTAGAAGCACCCTTTTGAGCTAGTACAGACATGAGTCTTCTTGGGAATGATGCAACAAGCTTTTCACACCTGGATTTGGGGATCCTCTCCAGTTCCGTCAGGTTGGATGGTGAATGTTGGTGGACAGCCATTTTCAGGTCTCTCCAGAGATGCTCAATTGGGTTAAGGTCAGGGCTCTTGCTGGGCAAGTCAAGAATGGTCAAGAAGTTGATGTGAAGCCACTCCTTTGGTATTTTAGCTGTGTGCTTAGGGTCATTGTCCTGTTAGAAGGTGAACCCTCAGCCAAGTCTGAGGTCAAGAGCACTCTGGAAGAGGTTTTCATCAAGGATATCTCTGTGCTTGGCTGCACTCAAGTTTCCTTCAATTGCAACCAGTTGTCCTGTCCCTGCAGGCGAAAAACACCCCAATAGCATGATGCTGTCACCACCATGTTTCACTATTGGGATTGTATTGGGCAGGTGATGAGCGGTGCCTGGTTTTTTCCACACATACCGCTTAGAATTATCACCAAAAGGCTCTATATTCGTCTCACCAGACCAGAGAATCTTATTTCTCATAGTCTGGGAGTCCTTTATGTGTTTTTTTTAGCAAACTCTATGTGGGCTTTCATATGTCAGGCACTGAGGAGAAGCTTCCGTCGGGCGACTCTGCCATAAAGGCCTGACTGTTGGAGGGCTGCAGTGATAGCTGACATTGTGGAACTTTCTCCCATCTCCCTACTGCATCTGTAGAGCTCAGCCACGGTGATCTTAGGGTTCTTCATTACCTCTCCCACCAAGGCTCTTCTCCCACGATTGCTTAGTTTGGCAGGACGGCCAGGTCTAAGAAGACTCCTAGTGGTCCCAAACTTCTTCCATTTAAGGATTATGGAGGCCACTGTGCTCTTAGAAACCTTGAGTACTGCAGAAATTCTTTTGTAACCTTGGCCAGATTTGTGTTACAATTCTGTCTGTGAGCTCCTTGGCCAGTTCCTTTGACCTCATGATTCTCATTTGGTCTGACATGCACTGTGAGCTGTGAGGTCTTATATAGACAGGTGTGTGTCTTTACAAATCAAGTCCTATCAGTTTAATTAAACACAGCTGGACTCCAACGAAGGAGTAGAACCATCTCAAGGAGGATCACAAGGAAATGGACAGCATGTGACTTAAATATGAGTGTCTGAGCAAAGGGTCTGAATACTTATGACCATGTGATATTTCAGTTTTCTTTTTTAAGAAATTTGCAAAAATTTCTACATTTCTGTTTTTTTTTCAGTCAAGATGGGGTGCAGAGTGTACTTTAATGAGAAAAAAATGAACTTTTTTGAATTTACCAAATAGCTGTTATGAAACAAAGAGCGAAAAATGTAAAGGTGTCTGAATACTTTTTGTACCCACTATAATATATAGTGCAAAGCAGTAGCATAATTCACTAAGTTGCATAGTTATTAAAAATGGTATTAAGTATATGGAAAATGGTATATTGTAGCATCAATTAAATAAAATGGCGATACTTATATAGATAATCTCTATACGTTATAGTGATCAGAAGTAGTCATTAAGAAACAAGGACAAGAAAAGTTAAGAGGACAGAAATTCAATTTTATTTAAAATACAAAGTGTTTTCCAGCCAAAATTTAAATAACACATGTTTTGCTGAACATGATTATTTCCTTTGTGTGTATTTGAACAACACAAAAAAAGAGAAAAAGGTAAATTAGACATAATTTCACGTAAACCTCAGAAATGAGCTGGACAAATTTGTTGGCATCCTCAACTTTATGTTTGATTGCACACCCTTTGGAATAAATAACTGCAGTCAATTGCTTCCTATAACCATCAAAAGTTTCTTATACCTGTCATCTGGAATTTTGAACCAATCTTCTTTTGAAAACTGCTCGAGGTCTCTCATATTTGAAGCCTTTTTCCAACAGCAATTTTAAGATCGCTCCAAAGGTGTTCAATGGGATTTAGATTGGGCCACTTCAGAACTCTCATTCTTCTGACAGAACCCAGCTTTTTGACACTGGGCACTATATTGTGACCCAAAATCCTTTGTTAATCTACGGATTTCATGATGACTTGCACACAATCAACGCATCCACTGTCATAGATAGCAAAACAACTCAAAGACATCTTTGATCCTCCACCATATTTGACTGTAGGTACAGTGTTCTTTTGTGGCACCCTGCTAGAACCGGATGCCAGAGTACGTGGCTTCATGGGTACAACAGTTCCAGCAGCTAAATCCAGAGAGCAGGGAATTGCAGGTCCCCTGGCTCATCAGACACTCAGGGCACAGCAGCATATCAAAGCCCAGAGCCACCACAAAGCAGCGACACCTGCAATAGGCTCAAGCTGCCTGCCATATGGGCAAGTACATTGACCATAAGGAGCAGAGGTTCAAGCATAGCTTTAAGCAGCAAGGAGGCCTCCAACTCCTTCTGGCTTAGAGGACCCTAGATTGTTTCAGGGCTGTCCGGAACTCCATTTTCAACTGTTAGCAGTGCACCAGTCTGCATTCCAAACCATCAAGTAAAGGTATAGGAAACTACAATTCATGTGTCTGCAGTTATTCATTATTCCCTCAGTCCTGCACCCCAACGTCCCTATCCCTTATAAGAACTATAACTGCCCTGGGGCCTAGCTCTACCTGTGGAGAGCTGTAACAACTCTGCTGCATCATCAACGGCCCCAATGGTCTCCTTAGGCAGCATCAGTCATCTCCTTATTGCCAAACAACACGGGTGGCATCACAAATTAATACCCTACAAACTTTCCTCCTCATTTTAATGGATGCCCCAGGCCATGGACTGGGTCATTACTGCCGTGACATTCCCTGAAGGACCGAGTACCCCACGGCCCTGTGTGGCATGCCACTTTTCTTTGTAGGCGTGATTCAATTTTTGGTAAACTGTAGAATATTGTGTTTCACCAAAAAACTCTATCTTGGTCTCATCTGTCTATAAGGCACTTCCCCAGAAGGATTTTGGCTTACTCATATATATTTTTGCACAGTACAGTCTAACTTTTTTATGTCCCTGTGTCAGCAGTGCAATCCTTTTGGGTCTCCTGCCATAGTGTTTCATTTCATTCAAATGTCGATTGATAGCTTACACTGACACTGACGCCCCCTTAGCATGCAGGACAGCTTGAATTTCTTTGGAACTTGATTGGAGCTGCTTATCTGCCATCCAGACTCTCCTGCTTTGCTACCTTTCATTAATTTTTCTCTGCCAACCACATCCAGGGAGATTGGCTACAATGCCATGTGTTGTAAACATCTTGATTGTGTTGTGCACTGTGGACAAAGATCTCTGACTTGAGATTGCTGATATTGTTCAACAATTTTGGTTCTCAAGTCCTCAGACAGTTCTCATTTCCTCTTTTTGCTCTCCATGCTTAGTGTGGCACACACACAGACACATGATGCAAAGATTAAGTCAATTACTTCCCTTTTTATCTGGTTTCAGGTGTGATTTTCATATTGTCCACACCTGTTTCTTGCCACAGGTAAGTTTCAATGAACATCACATGCTTGAAACAACGTTGTTTACCCACAATTTTTAAATGGTGACAACAATTTTGTCTAGCTTTTTGGGGTTTTTGTGTAAAATTATGCCAATTTGCTTATTTTTTGTGTTGTTACAATACACACAAATGAAATAAACATGTATATAACAAAACATGTGCAATTTCAATAACATACTAAGAGAAATCTTTCATTTTCTGGAACATTTTCAAGGGTGTCAACACTTTCGGCCATGACTGTAACTTACAGCACCTCAGGGTCAAAAGAACATACTGCACCAGAATAGCTTTTTCCAGTTACTTTTTTGTGGAGATCAACAGAAAGACTTTGTTCACATAATACATGGTGCAAGAGGAGAAGGAGAATGCCATTCTAACGCTAAGCTGTTTGCAGGCTTCGTGAGCCATAGGGGTAGATGAAGATGATGATCCTGTTGTGGACAAAACCTTGGAAACAGACAGGGTTGCTGAGCACTTGAGGTCATCAGATAAGGTGGTTGCTGGCATCAGTGATAAACAGGTGACGGGTGTCAAAAAGGTCCTTTGGGGCAAGATCTATTTGTTCTGTCAGCTCTGGAGTAGGTTATCTCACACATCCTGCTATTTGAGGGGATAAACTGAGCTTGAAGGGTTTGGTTAAAGATGATCTGGTGTAGCAAATAAATTTGAGGGTAATTTAATTCTACTGGAATTTTACAAAAAACTGCATTTGCAAAAATTAGGATTTTTTGTACTTTGCTCCTGTGCAGATTTTTTTCCTGTTTAATTTATATTTAAATCTCTATTTTCTGAACCTCAAAGTACCATCAAAGGTTTAAAAAAAACATTTTTATACTCACATTATCGATCACCTCTTTGACCCCTTTAATTATCACCATTACCCATTTGGTCCTTGTCGCATCTTCTGATACTCACTTAAGCTTTGAAATGGGTTGATTTGGCAAAAATTTAGTTTGCCCGTTCTCATAAATTTTTCTGGAAAATTTTATTTGAGGAGAAGTTATTGTCCGTGAACATAATGTTCCTTATTTTTCTTTGGGGTATTAAACTCAAAGTAACAAAATACAAGAAATCCTTATAATTACCTCAGAGGATTCTGCACATGCATGCACAAGGTCACAGTGCATGCCATGATGTCATGATGCCGTGACCTTTGGTGAACTTACACAGAATGCTCCCAGGCCCTCAACAGAGCCAGAGGTCCATACTAATGTGAGATGTCTGGACATTTGATTGCAAGCAGAAGTGATTTAAAGATTCAGTAAGGACCATAAGGGTAAAATGGATTGGCCAGAGAGGTGAGCATAAGGATTTTTTTTAACATTTTGATGAAATTTTGCTGTTCAGAATAATGGCAACCAGCGGCAGACATTTTTCTGCATCCATGCTGAAGGAAATTACAAATAATTCTCACTTTGATGAATGATGATTTTTTAAAAAATTTGAGTAATATTTTATTGCAATTATTTACTCATTTCTACTCGTGCTGGAATTTTTGGACTTCTCAGCCTGGACTTCTGGCTTTCATGTGACTTGGGACAATTCTGCACATGTGCCAACAAGATCACAGCGCACTTTATTAAGTATGATGTTTTGAACTTTCACTCACTTTAGAAGAACCCTCCCAGACCTCATTATTTTGGAAGTCCTCTCTCAGAATCAGAGGTCTGAGAATTTCATTTTGAATGACGAGGATGAAAATATGCTACTGAGACAGGATGGATGAACATGAAGAGATGAGGCGCCATAAGATGAGTATAATGATTTTTTTCACATATTACTTTTATTATTCTTGGTAGATTAAAGGTAATTATATTCAGAAATTATAACATTTCTGCAAATCAAATGTCCAGGTAAAAATTGTGCATAACGTAGTGGTGTCAAGTTGTATGTGTGGGCATCTCACATATGGGAGATCTTTTGCACATTACAACCAGAAAATTCTTAGTCACTCTCAAGACTCTGCAAGAGGAGCATAAGCCTTGGATGTTTCGGCTTGTATAGACTAGGAACTACAGCACTTTCATCAGTACAGGAAGCAACTTCATCTGCTGATTTAGCAAAGTTAAGCCAGCCCACGATCAGAGCAAGTCTCAAGTTGTCTTCCATGCCCTTTTTTACATGCTCATCTTTCTGTCAGTCGAGCAGCGAGCAGCACTTTTGAATACTATCTGGTTGGTAACATCATCACCACCATCATCATCATTGTGATCCTCCTCTACTGCATGTCGTACATCGAATACGCCTCATTTTCTGTCCACTTCTTCATATTCTGTAGAAAAAAAGGGTAATTTTTGCACGGCTTAAGAAGAAATCTTTGCTATTTCCTAATCATTTTGTATCAAACTGATTTCTAGCCACCCAAAAAACACATAACGTTTTTATTTTCAAAATTGTATACTTGCATTGTGTCACTAATTAAAGAAATTATTTTTGGACTACTTGTAAAAAAAGTATTGCTTCTTTGTTTAGCAAAATGCTTAAGCTCGCGATACTCACAAACAAAGAAAATTTTTGCAGCCAACCATGTGAAAATCCCATGGATTTTTCTGTTTGCATCGCCTGTGTAAACACAACAAGGCATGAACCTTCCCCCAAGACAGATAGCTTTGGACCATTAACACAATATAAGTAGACCAAAAAAACTGGAGTCTGAACTAAGAAAGTAAATTAATGTGTATGCACAATTTAAGTGCATATTAACACATGACCATTAACCAGAGAAAACAAAAAGCACAAATATCCTGAAATAAAAAGTAAAAAATAAACTGCAAATAATGCATAAAAGTAATAATAATAATAATAAGGGTATTTAGTAAACATAATTTTGATCAAAATAATGTACAAGCCATCCCGCCACGTCACGGCAACCCTTGTGGGACAGTCCTACCCTAGTATTTAAAACCTTTTCACTTGCCAAGTGGCGTAAATGTGAATAAGGGTCGAGCGACTGAACCACTAGTAAAAGCTTAGGCCAGGCAGGATGGATTTCCCAGCTCAGAAAGAGGGCGGTCACACCCTTATATGCACTGAATGCACAATGAAATGAATAAAAAAACTGGAGTCTGAACTGAGAAAGTAAATTAATGTGTATGCACAATGTAAGTGCATATTAACACATGACCATTAACCAGAGAAAACAAAAAGCACAAATATCCTGAAATAAAAAGTAAAAAATAAACTGTAAATAATGCATAAAAGTAATAATAATAATTATTATTACTTTTATGCATTATTTGCAGTTTACTTTTTATTTCAGGATATTTGTGCTTTTTGTTTTCTCCAATATAAGTAGACCGCAAAGTCAGAAACTGATGTGTGTCTTGCTAAATAGGCTACTGCTGGTTACCACCGCTTTCCATATTTTCCGCTAGCTAGATAGGTTACCATTACTTGGTCATTAAAAAACTGCTTTATAGAGCTCAAGACAGGTTCAATAGACAAGTGGGAATCAGTGTGTTATACACATAATTTCCAGGCAGTTTGAGGCTTTTTAGCTATGCTAACTAAATATTTTTTGAAAATTCAGTGCAATTGAATTGGCAAAATATCCACTAATCTCTAGTAGTTATTGTTAAAGGAAATGTGTCAGTAGGATCAACCCTCCTAAACCACCTACTGTATGTTGGCATCCAGGTTATAGGAAGCAGAATACAGTGATACCTTGATGTCTGTGATCAAATGTTGTATTCCAGAGTAATCCATATTTTACTTATATGTAAATTAGTTGTTAGAAACTATGTTCTAGAGTCATGGCCAAAAGTATTGGTACCCTTGAAATTGCTCCATAAAATGAAGTATTTCTCCCAGAAATTTATCGCAATATTATGTGCTTTGTTATACACATGATTATTTTTTTGTGTGTATTGGAACAACAGAAAAAACAGAGAAAAGAGTTGCGCATAATTTCACACAAAACCACAGGACAAAATTGCTGGCACCTTTCCAAAAATCTGGGTAAACAACTTTGTTTCAAGCATGTAATGCTCCTTCAAACTCCCCTGTGGCAAGTAACCGATGTGGGCCATATGAAAATCAAATATGAAACCAAGTAAAAAGGGAAGAAGTTGACTCAATCTTGGCATTGGGTGTCTGACTGTTCCACAATAAGCATGGAGAACAGAAAGAGGACAAGATAACTTTCTGTCAACTTAAGATCCCAAATTGTTAATTAAATATCAACAATTTCAAGGTTACAAGTCCATCTCCAGAGATCTTGATGTTCCTTTGTCCATGGTGTGCAACATAATCAAGAAGTTTACAACTCATGGCACTGTAGCTAATCTCCCTGGACATGAACGGTAGAGAAAAATTTATGAAAGGTTGCAAAGCAGGATAGTCTGGCTGCTAGATAAGCAGCCCCAATCAAATTTCAAAGACAAGCTGTTTTGCAGGCCACGGGGGCATCAGTGTCAATTTAAATAAAAGCCACTGCAGGAAAATGAGGAGGAGCACACTGCTGACACAGAAACATAAAAAGCTAGACTGCACTGTGCCAAAATTTACGTAAACCAAAATCTTTCTGGAAAAGCATCTGGTGGACAGATGATACCTTTTTTTTTTAGTAAAGAACAGCATTCTACCGTTTAGTAAATAAGGAATGAGGCCTGCAAAGAAAAGAACACAGTACCTACAGTCAAATATGATGGAAGTTCAAAGATGATTTGGGTTTGTTTTGCTGCCTCTGCACTGGGTGCCTTGACTGTGTTTGAGGCATTATGAAAACTGAAGATTACCAGAGGATTTTGGGTTGTATTGTAGTGTCCAATGTCAAAAAGCTGGGTTTGCATACTAGGTCATGAGTCTTTCAGTATGAAAATGACTCCAAACATACTTCAAGAACCAAACTGAATTAGATGGAAGCAAAGCTTTGGAGAGTTTTGAAGTGGCCAGCAATGAGTCCAAATCTAAATCCTATTGAACACCTGTAGAGAAATCTTAAAATTGCTTTTGGGAGAATTTAATATGCAAATTGCCTCTTCAGAGAGAAAGAGGACTTGAACTCAATAGCTCCACCTTTTGGAAGCAACAATCCTTCAAGTCACTATCGACAGGCGTAGAAATGTGACTTTGGATAAAAGCCAAATCAGAATCTCAATTTGTAGAACTGCTGTTTTGGGGTACTGCCATTTGTCAGTGCAAACTATGAGAACTGATTGGTCTAGGTGAGAGGCTCTGGACTAAGATCTAAGGGGTAACATTTCGCCTTGAAGAGAATGATACGTTAGGATTAGGCACCCTTCAAATATGAGAGGTGTAAGAAGCTTGATGATGGTTACAGGAAGCGATTGCAGTTATTTATTCCAAAGCGCATGCAACCAAATATTAAATTGAGGGTGCTAACAATTTTGCCCGAACCATTTTTTGGGTTTTGAGTGAAATTATGTCCAATTTGCCTTATATTCTCTATTTTTTTCTTCTGTTGTTCCAATACACACAAAATAAATAAACATGCGTATAACAAAACATGTTTAATTGCTATAATTTTTTTGGGGAAATACTTCATTTTCTGGAATAATTTCAAGGAGCCCAACATTTTTGGCCATGATTGTATGTGTGAATATGCATCTAGAGCTTATTTTAAGCAAAATATGGAATTACCAGTGTGAGACGTGTAACTAACACAGTACAGTAGAAGTGAACTTTGTCTCTTTTCAAACACAATTGCAGTAGATACATTATGTACAGTATACTGCTGCACTATGTCAGTTATAATCTCCTACAGCTCTGCAGGAAGATCAGGAAAACAGAGAGCTACCCATACATGCCATAGTGGTATTTATTTAAAATAACTTCTGGAGGCGGGGTCTCATGCAGATCAGTGTCCTGCCCATAGCCTGGAAAAGCTCATTTAAACATAACACAAGAAGAACTTGGATTTCTCTAGAATAATACATTAGATCGCAGATATCAAAATATTTTTTTCTTATGATCTATATTCCTTATTGACAGATTAGGAGAGTTGATTCTATTGACAGATTCCATTTAATTTAAATACATAAATAAAAGATAAGTAGCATATTTATTTTGTTTTTGAAGCTTTTTTATTCCAGCAACAATTTTTCTAATTTTACTATTAAATATTTCAGGATTTATTGCTATGTACAAGCTTAATCTATATTTCTATGCATTATGTCATGTAAGCACATCCCTCAGGACAGTAATAAAGTCAGTTTAACCCTTGAATAATACAGGAATTTCTCAATTTCCCCTTCCCTTGTTCGAAGAGTGACATCTTTTCATTTATCTGTTGACTAATCATATGAGAGCTTTTTTTAATAAAATAAAATGCAATTCTACAATTTTTGTGGAGTATTCTTTTTACAGCATTCATTAAAAAATGACAGGGCAACATAATTTTGCAGGTCACCATGATTAAAGTGTTATCAAAGATATTCCATGTTTTAGTTACTTTAGTGATGAAAAAACATTCTGAAACTTGTAAAAATATTTTTTGATGGTGTTATCATTTTCAGAGACCCATAACTTTTTCATTTTTCTGTCTATGGCGCTGAGTGAGGGCTTTCTTTTGCGCACTGAGCTGATATTTTTATCGGTAACATTTTGAGGAGCATATGATGTTTTAGTAACCTTTTATTGAATTTTTGTTTGAGAAGTATGACTACTCAAAAACAGAAATTCTGGAGTTCACTTTTTTTGGAGTGTTTAATGTATTATTTCAATAATTTGATATTTTTGTAGACTGCACTTTTTGGGACTTGGCATTACCAAATATGTTTTATTTTTAACATTTTTTTATTTCTTTATGGGGGAATCAGAGGGTGATTTAAATTTTCATATTTTATTGTTTATATATTTAAACATCAGTTTCAATATATGGAGAAATTGCTTTACAGGCAGTGACATGGACTTTCATCAGGCCCCAGCTGCCATGGTAACCAATGACAGTGATACGAATTGACAGCAGCATTTACGGGTTGGATTAGTCAGCATACAGTCATATTCAAGGGGATGTCCATTACTCAGACAACCCTTTTTCAATCCTTATATTTACCTCTGGTGTTGACGCCATTCCAATGGTCTTCGCAGTGGATCTCCCCTGCGGCCAGTCAGCACTGGTTTTACTGTCTCCGCCTTTGGACAAATCACATAATCCAGAGGAAGTGAGAGCTGCTGCCATTGCTATTTGTCATGTAAAAGATTTTCATTGCTGATGTAAAAAATGAATGCTGCACAGATTGCAGATAGATATGATTTGCATGCAAATCGGACAATTTTTTATATGTTCGTAGGAAATTTGCCTTAAAGGGAATCTGTCACCCCATTTCAGCCCTATGAGCTGCCGGCACCATCATCAGGGGCTTATCTACAGCATTCTGTCGCGGTCCGGCGCCTTCCATCTTCTAGAGATGACATCCTCCTTCTTACTTCTGCCGTGGCTTTGACACAGGTGTACTTACTCTGCCCTGTTGAGGGCAGAGTAAAGTACTGCAGTGCGCAGGTGCCAGGAAAGGTCAGAGAGTTCCAGCACCTGCTCACTGCAGTACTTTACTCTGCACTCAACAACGCCTGCACAGGAGCTGCGGCAGAAGAAGGAGGATGGCTTTGCTAGAAGATGGAAGGCGGCGGAGCAGATGGCGACACCCATTCGCCTGAACCGGACGCCCGGGTGAGTTTAATCTAACTTATTTTTCTTATCTTTCAGGTTACATCGGGGGCTTATCTACAGCATTGCAGAATGCTGTAGATAAGCCCCTGATGGCGGTGCCGGCAGCTGATAGGGCTAAAATGGGGTGACAGATTCCCTTTAAAAATTAAATGAAAAAAATAATCATATATGGTATCGCTGCATTCATAAAAGTCCAATCTGTCAATATTTCATTTTAATTAACCAGCTCAGTAAATGTTGAAAAGAAAAAGAAAAACAGTCACATTTCCTTTTCTGCCGTTGCAGCAGCTCCCTAAAAAGTGCAATAAAAACTGAAGAAAAATGCAAAATAGTAACAATAAATTTCACTACCCGAAAACAAACCTTCACGTTGGTACATTGACAAAAAAAATAAGAAGTTACAGGTCTCAGGATCTGGGGACAGAAACCAATTTTTTTATGTTTTCGATGTAACTAATTTAGGAAATGTCAAAGAATATTCTCATAAATATACTGCGCAAACAATTGCAATAATTAAAACAGAAGTGTACAAATGACACACTTGATACATGACCCCTCGGAGTCACATTCTAGTCTTACAGTAACAATCCATCTTACTGTTTTCCTCTTTGCTATTCAGCTTTCGGATCTGTGGTCTCAGCTAGGTCTTGGCATGTAAGAGAAGTGTTGACATGTTCTCCCGTTTTACCCTCAGGTATATCTTTATACTGTCTTGTTTGTTGTGGTCTTCTTCTTTCTCTTCATCCTCTTTGTGTCAAGGATTAAACCCAGTTCAGAATTACCGACCACTCTTCAAACAAGAAAAATGAGATGTTGATATCTGGCGACAAAGCAAATTTCATTCTTTAAAAGACACAGACTATTATCATGATACTGTGATTTGGCCTTTCTAAATTATTCCTAAACCTTTAGTTTTCTTTGCTCCACTAAGCTAATATTTACATAGATGAAAGGGAAGGGAAGGATGAGCACAGTAGATAATATAATATAACAGAATTGGCGGTTTCAATGTTGATCTCTTCTGGTCCTAATGTTGACAATTATATTGGACAAATATCAAAAATTTCCTTGAGTATAACAGGATTCTACTTTTATGTCTAACTTTAAGTGTTATGCATTCATTTTCATTAAGCATTCCTATCATATATATCCAGACCTTGGGCCAGTTAGCTCCATTAAATGCCATTTTCCATATTGATTTTTCTCTTACAAGCTGTGTTCTAAAACTTGCAGGATAGTGTGACTGTGATGCATAGGTATGTGAGCTGAGTCTTACGTTAACATTAGAAATCTTCAATTAGAACCCTCTATCAATGTGAACTGATGCAGATGTTTAATCACCAATTTTTTTTCTGATGATAAGAAAAAATATAAAGAATTAAAAATGTGAAATTTCATTAAAATATACAAATGAGAAGTACTTAATATTAGATATGGGCGAATCTGATCAGTAAAGTCCGCTGTCAGTACCAAACAGCTACCATTTGGGCACAGATAACGAACATGGACTTCACCAGGAGGTCCAGGTTACTGTTTGGATTCGGCTGCCCGAACACTGGGTGTTTGTCACACTGTCATGTGCATAAAAGCATGGCATACACCGCTTCTGATCGGTGGTGAAATCATCCCCTCTGGTCACAGAGCCAGGGTTGCAGTCCCCAGCTGTGAGATTACCTTGCTGGTTATCAAAAATACAGGGGAACCCACGTAGTTTTTATAAAAATTATTTATTCACAACGTAGGAGCAGCTGATAAATACTCCCATCCACCGCTCCTGCTGTCACTGTAATTAGCGGTAGCAGGTGTCGGATGATGTAGTTCCATCAGCTGACACCAGTGACCGGAGGTAGACTTTATACCTCAGATCACAGTTGCCCACTGACGCTGTCGTTTCACAGCATGGGAACTGCCGCTCTCTGACCGGAGGGGATGATTTCACCGCCGATCAGAAGCGGTGTTTGCTGCGCTGTCATGTACCCATCCAAAAACGCTAGTCAAATATACAAAAAGGTATGGGGAAAAATTAAACCGAAATTAGTAAATTAGTACATTTAATATTTCCTTAACCCCTTACCACAAAAGGATGTTGTATACAGTACTGAGAAGAGGCCCTCAGGTGTTGAGGAAACTCATGATGTGGCAGATACCAGCTATATTACATAGCCGACATCTGTCTCTAAGAGCCACAACTGGCACTGAAATCTGTCTGCGGTAGTTAACCATTTAATTACCATTGTCAATCTCTGCCAGCGGAGTTTAAATGGATCATGCACCAGTGATCATATGCACAGGCTCCTATTAGCCCCATTACTCAATCGCAGGGGACTGATGGGTTACTATGACCGCCGGGGGTCTGCTTAACACTCTAATCATTCTCTACTCTGTACTCCTATGAAGCTCAGCCATAGGGATGGTTCAGATGGCTGTACAACTTGGATGGGGATCGCAACACAATGCTCTGACTGGCAGATGGCTCTCTCGTCCCAAGCATTACAGCTGCATATAAATACATGCTATCAGACTCCTGTCGGGAGAGCCGCTGGCCAGTCCGAGCATTGAGCTGCGATCCCTATCCAAGTTAAATGTCTATCTGACTCTTCCTTATAGGCAGAGCTACATAATAGACTGATTTTTTCACTATTGTATTCACTGTCATATTGCAGTATATACCATAAGTGCTCAAATGATTGCAAGTGAAAGTCCATTAAGGAAACTTAAAAGATAATGTAAAAAAATTAAAAATATAAGAAAAAATAAAGATATAAAAATTCAAATCTCCTTTTTCTCCCATTAAAGAGAAATAAAATAAACATATTTGTTATTGTCGCATTTGTAAAAATCCAATCTATTAATATAATGATTTATTAACCTGATTACTAAACATCATAAAGAGAAAAAATCACAATGCCAAAATTGCATATTTTGATCACCTCACATCCCTTAGAAACTGTAATAATAAGCAATCAAAGCATCGTATGCACACAAAATTAGTATCCTCTAAATGACAGCTTACCCTGCAAAAAACAAGCCCTCCATTACCTATCAATAGAAGAATAAAAATGTGATAAATCTAGGAACATGATAGCACAAAATATTTTTTTTCAAATATTCCAACAATTTTTTCATCCATTGAACAGATAAAATTGTTCAATATTTGCTTTCACTGTTATTGCACTGACTTATATAATAATATTTCCAAGTAAATTTTAGCATAAAACCAATTCCAGGTGAAATTGATTTTTTTTCTACAATTTCATCCTCATTAAAAATGTTTTCCAAGTTTTCAATACATTATATTGTAAAATGAATAGTGTTATTCAAACTACAATTCCTCCTGCAAAAAAACAAGAAGTCAAACAACTTGGTCGATGGAAAAAAAATATGGCTCTTGGAAGAAAATGAGGAAAAAATAAAAGCGTGAAAAAAGAAAAAGTTCTCTGGTTCGCAAAGGGTTAAGGACTAACTGTTGCAAAAAAAAAATTTTCTTAACAAATGTCACATTTCCTTTAACAAGGCATGTTCAGGGGGCATTCCAATTAAGGAAAAACAAGTAAAAATATTCAAAATACTAGGAAATAGGCAACTGGCACAACTGCGTGATTCAGACAGGTTTGAACTTTTTAGCATTTTTCTTCCGCTTCTGCATTTTTCTAAAATCCTCGCATCACT
Source organism: Dendrobates tinctorius (assembly GCF_039654945.1). Taxonomy (NCBI): domain Eukaryota; kingdom Metazoa; phylum Chordata; class Amphibia; order Anura; family Dendrobatidae; genus Dendrobates; species Dendrobates tinctorius. The sequence goes on along the minus strand of NW_027361746.1, from coordinate 5,060,152 downwards.
TTATCTGCATTGTAATGCATTAGCAGTATAATGTTGATTAAATATAAAGCAGCAGTGGAAAGAACAATCATGTGAACTACACTATGTAAAAAAAAATCCAGACAAAGTAGACAGGCGCCCCCTCATTAACTATTGCATTTCTGGATATTTTGTAAACATCTAATTAACAAACATCCTCCACACACAGAAAAGCAGTGATTCTACTAATTAGAGAATACAACCTCTCCCTGTGGGACGGTTCTCACCATATCATTTTTAATTTGCCATGAAGCATAACATGTCATTGGGATTACTAATTTATATTGTTGTTGCTACATGTCTGTTATAGTCCTAACAACTGGCTGCCGGTTGTTTGTTTTCAGGGGCAGGTGAGATTGGTCTTGTACTCCCTGGGAAAAAAGACCTATAGTCAGTTCAGGCTATACACAATGCGCTCATTGTATGAATTGTCTTTGTATGCATAATAAATAAAGAGAGAAATATATATAAAAATTGAGTTATTTAAAGTGGCCTTGAAAATTGAGCTTTAGGAACAATATTTAATCTTCAATGTTCTATTATTGAGAAAACAAAGATGAACAAACTACCGACATCTGTGAGCTGAAGCACCCTGCGAGTTTCCAAAAAATTAGAAATATGTGTTTCAATGTAGGCCTAATTAGGGTTAAAAATGGTGCAGAAGTACAGTAGCAATAACCTTGGTGGCTAAAAACCATCGACATCTAAACCTTCTGAGTGGCCCCTTGATACAAATAACACTTGGTTCAGCTGGGGGCGTATGTTTTCTGAATAGCGAGCTAGTAGCATGCCACTACCGGACACCTTTTGGCTGTTGACTTAATTCCTGTAAAAACAAAAGGACTGGGCATGTTGAAGATACTTAGCATATAAATTGGCCAATTCATGAGTGCTCAACACTCATCGACAAGATGACCATTTTTGCTGGGAACCTAATGTAATATCAAACCTCTCTTGTGCTTATAGCCTACAAGTTTATTTGCTAAATATCTTCATTTTAACTTTTTTCTCTAGAACAGCAATGCAATTCCAACTTCATATACAGTGGGGAAAACAAGTATCTAGTCAGCCAACAGTTGTGCAAGTTCTCCTACTTAAAAAGATGAGAGGCCTGTAATTGACATCATAGGTAGACCACAACTTCTCTGATTTGGCAAGAATTATTTTGCAAATTATAGTGGAGAATAAGTATTTGGTCACCTAAAAACATGCAAGATTTCTGGCTCTCACAGACCTGTAACTTGAACTTTAAGAAGCTCCTCTGTCCTCCACTAATTACCTGTAGTAATGGCACCTGTTTGAACTTGTTATCAGTGTAAAAGACATCTGTCCACAACCTCAAACAGTCACACTCCAAACTCCACTATGGTGAAGACCAAAGAGCTGTCGAAGAACACCAGAAACAAAATTGTAGCCATGCACCAGGCTGGGAAGACTGAATCTGCAATAATCAAGCAGCTTGGTGTGATTAAATCAACTGTGGGAGCAATCATAAGAAAATGGAAGACATACAAGACCACTGATAATCTCCCTCGATCTGGACCTCCACGCAAAATTTCACCCCGTGGGGTCAAAATGATCACAATAACGGTGAGCAAAAATCCCAGAGCCACACGGGGGGACCTAGTGAATGACCTGCATAGAGCTGGGACCATCGTAACAAAGGCTACCATCAGTAACACAATACGCCACCAGGGACTCAGATCCTGCAATGCCAAACGTGTACCCCTGCTTAAACCAGTACATGTCCGGGCCCATCTGAAATTTGCTAGAGAGCATTTGGATTATCCAGAAGAGTATTGGTAGAATGTCATATTGTCTGATGAAGCCAAAGTAGAACTGTTTGGTAGAAACAAAAACTTGTCGAGTTTGGAGGAGACAGAATGATGAGTTGCATCCAAACAACACCATACCTACTGTAAAGCTTGGGGGTGGCAACATAATGCTTTGGGGCTATTTCTCTGCAAAGGGACCAGGACAACTGATGAAAAAATGAATGGGGCCATGTATCATGAGATTTTGAGTGCAAACCTCCTTCCATCAGCAAGGGCATTGAAGATGAAACATGGATAGGTCTTTCAGCAGGATAATTATCCCAAGCACACCACCAGAGCAATGAAGGAGTGGCTTCGTAAGAAGCATATGAAGGCATGGAGTGGCCTAGCCAGTCTCCAGATCTCAACCCCATAGAAAACCTTTGGAGGGATTTAAAAATCTGTGTTGCACAGCGACAGGCCCAAAGCATCACTGGTCTAGAGGAAATCTGGATGGAGGAATGGGCCAACATACCACCAACAGTGTGTGCCAACCTTGTGAAGACTTACAAAAAACATTTGACCTCTGTTATTGCCAACAAAGGATATATAGCAAAATATTGAGATGAACTTTTGTTAATGACCAAATACTTATTTTCCACCATAATTTGAAAAGTAAATCTTGCCAAGTCAGACAAGGAAATTTTCAGGATTTGAATTCGCATTTTGACTGTCATAGTTGTGGTCTACCTTTGATGTCAATTACAGGCCTCTCTCATCTTTTTAAGTGGGAGAAGTTGCACAATTGGTGACTGACTTAATGCTTTTTTCCCGACTCTATTTCATGTTTGCTTATTATAGTGTTGCAGAATACAGCCTTAATTTGTTAGTTACATATAGAAGTGGCTATCTTAGCTTGCACCTGATCACACCTGTTTTTCTGTTTGGAAGTGACTGTCAGTCTTTGACAAAAGTATGGCTGTTAGCGGTAAATTTTCCATGAAGACGACTTTTGGCCAGACTTCTAAAACAATATATGGGTTTAAAACCAAATGCAAAAATTTCTATCTAAATAAGATCCAAAAAGGAAATATAAATGATGTACTCTGGAGTGTATAAACCATTAATTAGGAATAGAGATAATCAAACACAAGGGGTAACCTAACAAAAATATATTTTATTGAACATAGAACATTATATATCATAATAAGCATAATACGGGGTAAACAGAGAGAAGCAGCTAAAAAATTGATGTGAAACACCTAGAGATTTTATATCACATAAAAGGAAAGACAAAAATATCCCACTCATTCTGACGAAGCCAAGTTGGTGAAACGCGCATCGAGGCTCCAGCTGTATCCCCCCTGCGCTCCCTCACTATTCACACATCATGTTTCAAGGTATATTAATTCATCTATATGACCTGACTTCTGTGATGTGATGACTCATTACCCTAAGATAATCCTGTCATATCTTCGGTGAACATAGTTATTATGATAATGACCATTTTTTTTCAACACCAATTCTGACTGTGCTGTATTATACTAAATCCCCAGTGTGGGCTCTTTTTACTATCACTCTAGCATTCTGCCCCTGGATCTATATTGCCTATGATCTTAGGTTAGCATATACTACCACTATTGCCATTTATACTACTCTGACAGATTTTTTAGCATTATATGTGAGGGGAGCGCAGGATTAGTGGAATATTTAGATAGAGTATTTCCCTTTTGGTTTTATGTTTTGGCATAGGGGCATGCTCCACTTAGCCGAGTGGATATTTTTGTAGGTTAATAAGTATATGAGTGTAGTTTGGTCCCATTGGTTGTTGCTTGCTCTGACCTGATGGCACTGCTCATCATCTTCCTATTTCTAAAAGAAGTATGCATGTTGTGTCTTTCATCTGCTGCATTAAGTTTCCTTGGATGACCAACTGTATCCATGGCCCTAAACATTGCCATTTCTTGATATCTTAAATGATGCAGCAGAACAAAGACCCCAAATATACTGCCAATGTCTCTAAGAACTGTCTTCAACATAAAGAAACATAAGGAGTTCTGTATGTGATGACACGGCCCCCACAGAGCCCTGATCTCAGCATCATTGAGTCTGTCTGGGATTGCATGAAGAGACAGAAGGATTTGTGAAAGCCTTAGTTCTCCGACATGTTTTGAACTATTTACAGAGTCGATTCAAAAACTGCATCGAAGTGTACCTAGAAGAATTGTTGTTTTGTTGTTGTTTTGAATGCAACAGATGGATATTTAGATTTCTTTTTTGTTTATTTGCTTACAAAAAATAGTTAATTTTTTTCGTTTTAAAACATTTTTACTTTGCATAATTTTTTCCATAGTTCACTAAAACTTTTGCAAAGTACTATATATTTGCTTTTAGTATTTGAAAAGTTTTACATCCAATTAACACCACACCAGTAGATTGTCTAAGATCATAGAACTAGTGGGTGAATCTTTTTCTCATTCAAGTTTCCTACAAATGTCACAATGATTAATGGTTTCCTTTCTATATTGTAAAGCCATGTGAAAAAGGGACAAGTTAAAAGTGTAGGTATCAAGAGGTCACACTTTTGAAAATGACATACTTTATCCTCAGGTATCTTATACCTCCCAAAATTATCATTGAAATTCCTAGGTTCAAAAGCCTTTGTGCTTAGGTTAGCTAAATTTACAGCCCAAGTGTTAGATGACACGCTGATTTTTTTTTCTAAGGTTCACTCAAAAGTCTTCAGTTGTCTGTCATCGTCCCAAAGTAAGACGCAGAAAATCCAAAGCTGTTTGGAATGTGTTGATGAAGAGGACACTCTAGATGTTACAATATACTTGTCTACAAAGTGAGTGTGAAGAACTAAGTTGAGAAGTTGCAGAAATATTAATTCTACTTGAAGAAGCTAAAGAACCGCATTGGTTCACTTGAAGAAAACCTTGGTGCTGAAAGTGTCCTCTTCAACCTTTCATTCTAAAGCCCAAGTCCAGGGTAATATAACTGGTCTTCTGCTGGAAAACTTTCTATAGCAGTGGAATTTCAGTCATTGATGTAATCCTTAATCTTATAATGACTGATCATCATTGAAGCCTTATTTTGGACTCAAGAAGGTGTTGGTTATTTTAAGCAGACTTAGGTTGCTCAGAGTAATTTGTAAATAGATTTTCCTCTGTTATTTATTTGATTTTCTATAGATTCTTGTAATATTATTTGAAGGAAATACAAAGCTCTTCGAGCAGATTCTTTAAGAAATATATCTTCAAGTACAATATGAATGTCTCCAAAAATATTTAAATAAATGTAAGCATTGCACTGGGAGTTTGGAGGTGGGAAAAAAAGAAACAAGGTAGAAAAGGCATTAGTATTAGGCAGTGATGTAACTAGAGTCTGAGGGGCCCCGGTGCAAAATTTAGACCTAGGCCCCCACCTCCATGTTGTTCAGATATATGGGTCCTTGTAGCTTTTTAAATCAAGAAAAAAGAAAAAAAATCCAGCTCCTCATGAAGATAAAATTTCCAATTTTTAATCCAACATGGAAATAAAACAATTCAGCTCCTCAGGACTGCATCAGCTCAGACAGGAGAGACATAAGCGACGCGTTTCGATCGCTACATGCGATCTTTATCAAAGCTGACATACCAAGATCACAATCAGGTTTAAAAAGAGACAGGCACCAATCATCTGTCTAATACAAATCACATGACCAGAAGGTCCTATTCTAGTGTTGCAATTACTATGCAACGAAAACTGCGCATAATATACATATTTTTTTAGAAAAAACATGCATAAAAATCCCTGACAAAAACACATATATATAAAAAACATTGATAATGTACAAATGCTCTGATTATTTAATAGTGGAACATGATTTCATTCATTTTGTTCAATCCGTCAGGAAATCTGGTTCCCAAATTAAAAATCCAGAAAGCTTTTTGAGTGAGTAATGTCCTCCTGATTTTGACACCCCGGGAAGATTTCTTAATTTTTTCAATACCTGTTACCTGAAAGGAAGCAATATTACGAGAATGGAAATTAATAAAGTTCCTAGCAGTGGAAGATATATTACGGACCCCATCTGTCACATTGATCACATCTTATAAATGTTCTGCTATCCGCATGTTTAATTTTCTAGATGTACATCCCACATAAGATTTTTTACACAAAGTGCAATAAATTTTATATACCACATAATTCGTAATACAATTAATAAAATCGTTTATTTTAAATAATGTGGTATTGTCATTACGGCAGAAATTTTTTGCTTTCACCATGTGCTTACAAGTCCTACAATTGGTATCCCCACATTTGTAATTACTAGAGTTGAGCAACTTTTGTTTTTTTAGGGTCGCGTTTCGTTTCGTGAAACCCGACTTTTCCAAAAGTCGGGTCGAGCAAGATCATCCGATTATAGGGAAAAGTCGGGGACATCCCGAAACACGAAACCCAATGTAAGTCAATGGGGAATAAAAGTCGGCAGTGAGAGGAGGACAGGAAACACACCTACAGTGCCCATTTGAATGCCAAAAGCATCAATTCTTCTTACTTAAGCTTGTCAACCTTAATTAACTTCATAATACAAGTTACGCACTGAAAAATGGGGGTTATTTGGCTAAAGTTGTGGGGGGGAGGGCTGGCTGCAGGTTTTCATGTGCCCTGGGCGAAAGAGCGCCCCTTTAACTCATACCACAACTCATCATGCTCCGATACGGCAGAGAAATAGCGGTATGGTACAATGAAAAATACCTCACTTTTTACATCTCATGACGAGGCCCATCTATTTCTCCATACAGAATCATTGGTCCCATATAATGTTTGAAACAGTATATGATGAGCTCCACATAATGCTACAGTATATGTTGGTCCCCATGGATGAAGCTCCACTGTCTTATGGGCCCAAATAATGCTCCAAACATAATGGGCCCCATTTCTAATGCTCTAGTGTATAATGGGCCCTGTAAATGCTGCTCCAGTGTCTGATGTCCACCTTTGGAATGTTCCAGTGTATGGTGGGCCCCATCTATCATTCTCCAGAGTATAGTGCTCCCCAAAAATTGCTGTCCCAACATTGAAAACAATCAAATAAGTCTCCTCACTAGGGAATCCCTGTACTTGTCTGGATTCCTCGTCGTCCCCATCTTCCATCTCACTGCACAGTATTTCAACTTTGCAAGTGCTGTGATCCTGAGCAAGCAGGGGGGGGCCCACTCGTTGGCGACGGCACTGGCACAGGGCCCCTGATAGTATGGTGGTGTGTCTGATGGCGGGTGGGCCGAACCTGCACTTTCATCTGCAGCTTCCTCTTTGTCACCGTGTAAGATGGAACTCTATATGGGAAGGGTAACCTGAGTTTCATCAGGGTCAGATTCAGGTCGTGTAGCGTGCGAGGGGAATGTAGTGGTCTGGGTCAATGTACCAGCAGATTCATCGAGCAGTGGCTGGGCATCAGTGCACTTGTGTCGCCCCCAGGAGTACGGTCGCCACAGTGGCATTACCTTCTTCCTAGGGAGTGGGATGTCATGCTTGGGAGCAACGAAAGATCTCTCTAGCAGGTTAACTGATTGGGCGGCGTTATTCCCACGAGTCATGACCCTCCAAACAGCGTTCATGAAGGCAAAGTGTTTGTTTTACGTGGGCAGTATGGTTGCAAAGCTGAACCTTAAAGGAATGTCCAGAAGGGCACCACCAGGAGTGGAGCCTACGGTTAAATTCGACTCCACCTGGGAAACCTCAACCATGCCAGCTACAGAACAGATGCACACATTGCAAGCTTAATTCTGTTAACGAACGAGACTCCGTCATGCCCCGCGGTCCGAGTCCGGCTTACTAGAGGGACACGTGAGGCTCTGGCACATGAGATTGGCCAATAACTGGTGTGTCATGCCCTTACATGTCCGTGGCTGCATGTGCGCTACACTGAAAAGGCCAGCGTTTGTCGCTTACAGGTGCAGATAACCCGCTGAACAACGTTAGTGATGGGGATCACTGATTACAATTATTACCCGCGAACAATGATTTCCCAGTAAGTGCAGGTCAACCGCAGTTCCGGAATTAGGCCTAACCGTCATTCCTGAAAAAATGAAAAACTTACGTGTGCAAACCACAGGTGCTGTAGCTTGCTTAACAGCTCGCCAGCCGTTCTCACGCCCAGTATGGATTACACGTGATTGCACAAAGGTGAGAAAGGGTACCGTATCCCCAGATAACATGTATGGATAGCGTACACATTCAAAATATATGTCTCAGGAGGCAGGCTCAGACGGTGTTAGGCCCAGTATGGATTGCACGTGATTGCACAAAGGTTAGAAAGGGTACCGTATCCCCGGATAACATGTATGGATAGCATACACATTCAAAATATATGTCTCAGGATTCAGGCTCAGACGGTGTTAGGCCCAGTATGGATTGCACGTGATTGCACAAAGGTTAGAAAGGGTACCGTTTCCCCGGATAACATGTATGGATAGCGTACACATTCAAAATATATGTCTCAGGAGGCAGGCTCAGACGGTGTCAGGCACAGTATGGATTTGACGGCCCAGACTACACAGCGGAGGAGCAGGGAGAGGTAAAGATTGCAAATGCTGGGGCCCTGCCAAGCAAGGGGGCCCACTCGTGGGCGTCGGTACTGGCACTGGGCCCCTCATAGTACGGCGGTGTGTCTGACGGCGGGTGTGCACCACCACCGTCAGAGACACTTGATTGCACTATGAAGGACCCTGTACCAGTGCCCGCGCCCAAGAGTCGGCCTACCCACCTGTCCAGGGCAACGGCACTCGCACGGTGTCGTGCGCTAGGTGGTGACCCCGGCCATGGGGGGGAGGCAGCACAGTTAGGGAGTTTTAGAAAGTGGCATATGTTGATGTTGGACATTCAGCTGATGCAAAAGGTGAAATAGGTCAAGTCCCAGGAAGAGGTGGACCAAAGCAAGCCATTTTTCTGTCACCCTATGTGTCATCAGCGGAAGGTGGGACAAAATCCTTGGAAACCCATGCGTGGTTCATTTTAATGAAGGTTAGATCATCCACATTTTGTGTTGACAGACGGGTCCTTTTTCCTGTCAGGATTGATCCAGCTGCACTGAAGACTCTTTCCGATAGCACACTTGCAGCTGGGCAAGCGAGCTCCTGTAAGGCATATTGTGCCAATTCAGGCCAGGTGTCCAGTTTAGCGGCCCAATAGTCAAAGGGGAATGACCTGTGTGGGAGAACATCGATATGGGAGGAAAAGTAGTTTGTAACCATAGTTGACAACTGCTGTCTCCTGTCACTTTCCATCGATGCAGTATTACCAGTTGTGTGAGCGGTACTTGAAAAATCAGTCCACAACATTGTCATGAAACCCCTGTCTCCAACGCCACTTCTGCTGTGTGCACCATGAACACCTCTGCCAAGCTGCCCCCGGCCCGTACGGCTCGTGTGAGAACCATCACCGCTGCTGTGTGCTGGGAATGCCTCAAGCAACCGATTTACCAGAGTTGCTTGTTTATTAGCCAATATTAGGTCAAGGTTCTCCTGTGGCATGATGTTTTGTAATTTGCCTTTATAGCGTGGATCCAGGATGCTGGCCAACCAGTAGTCGTCATCGTTCATCATTTTGGCAATGCGTGGGTCCCTTTTTAGGATCTGCAAGGCATAATCTGACATGTGGGCCAATGTTCCCGGTGTCAATGATGCACTGCGAGTGCTGGGTGGAGGAGCACTTTCTGGCAAATCCACATCCCTCCAGTCACGCACAAACCCTGTACCAGACCTTGCCACGCCAACATTTTCACTTGCCCCACGAGATGCATCCTCCTCCCCTAAGTAATCATCCCCATCATCCTCCTCCTCCTCCTCTTCTTCCTCCACCTCGTCCAGGAGAGGTCCCTGAGCAGACAATGGCTGAATGTCATCAAGGATTCCCTCCTCCTCTTCCTCCTCATCAACATTGGCTGCAGACGCCTGCTCCTTAAGGTGCATCAAAGTTTGCATGAGCAGACGCATAAGTGGGATGCTCATGCTTAGGATGGTGTCGTCTGCGCTTACCAGCCGTGTGCATTCCTCAAAACACTGAAGGACTTTACAGAGGTCTTTCAGCTTCGACCACTGCACACCTGTCAACTCCATGTCTGCTCTCAAAGTGCCTGGCCGTGTATCCTCCCACAAATGCATTATGGCCTGCCTCTGCTCGCACAGCCGCTCCACCATGTGCAGGGTGGAGTTCCACCTTGTTGCAATGTTGATAATGAGGCGGTGGTTGGGAAGGTGGAGCAATCGCTGCAGCTTCTGCATACGAACGGAGTGTACAGGCGACCGGCGGATGTGCGCGCACAGTCTTCGCACCTTCTGGAGCAGGGCTGTTAACTCCGGATAATTTTTGAGGAAGCACTGCACCACCAGGTTCAAGGTGTGAACCAAGCAAGGTATATGGCTGAGTTTTGAAAGGGCTATGGCTGTCACAAAATTACGGCCGTTATCACTAACTACCTTGCCTGCCTCAAGATGTACACTGCCCAGCCATGACTCAGTTTGTCGCTTCAAGTACTCGGCCAGCACCTCGGCGGTGTGTCTGTTGCCCAAACACATCATTTGCAACACAGCCTGCTGATGCTTTCCACTAGCTGCTCGATAGGGGGACACATCGTGTGCAACAGTGGCAGCTGAAGATGGAGTGCTCGTACGACTGCGCTCTGTGGACGAGCTTTCGCTTCTGGAGGAGGAGGAGGAGGAGGGTCGAACGCCTACAGCCAACTGTTTCCTATACCGTGGGCTAGGCAGCACTGTCCCACCACCGCTGTCCCCTGTGGACCCTGCATCCACCACATTAACCCAGTGCGCAGTGATGGACACGTAACGGCCCTGGCCATGCCGACTGGACCATGCATCAGTTGTGAGGTGCACCTTTCCGCTCACTGACTGCTTGAGTGCATGGACAATGCGGTCTTTCACATGATGGTGGAGGGCTGGGATGGCTTTGCGAGAGAAGAAGTGGCGACTGGGTAGGTCATAGCGTGGTACTGCATAGGCAATGAGTTCGCGGAAAGCTGTGCTTTCCACCAACCGAAAGGGCATCATCTCAAACGAGATTAGTTTGGCAATGTGGGCGTTCAAACCCAGTGTACGCGGATGAGAGACTGAGTACTTTCTTGACCTACTCATAGTGTCTGGGAGGGTGAGCTGGACTTGAGAGCTGCATATGGTGGAAGTAGCGGTGGACAGGGCTGACTGAGAGAGGGTTGATGATGGTGATGGAGTTGGTGTTCTTTCTGATGGCCTAGAATCAGTCTTTCGTTGATATAACAGTGGGATTCCCTGACTGCTGTGGCCTTGCAACGACACCTCAACATTTGCTCCTGTGCTAACCGGTGGGCGTACAGTGGGGGAAACAATGTAGCGTTGCTGACTACCTTCGTTGTGATCAGTTGCACATGTGGCACTTGAGGTTTGGTGTTGTGTCCACGCTTGCAAGTGCATGCTGGTTAAATGTCTAAGCATGCAACTGGTATTCAAATTTTTCAGATTTTTCCCTCGGCTAAAGGTCTTTGCGCACTTCTTACAGATAACCTTGGCCTGATCATGAGGATTTTGTTCAAAAAAGTGCCACACTGCACTCTTCCTACTTTGGCAGACATTTTGCGGCCTAGCACGCTGTGATCTTTTGACCCTCTGGACAAGCTGTCCAGTAACTCTTTTGATGTTTGGAACCTGTCTTTGGAGTGCTCCGGGCCTGCCAGATAACAGCTGTTGCGATGTCGATGTCTGCTGTGGATGCTCCTCATCTGAGCTATTGGAAGCAGCACCCTCTTCCCCCAATGGATGCCAATCTGGGTCAACAACTGGGTCATCCATCACCTCCTCTTCTATGTCATGTGCACCTTCCTCTGTGTCACCGTGTATGGTGGTATAGTGTGCGGGAAGGGGCACCTGAGTCTCATCAGGGTCAGAATCTGGCTCTGTACACTGTGAGGACAATGTAGTGCTCTGAGTGAATGTACCAGCAGAATCATCCATCAGCGGCTGTGCATCAGTGCACTCCATGTCAGATTCATCTTGGCCTGGGTAATTCACCATTTGACTTGATAATCCAGGCATGGTATGTGAAAACAGCTCCATGGAGTAATCAGTAGTATGGCCTGCGTCATCCTTCAATCTTGGTTGGGGTGAAGGACACAAGGAAAGGTGTGGTTCATGAACATGAGCCTCCAATGACGACTCAGTGCTTTTACTTTTTACAACTGAAGAAGAGGAGGCGATAGAGCTGGAGGCTGAGTCAGCAATGTAAGACAAAACTTTTTCCTGATGCTCTGACTTTAAAAGCGGTTTGCCAACTCCTAGAAAACTAAGCGTTCGAGGCCTTATGTAGCCAGACGATGACGCAGGCTCAACACCTCCTGCATTCGGTCCTATTTTGCTCTTGCCACTACCATCAGATCCACCACCAACACCATCATTACCAGCTGCCAACCCCCGCCCAATTCCACGGCCTCTTCCACCAGCCTTCCTCATTTTTGGTAGAAATGTAGACAAAATCCAACAAACTATATAGTAATGTAAAACAAGGTACAAGGTGTCTATAGGACAGGGGAGATTTTGAATTTCTGCACACACTTGTGGACACTGGACACTTTTGGATTGTGTGAGGCCCACTGATATCTGAGCGCAATGTGACAGGCTCGATGGCACAGCTGTGACCAAAGTGACCAGAGGATAAGGGAGATTTTGAATCTCTGCACACACTTTTGGACACTGGACACTTTTGGATTGTGTGAGGCCCAATGAATATCTGAGCGCTATGTGACAGGCTCGATGGCACAGCTGTGACCAAAGTGACTAGAGGATAAGGGAGATTTTGAATATCTGCGCACACTTTTGGACACTGGACACTTTTGGATTGTGTGAGGCCCAATGAATATTTGAGCGCTATGTGACAGGCTCGATGGCACAGCTGTGACAAAAGTGACTAGAGGATAAGGGAGATTTTGAATCTCTGCACACACTTTTGGACAATGGACACTTTTGGATTGTGTGAGGCCCAATGAATATCTGAGCGCTATGTGACAGGCTCGATGGCACAGCTGTTACCAAAGTGACTAGAGGATAAGGGAGATTTTGAATCTCTGCACACACTTTTGGACACTGGACACTTTTGGATTGTGTGAGGCCCAATGAATATCTGAGCGCTATGTGACAGGCTCGATGGCACAGCTGTGACCAAAGTGACTAGAGGATAAGGGAGATTTTGAATCTCTGCACACACTTTTGGACACTGGACACTTTTGGATTGTGTGAGGCCCAATGAATATCTGAGCGCTATGTGACAGGCTCGATGGCACAGCTGTGACAAAAGTGGCTAGAGGATAAGGGAGATTTTGAATCTCTGCACACACTTTTGGACACTGGACACTTTTGGATTGTGTGAGGCCCAATGAATATCTGAGCGCTATGTGACAGGCTCGATGGCACAGCTGTGACAAACGTGACTAGAGGATAAGGGAGATTTTGAATCTCTGCACACACTTTTGGACACTGGACACTTTTGGATTGTGTGAGGCCCAATGAATATCTGAGCGCTATGTGACAGGCTCGATGGCACAGCTGTGACCAAAGTGACTAGAGGATAAGGGAGATTTTGAATCTCTGCACACACTTTTGGACACTGGACACTTTTGGATTGTGTGAGGCCCAATGAATATCTGAGCGCTATGTGACAGGCTCGATGGCACAGCTGTGACCAAAGTGACTAGAGGATAAGGGAGATTTTGAATCTCTGCACACACTTTTGGACACTGGACACTTTTGGATTGTGTGAGGCCCAATGAATATCTGAGCGCTATGTGACAGGCTCGATGGCACAGCTGTGACCAAAGTGACTAGAGGATAAGGGAGATTTTGAATCTCTGCACACACTTTTGGACACTGGACACTTTTGGATTGTGTGAGGCCCAATGAATATCTGAGTGCTATGTGACAGGCTCGATGGCACAGCTGTGACAAAAGTGACTAGAGGATAAGGGAGATTTTGAATCTCTGCACACACTTTTGGACACTGGACACTTTTGGATTGTGTGAGGCCCAATGAATATCTGAGCGCTATGTGACAGGCTCGATGGCACAGCTGTGACCAAAGTGACTAGAGGATAAGGGAGATTTTGAATCTCTGCACACACTTTTGGACACTGGACACTTTTGGATTGCGTGAGGCCCAATGAATATCTGAGCGCTATGTGACAGGCTCGATGGCACAGCTGTGACAAAAGTGACTAGAGGTTAAGGGAGATTTTGAATCTCTGCACACACTTTTGGACACTGGACACTTTTGGATTGTGTGAGGCCCAATGAATATCTGAGCGCTATGTGACAGGTTCGATGGCACAGCTGTGACAAAAGTGACTAGAGGATAAGGGAGATTTTGAATCTCTGCACACACTTTTGGACACTGGACACTTTTGGATTGTGTGAGGGCCAATGAATATCTGAGCGCTATGTGACAGGCTCGATGGCACAGCTGTGACAAAAGTGACTAGAGGATAAGGGAGATTTTGAATCTCTGCACACACTTTTGGACACTGGACACTTTTGGATTGTGTGAGGCCCAAAGAATATCTGAGCGCTATGTGACAGGCTCGATGGCACAGCTATGACCAAAGTGACTAGAGGATAAGGGAGATTTTGAATCTCTGCACACACTTTTGGACACTGGACACTTTTGGATTGTGTGAGGCCCAATGAATATCTGAGCGCTATGTGACAGGCTCGATGGCACAGCTGTGACCAAAGTGACTAGAGGATAAGGGAGATTTTGAATCTCTGCACACACTTTTGGACACTGGACACTTTTGGATTGTGTGAGGCCCAATGAATATCTGAGCGCTATGTGACAGGCTCGATGGCACAGCTGTGACAAAAGTGACTAGAGGATAAGGGAGATTTTGAATCTCTGCACACACTTTTGGACACTGGACACTTTTGGATTGTGTGAGGCCCAATGAATATCTGAGCGCTATGTGACAGGCTCGATGGAACAGCTGTGACCAAAGTGACTAGAGGATAAGGGAGATTTTGAATCTCTGCACACACTTTTGGACACTGGACACTTTTGGATTGTGTGAGGCCTAATGAATATCTGAGCGCTATGTGACAGGCTCGATGGCACAGCTGTGACCAAAGTGACTAGAGGATAAGGGAGATTTTGAATCTCTGCACACACTTTTGGACACTGGACACTTTTGGATTGTGTGAGGCCCAATGAATATCTGAGCGCTATGTGACAGGCTCGATGGCACAGCTGTGACAAAAGTGACTAGAGGATTAGGGAGATTTTGAATCTCTGCACACACTTTTGGACACTGGACACTTTTGGATTGTGTGAGGCCCAATGAATATCTGAGCGCTATGTGACATGCTCGATGGCACAGCTATGACCAAAGTGACTAGAGGATAAGGGAGATTTTGAATCTCTGCACACACTTTTGGACACTGGACACTTTTGGATTGTGTGAGGCCCAATGAATATCTGAGCGCTATGTGACAGGCTCGATGGCACAGCTGTGACCAAAGTGACTAGAGGATAAGGGAGATTTTGAATCTCTGCACACACTTTTGGACACTGGACACTTTTGGATTGTGTGAGGCCCAATGAATATCTGAGCGCTATGTGACAGGCTCGATGGCACAGCTGTGACAAAAGTGACTAGAGGATAAGGGAGATTTTGAATCTCTGCACACACTTTTGGACACTGGACACTTTTGGATTGTGTGAGGCCCAATGAATATCTGAGCGCTATGTGACAGGCTCGATGGAACAGCTGTGACCAAAGTGACTAGAGGATAAGGGAGATTTTGAATCTCTGCACACACTTTTGGACACTGGACACTTTTGGATTGTGTGAGGCCTAATGAATATCTGAGCGCTATGTGACAGGCTCGATGGCACAGCTGTGACCAAAGTGACTAGAGGATAAGGGAGATTTTGAATCTCTGCACACACTTTTGGACACTGGACACTTTTGGATTGTGTGAGGCCCAATGAATATCTGAGCGCTATGTGACAGGCTCGATGGCACAGCTGTGACAAAAGTGACTAGAGGATAAGGGAGATTTTGAATCTCTGCACACACTTTTGGACACTGGACACTTTTGGATTGTGTGAGGCCCAATGAATATCTGAGCGCTATGTGACAGGCTCGATGGCACAGCTGTGACCAAAGTGACTAGAGGATAAGGGAGATTTTGAATCTCTGCACACACTTTTGGACACTGGACACTTTTGGATTGTGTGAGGCCCAATGAATATCTGAGCGCTATGTGACAGGCTCGATGGCACAGCTGTGACAAAAGTGACTAGAGGATAAGGGAGATTTTGAATCTCTGCACACACTTTTGGACACTGGACACTTTTGGATTGTGTGAGGCCCAATGAATATCTGAGCGCTATGTGACAGGCTCGATGGCACAGCTGTGACAAAAGTGACTAGAGGATAAGGGAGATTTTGAATCTCTGCACACACTTTTGGACACTTGACACTTTTGGATTGTGTGAGGCCCAATGAATATCTGAGCGCTATGTGACAGGCTCGATGGCACAGCTGTGACAAAAGTGACTAGAGGATAAGGGAGATTTTGAATCTCTGCACACACTTTTGGACACTGGACACTTTTGGATTGTGTGAGGCCCAATGAATATCTGAGCGCTATGTGACAGGCTCGATGGCACAGCTGTGACAAAAGTGACTAGAGGATAAGGGAGATTTTGAATCTCTGCACACACTTTTGGACACTGGACACTTTTGGATTGTGTGAGGCCCAATGAATATCTGAGCGCTATGTGACAGGCTCGATGGCACAGCTGTGACAAAAGTGACTAGAGGATAAGGGAGATTTTGAATCTCTGCACACACTTTTGGACACTGGACACTTTTGGATTGTGTGAGGCCCAATGAATATCTGAGCGCTATGTGACAGGCTCGATGGCACAGCTGTGACAAAAGTGACTAGAGGATAAGGGAGATTTTGAATCTCTGCACACACTTTTGGACACTGGACACTTTTGGATTGTGTGAGGCCCAATGAATATCTGAGCGCTATGTGACAGGCTCGATGGCACAGCTGTGACAAAAGTGACTAGAGGATAAGGGAGATTTTTTAATCTCTGCACACACTTTTGGACACTGGACACTTTTGGATTGTGTGAGGCCCATTGAATATCTGAGCGCTATGTGACAGGCTCGATGGCACAGCTGTGACAAAAGTGACTAGAGGATAAGGGAGATTTTGAATCTCTGCACACACTTTTGGACACTGGATACTTTTGGATTGTGTGAGGCCCAATGAATATCTGAGTGCTATGTGACAGGCTCGATGGCACAGCTGTGACAAAAGTGACTAGAGGATAAGGGAGATTTTGAATCTCTGCACACACTTTTGGACACTGGACACTTTTGGATTGTGTGAGGCCCAATGAATATCTGAGCGCTATGTGACAGGCTCGATGGCACAGCTGTGACAAAAGTGACTAGAGGATTAGGGAGATTTTGAATCTCTGCACACACTTTTGGACACTGGACACTTTTGGATTGTGTGAGGCCCAATGAATATCTGAGCGCTATGTGACAGGCTCGATGGCACAGCTATGACCAAAGTGACTAGAGGATAAGGGAGATTTTGAATCTCTGCACACACTTTTGGACACTGGACACTTTTGGATTGTGTGAGGCCCAATGAATATCTGAGCGCTATGTGACAGGCTCGATGGCACAGCTGTGACCAAAGTGACTAGAGGATAAGGGAGATTTTGAATCTCTGCACACACTTTTGGACACTGGACACTTTTGGATTGTGTGAGGCCCAATGAATATCTGAGCGCTATGTGACAGGCTCGATGGCACAGCTGTGACAAAAGTGACTAGAGGATAAGGGAGATTTTGAATCTCTGCACACACTTTTGGACACTGGACACTTTTGGATTGTGTGAGGCCCAATGAATATCTGAGCGCTATGTGACAGGCTCGATGGAACAGCTGTGACCAAAGTGACTAGAGGATAAGGGAGATTTTGAATCTCTGCACACACTTTTGGACACTGGACACTTTTGGATTGTGTGAGGCCTAATGAATATCTGAGCGCTATGTGACAGGCTCGATGGCACAGCTGTGACCAAAGTGACTAGAGGATAAGGGAGATTTTGAATCTCTGCACACACTTTTGGACACTGGACACTTTTGGATTGTGTGAGGCCCAATGAATATCTGAGCGCTATGTGACAGGCTCGATGGCACAGCTGTGACAAAAGTGACTAGAGGATAAGGGAGATTTTGAATCTCTGCACACACTTTTGGACACTGGACACTTTTGGATTGTGTGAGGCCCAATGAATATCTGAGCGCTATGTGACAGGCTCGATGGCACAGCTGTGACCAAAGTGACTAGAGGATAAGGGAGATTTTGAATCTCTGCACACACTTTTGGACACTGGACACTTTTGGATTGTGTGAGGCCCAATGAATATCTGAGCGCTATGTGACAGGCTCGATGGCACAGCTGTGACAAAAGTGACTAGAGGATAAGGGAGATTTTGAATCTCTGCACACACTTTTGGACACTGGACACTTTTGGATTGTGTGAGGCCCAATGAATATCTGAGCGCTATGTGACAGGCTCGATGGCACAGCTGTGACAAAAGTGACTAGAGGATAAGGGAGATTTTGAATCTCTGCACACACTTTTGGACACTTGACACTTTTGGATTGTGTGAGGCCCAATGAATATCTGAGCGCTATGTGACAGGCTCGATGGCACAGCTGTGACAAAAGTGACTAGAGGATAAGGGAGATTTTGAATCTCTGCACACACTTTTGGACACTGGACACTTTTGGATTGTGTGAGGCCCAATGAATATCTGAGCGCTATGTGACAGGCTCGATGGCACAGCTGTGACAAAAGTGACTAGAGGATAAGGGAGATTTTGAATCTCTGCACACACTTTTGGACACTGGACACTTTTGGATTGTGTGAGGCCCAATGAATATCTGAGCGCTATGTGACAGGCTCGATGGCACAGCTGTGACAAAAGTGACTAGAGGATAAGGGAGATTTTGAATCTCTGCACACACTTTTGGACACTGGACACTTTTGGATTGTGTGAGGCCCAATGAATATCTGAGCGCTATGTGACAGGCTCGATGGCACAGCTGTGACAAAAGTGACTAGAGGATAAGGGAGATTTTGAATCTCTGCACACACTTTTGGACACTGGACACTTTTGGATTGTGTGAGGCCCAATGAATATCTGAGCGCTATGTGACAGGCTCGATGGCACAGCTGTGACAAAAGTGACTAGAGGATAAGGGAGATTTTTTAATCTCTGCACACACTTTTGGACACTGGACACTTTTGGATTGTGTGAGGCCCATTGAATATCTGAGCGCTATGTGACAGGCTCGATGGCACAGCTGTGACAAAAGTGACTAGAGGATAAGGGAGATTTTGAATCTCTGCACACACTTTTGGACACTGGATACTTTTGGATTGTGTGAGGCCCAATGAATATCTGAGTGCTATGTGACAGGCTCGATGGCACAGCTGTGACAAAAGTGACTAGAGGATAAGGGAGATTTTGAATCTCTGCACACACTTTTGGACACTGGACACTTTTGGATTGTGTGAGGCCCAATGAATATCTGAGCGCTATGTGACAGGCTCGATGGCACAGCTGTGACAAAAGTGACTAGAGGATAAGGGAGATTGGATTGCTTTTAAAAAAGCAGTTTGCAGAGCAGTGGGTAAACAGCAATGCCAGCCTGTCAGGAAGCCTTAAAAGGCAGCCCAACAACCAACACCACTGATACACCACAATATAGCCTCCCCTTGCACTGCACACACAGTGACTGGTGTGTTGTGCAGGCCAAATTGCTAGCAGCAGAAGCAGTTTTTTTTTCTTCTCAGTAGGCCAAAAAAAGAAATTGGGATTGCATTTAAAAAAGCAGTTTGTGGAGCAGTGGGTAAACAGCAATGCAAGAATGTCAGGAAGCCTTAGAAGGCAGCCCAACAACCAACACCACTGATACACCACTATATAGCCTCCCCTTGCACTGCACACACAGTGACTGGTGTGTTGTGCAGGCCAAATCGCTAGCAGCAGAAGCAGTTTTTTTGTCTTCTTCCCTGCCTAACGCTCTCCCTACAGAATCAGCAGCAACCTCTCCCTATACTGAGATCGGCAGAAGTAAGATGGCGGTCGGCGTGCACGCCCTTTTATACCCCCTGTGACGCCCACCAAAGCAAGCCAATCACTTGCATGCCCTTCTGAAAGATGGTGGTGACCCCTGCCTATGTCATCACGTTGCCCACAGTGTCCGTGGATCCTGATTGGCTGAAAAAGAGCGCAAAACAAACTTTTGAAACGCGACTTTGGCGCGTAAGTCGCCGACCTCGTGGCCGACCTCATCCTAGGGTCGGGTTTCGTTTCATGAAGCCCGACTTTGCCAAAAGTCGGCGACTTTTGAAATTTTTCGACCCGTTTCGCTCCTCTCTAGTAATTACCTTTGCTAGTCAACCAAGTATCACTATTTTTTCTAGATGAAAATAGACTGGGCGATAAAATGTTGCCCAAAGCGGGGGCTCTTCGTGCTACCACATTGCAACCCTGTTTTAACACTAGAACTTCCGCATGTTTCATAATACCTATAACTACCATTAGGGGTCATTTTGATCCCCATTCAAAAGAACTGACATCGGAGTAAAAATAACTTTTTTGTTGCCAACAAATTAAAGAACATTTATTTTAACTTAGTAGGAACAGTGTTAAGATCGAGTACAGCACGCATTTTCCTTTTACATGGTCATAGCATGCGGTGTCCAACAGTTAACACAAACAGTACTTTCTTCCACTTTCCCAGTGCATTTTCCACAAACTGGTTTGTTACAGCTTGCGCAAGTTTTAGTTGTTTTGTTTTCATTGCATCTTCCAACTCCACATTTTCGACGCTTGCAGATTTCTTGTCCTTTTGTTTGTGGTTCAGACATTGCGGATAATGGGCCACTTCTTCTGACTCTTTTTCATATAAGTTCTGAAGACATTTCAAAATTTCATCACTTGTCAGACCCCTCTGCTTACTCATGCTTCAAATATACGTCGCAAAAAGGGACTTGTAAGATCGCAGAAGTAATAAAACGACACTGTACAAACATGCAGAGTTGTAGCTTCAACTGTAATGTTTGCTACTGAAGTGCAGACAGAAATCGCTACAAGAGACATGGATCAAACATGTTCAGACAAAACAAAATGCTGAATCATCCCTGATATGCAAAGATACAATTACACTTTACAACTAGGGAGAAGCACTGTGATTTTCTGTACTCTGTAATATTAGGTGACTTGCCTACTACTACTTTTACGTATGGGGTCAAATTGACCCCTTCAGTACTTATAGGTATGAATTGTAAAATCCGGGCCCCTGAAAAAGTTACAATTCATTTTTATGTCCTAAAATATACACTACCATGAATAAATAAAAGTCACAAAAAGTCAGAACTCATTTGTTAAAATTTTAGAAATTATAGGAAAAAGAAATAGCAAAAGGGTCAAAATGACCCCTCCGGTAGTTCTAGTGTTAAAACTGTAGATAGAATGGGATCCTCATATAATAATGGTAGAAATCTATTGCTGAATTGTTTTATATCCATGTTGGAATAAAAATTGGAAATTTTATCTTCATGAGGAGCTGGGTTATTTTTCTTTTTTCTTCATTGAACAAGCCATATCAGGATGGTGTTCCGTGCTCCGCATGGAAGTCGGTGAGCTGGCTCTATCTCTTTATGTGAGCTTTTTAAATCCTTTACATACATGAATGTTTGACCCTCATGTAACACTGTCCCCATCCTGGCTATTTCTTGTAATGATCTACCTCACCATATTTCCATCCTGTAATTATGACTCTCATTATAGGCCCTTAAATGTTTAAATTTCCCCTTCCTGTGCCTCTTCCTGTTATAATGTCCCTCACCCTGGGCCTTTTATTGGTGTAATGTCCCCATCCTGATGCCCTTCCAATAATAATGTTCCCCATCCTGGGCCCCTTCCAGCTATAATGTTCCCTGTCATGGGCCCCTTACTGTAATAATGTCCCCTATCCTGGGTCCTACCTGTAATAATACCCTCATCCTGGTTTAATACATAAACAATTCTTCTTGCTTTTTTCCACTCTCACAACATTTTATCAAATCAACATTAAATTATTAATTTTAGATTCATATATTTTCTATAATTCTCTACAACTTCTAGTTGTAAAAAATCATTCACAAAGCACCTCAGTATAGATTTAGAAAATTTAGAAAACATCATATATGTAGACTAGCTGAAACCCATGTGATATTAAGAAAAATCCACTTATGGTTGTGTATACCATATCATTGCTCAAGTCGCATCTGCTACCATATGTTTTCACTGACAACACTCTGGGACACAGGATATAGCCACGAGGCAAAGGGATACTTAAATTGCTCATCAGTCAAGAAGCAGAAAATGAGGCGTCGATATCAACTTAGCTCAATAGCAAGGCATGCACCAAGTTGTCTTGTAAAGTAAAAACTGAAAATATTTCAGATATTGTAATGAGCCAGACACTTATGGAAGAAAGTAAAATATTGTATTAGTAATATGGATAAAATAGAAAAGTTTAAATCAAAAAGAACATACAACTCATCAGTGAGTTATGTATAAAAGGCTCCTATAGAATTTTTAAAATACTATTTTTTGTGAGATGTCAATGTATGTATCTTTACCACAACCTCCTGCTATCCGTTTGGAAATTATTAGAAAGGGGGGTACTGTTATGAAAAGTGCAATTTATCAATAAAGTAATTACTGTATGTCACTACTGTGGTATATTGTTAAAACAATTTTTTTTACATCTAATATGATACATTTTACCTCTATTATAAAACTAAATGCAGAAAACACAATATCACCTTCTTGACAATAGTTGGCACAGGTCAGCTCCTCTTCTCTTCTTCTCTTCTCAGCATAGTGACCTCAGCACAGAGTAACCCCCATAAAACTCCCCCCTAAACGTCAAAGAATTATTTTGTAACTGAGATTTTTAAAATGTGTCTCTTTCTTACTTCTTTTCTTTCAAGGCTGTTGTTTACAGCTTTAAGCAGTCATTCAGACAAGATTACTTTCTTCAGAACTATGTAAGATTGACTAACTATTAAAAATATATTTCAAAGCCTTAAGGGCCTGTCACACTAAGCGCTATCGTTAGCAATATCGCTATAACGTCACTGGTTTTGTGACGTTATAGTGATATTGCTAGCGATATCGCTGTGTCTGATACTTACCTCCAACCGCTCCCCCACTGGTTATCGCTGATCGAGCGAGAACATCCTGGACCGTTTCTCGTCGTCAGCTTCCTGCTGGGCTTCCTGCTGTGACGACGAGCGACGCGTGGAGCCGGGCGGAAGGACGCAGGATCGCCGGGTGTGACAGGTAAGTAGCGACCCCCGACCCCTGCTATGTCGCTGGTTAGATCTGCCTGTGTGGCAGCTCACTAGCGACCACTTAGCGATGCACCAGCGATCCTGACCGCGTCATATCGCTGGTTGGGATCACTGGTACATCGCTAAGTGTGACAGTACCTTTAGTCCATAAAATGATCTAAAGAAGAATGATGCTTTGTTCCCAGTACAGACCCCTAATTTTGGAACAAAGGGGACCATTTTCCCCAGGAACTTCTGCTGATAACCAGATAAAGAGGCTAAGTGATTATTTACACTCACAGTGTATTGCCAGTTGGGTCACTGTGACTGCTACTGGTAAATATTGGTGACTGATCCAAGGATTAGCCCATCATTATTTAAAATCCATAAATCCACTTAAAAATTTACATGATGCTATAAAGTAAATAATACAACACTGGATCAGCCAATGAATGGATCGTCTTTCACATTTTTTCTGAAAAGGTTATTTTCTGTGCAATAATCCCTTAAATTAAGAGAATTGTCCAGTTTCAGGAAAGTGGGACCGCAAACTGTGTTAGATACCTAAAATAACAAATTCAGCAGGTACTTATCTTTCCTGAGTCCAGCACCAGATTCACGATGCTGTCCCAATCCCGGCAATGACATCATGTCAACAGTGTGTGTTCCTGTTCTTGCTATTTATTGAGCTCAGTAGCGCATGACTAAGTTCAGATATATATACTATGGTAGACACAGAAAGCAACATAAAAAGTTGTTACAACAGGTAGTGGCACAAAAATGGATGGTTAGCCTCAAGTTCTGGCACCTACGTGTACTGTTTAACCAATGCATGGTATGGCATGGATCACAATTCTATGTAGATGATTTTGTAGTAGGCCCCTATGCAGGAAATTTTCATCATTCTACTGGACTTACAGGAAGCAACTGAACAATGATCTTGATCACAAAAAACTAAAACAGATACTTTTGGACTGTTTTTAAAACCATGAAAACTTTGTGAGTGCACTGTATTGTACAGTGCACATTCTGTTTGTTACTAATAGTTGCTATCTGTTTATACGGGGCGGTAATCAGGATAATATGAAGCTTTGCAATATTTGTGATTTGTGGCTAATCAAATAATTTTTGTAAATTCTACCAAGCTGGAAAATTTGAATTTCACAGTAATTGCTCAGTTATTTGTGGCATGAATTGTAGTATTGAATGATACAATTTATTTTGCCATGTAATGTACTGAATAAATGGGAAAAAAATCAAAGTGGGATGAAATGGTGAAAAAAAAAAACAATTTAGCCTAAATGAGCTGATCTTTTGAAATTTGAATTCACCAGCATTGACAAATTTTACAAAAACATAAACAAAATCACCACAAATCTCAATTCTGTAAAGCTTCTAATTGCCCAGAAAATATGTGTATAATATAGGTTTACTAGAAGAGATTTAAACCTTTTTGAACTCTTAAATACAAACACAGCGACATTAAATACTTCATAACAAGGGCATTGACTTCCATTCCTGACCAGGAACATTTACTTTTTTTCTTACATGTAGATTAAGGAGCTATAATTTTTTTCTCATCTAGATACTAAAAAATGTTTAGATCTTTTTCACGATATGTGGAGCCTAATTTTTATTTTATTTTCATAGCGAAAATAAGAGGATATAGATATGTATTTATATTATAACCACAAGGACCACTGAAATACATACAAATGTACCGTATTTTGCGGATTATAAGATGTACCGGATTTTAAGACACACACCAAATTTTGAGGAGAAAAATAGGAAAAAAAACTTTTGTGGTGCTTCTTATAATCCATCTCCAATCTCAGGAGATGAGATCTCAGTGCTGAGATCTCATTTCCCGAGATCTAGGTGCCAAGATCTCCATCTGCGCATGTGCCTCCACCGGCAGCCATTTTCCCAGAGTGCACCGCACAGTAAATCATGGAAGTGCAGGGGCTCTGGGCTCTCACAAAATGTCGTCAGAGCCCCCGCATCATTGAACACCCACAGCGGCGCAAATCGGAACACCCCCTCATCCCAGCCTGAGGCCTGCAGCATTGCTCCACTCTTGCCTCCTCCAGCAGCAACCCTGGGACCCTGTTCCACTGCAGCTGATAAGGTATATTCACATTAAAAGATACACCACCATTTCCTTCCCTAATTTGGGAGGAAAAAAGTGCGTCTTATAATCCGAAAAATATGGTAATTCATTTTTTCATGGCAGGGCTAGAAACAGCAATTTGAAGCATCACACTTTTTAGCCTACTTAAATTGTTTAAACAGTTAAAACATTTTTATCAAGTCATCCAAACATTATCCTTCTTTGTAGGCAGCAGGTACAGTATAGGTGTTTTCAAAATCAAAAAGCCATGGCTTGTGAATTTTTTTTCTAAAATAGCCCTACTTTGGTAGCCAATTTATTTTTTCAGTGTAGGGCTAGCAATGGCATCCCAGGCACCAGAAGCACTACAGAATAGATAACATAGAATCATAGAATCATAGAGTTGGAAGGGACCTCCTGGGCCATCTGGTCCAACCCCCTGCTCAAAGCAGGATTCGCTAAATCATCCAAGACAGATGTCTGTCCAGCCTCTGTTTGAAGACTTCTATTGAAGGAGAACTCACCACCTCTCGTGGCAGCCTGTTCCACTCATTGATCACTCTAACTGTCAAAAAGCTTTTTCTAATATCTAATCTGTGTCTCTTCCCATTCAGTTTCATCCCATTGCTTCTAGTCTTTCCTTGTGCAAATGAGAATAAAGATGACCCTTCTACAATGTGACAGCCCTTAAGAAATTTATAGACAGCTATTAAGTCTTCTCTCAGTCTTCTCTTCTGCAAGCTAAACATTCCCAAATCCTGCAACCTTTCCTCATTCCTCATAAGACAGGGTTTGGAGACCGGTCACCATTCTGGTCGCTCTTTTCTGAACTTGCTCCAGTTTGTTGATGTCTTTTTTAAAATGTGGTGCCCAAAACTGGACACAATATTCCAGATGAGGTCTGACGAAACAGGAGTAGAGGGCAATAATGACTTCACGTGATCTAGACTGTATGCTTCTGTTAATACATCCTAGAATTGCATTTACCTTTTTTTGCTGCTGCATCACACTGTTGACTCATATTCAGTCTGTGATCTATTAGTATACCCAAGTCTTTTTCACATGTGCTGTTGCTTAGCCTGATAAACAGGGGGTAGATGCCCCCTTTTGTGGTAGCCATTGGCACTGGCAGCAACAGAACAGTGTAAGCACACAAAACAGAAAGACAGAAAGGCAGATGGTATGACTGATCTAATCAGTGGCATTAGCCAAAGATGAATAAAAGTCAACAGTGATCCATGTCTAATTAATCTTGGTAAATGTAATATTGTCATGCTTGTGTTGGATACCCTGGTCCACTTGTGTGTGACAAAGATACTGGACATGCGTAATACCTTCTCTGACATTATACTGGAGGTTGGCCATTACAGTATGCTAAAAGCATACTAGGCCAGTTCTTGCTGATACGTCTGTTTGCTGAAGAGTGCAAGATTGTTAAAAAGGCATATAAAATATCTGGTCCATCACTTCAAATATACTGCAGCTGTTGCTGCTGCTTCAGCTCTAATGGTCAAATCTTAAGGAACTTATTTTTGGACTTCCATGCGCTGCTTGACATAATACATGATTGCAGTTATAATAGAAGATTAATAATTTATTCCCAACGCGTTTCGAAGTAAAAGCTACTTCTTCCTCAGGGATTGTTTGTCATCCATATAACATGGACCTTGAAGGTCTCCAAAACACACAGAGGGGAAATGAACAGGTGCAAGTTGCTGTTCTTCATCAGTCCCCTCTTGAATTCTGGTGAGTGTTTTTTCCAGGATAAATATAAGGGGGAAGATATAGTTGATTCCACAGTTGTACCTACTTACAAGTTAAGAGAATATACTATGTTGCCAGCATGTTAGAGCACAGAGTGGGTACTCCTTTCCACAGGAAATAATGGATGCTAGTAATCTTCGAGAGAGGCTGAGCACATGCCATAATTTCTCAAATGGCAGCTGACACCACATGTTAGCATGGTGACTTCACCACCAGCAACTCGATGTGAGAGATTAGTTGGCAGACAAGCAAATGACTGTGAGCGTATGGCTGTTTCCATAACACATAATCAGGAATTGCTACAGTGGGGAAAATAAATATTTGATACTCTACCAATTTTGCAAGCTTTTCCTCCTACAAAGAATGGGGAGTTCTGTAATTTTTATTGTAGGTACCCTTAAACTGTGAGAGACAGATTTGAAAAATAGAAACCAGAAAATCACATTTTATGATTTTTAAATAATTTAATTAAATAGAATTTTATTGCATGAAATAATTAATGGAACAACTACCAAATAGCAAGAATTCTAGCTCTCACAGACCTGGTAAATTTTCTTTAAGAAGCCCTGCTACTCTGCACTCATTACCCGTATCAATTTCACCTGTTTGAACTCGGTACCTGTATAAAAGACACCTGTCAACAGACTCAATCAATTAGATTCCAACCTCTCCACCATGGCCAAGACCAAAAAGCTGTCTAAGGACACCAGGGACAAAACTGCAGATGTGCAGAAGGCTGGGATGGGCTACAGGAAAATAGGCAAGCAGCTTGGTGAGAAGGGAACAACTGTTAGCACAATTATTAGAAAATGGAAGAAAAAAGAATGAGTCAATCTTCCTTGATCTGGGGCTCCATGCAAGATCTCGCCTTGTGGGGTAAGCATGATTCTGAGAAAAGTCAAGAGTCAGCCCAGAACTACCTGGGAGGACTTGGTCAATGACCTGAAGAGAGTTGAGACCACAGTCTTAAAGATAAGACATAGTTACACATAGTTACACATTATGCCATCATGGATCCTGCATAGGGGGGTCAGACACACAGCCAGAATAACAGTATAGCTGACAGGGAATCCTAGTCTGGAGTGAGTATAAATACCCCTCCCAGATCCAAAGTGAGGCCGGCAAAAGTTAACCCTGTGAGAACAGGACATTAACCATGTCCTAACCAAGACATGTGTTTAGAATCAATATCGATTTATAGAAGGCATCCTCTTTTCAACTTCAGCCTTTTTACAGATGGTGTTGTGTTTGCATAAAGAATTTGTTGAAATTTCATTGAATCCATTTTTCCCTCTACCCATGAAATATTCTATTGGCTGCAACACAACCCCAGAGCATGATTGATCCACCCCCATGATTAATGGTTGGCGAGATGTTCTATTCCTGAAATTCTGTACCTTTTTATCTTCACACATACCTTTAATCAATGTGGCTAAAGAGCTCTACTTTAACCTTATCGGTCCACAGGACATGTTTCCAAAAAGCATCAATCTTGTTTAGATGTTCTTTTGCATACTTCTGGCACTGAATTTTATGGTGAAGACGCAGGAGAGGTTTTCTGCTGATGACTCTTCCATGAAGGCCATATTTGTGCAGGTGTCTCTGAACAGTAGAACAATGTATCACAACTCCAGAGTCTGCTAAATCTTTGTGAAGGTCTTTTGCAGTCAAGGCTGGGGTTCTTGTTTGCCTCTCTAGCAATCCTGCAAGCAGCTCTCACAGAAATTTTACTTGGTGTTCCAGACCTTATCTTGACCTCTAATGTTCCTTTTATCTGCCATTTCTTAATTACATTTCATACTGAGAAAAGAACAATTTGAAAACACTTTCTTCTTATAGCCTTCTCCTGCTTTGTGGGCCTCTACCATTTTCATTTTCAGAGTGCTAGGCAGCTGCTCAAAAGAACCCGTGGCTGCTGTTCTTGGCACAATGTTAGAGGAGGTTGGACTTTTATAAAGCTGGAAAATTTGCATTACCTGGATTTTCCTAACAAAGATAGTGAACAAGCCATAACCCTGGCTAATTAAGGTCTGAAACCTTGGTTAAAGTTATCTGAGCACATAAATCTCAATAGGTGGCTAAACTATTGCATCGGCCCATTTTCCTTTTTGTAATTTTCAAATAAAAAAAAATTACAATATATTTTATCTAAAATACAAAAGAAAAGGGTCATCTTTAACTTTAAGCCTTTTTGAGCTCATATCAATTTCAACTTGCTTACCTGTTCACAATAACAGTAATTTTGTCCAGGTGTGCCCAAACTTTTACATGCCACTGTAGATAGTACATGACTGACCAAGAACCATGGCCTGTAGAGTGCTGTAGCAAGACCTAATATTTAAATAAACAGGTAAGTAATAAGTATAGGAGGTCTATAATAAGTAACAAGTCAAATAGCAAATAAAATACATAATAAGTAATGAAGAGCAGATATAAAGCATGGGTAAAGGGATAATAATTAGAGATGAGCGAATTTGTTCGGATTCGGCTCTAAATACAATCAGAATTGAATCGAATATTGTTTCTGCAATATTTATTGAACACAGCCAAACATCATTAGAGTCAATGGGAGTAGAAATTACCGAATATGTCTGTAAAGCGCTGTGGAGTTAATGGCGCTATATAAATGAGTAAAATAAATAAATAAATAAAAAAGAAATAAAATGTTCGGAACCGATCATAAGACATACATTTGGCACGAATATTGTTCGAATATGGCTCGAATATGTCAAAATCAGATTCGAGGACAAAATCCAAACAAATTCGCTCATCTCTTATCGTAATACAAAGAATATGTCCGGTGTGGCAGCTGAGACTTCCCCAAGAATCGCCCACCCATTGATGAAGGTAATACCAAAATGCATGTTGGGGGGTAATAAGGTATAATAATTATAAGAAGTCATAGTTGCAGAGCATTATGGGAGAACTGAGTGGCAATGCCGAATGACATTGGCCTGCTCTCTGATGCTGCAGCAATGTGTGATATAGTGCAAAGAAAGTTATTTATTTTTTTAAACTCAGCAAATCAAATCTCAAAGTGTTTGAATTCACGAGAGACAGTCAATTTCAGGAAGTCCATTATGAGCTTGATCCACTGCAGATCGATCTGCATATCTCTACTTCCAAAAAATCAACTGAAATAGTAACATAACATAGTAACATAGTTTTGAAGGCTGAAGGAAGACCTTATGTCCATCTAGTTCAGCCTATTTTTAGTGCAGCTGTTCTGCATTGTTGATCCCAGGGAAGGTAAAATCCCACAGAGTAGAAGTCGATTTTCTCCATAGGGAAAAAAATTCCTTCCCCTAAGCTGGGTCAACCATCTACCTATAATATTCTGTTATTCGTAACCTTCTATACTGTTACTCACAAGAAAAGCATCCATTCCTTTCTTAAATTCATTCAGTGAGTTGGCCATCACCACTTCCTCAGGAAGAGAATTCCAGAGACTCACTGCTCTTACCGTGAAGAACCCTCTTCTATGCTGGTGCAGAAATTGTCTTTCCTCCAAACGAAGAGAATGCCCCCTTGTTCTTGTCACAGTCCTTGGTACAAACAGTTCATTGGAGAGATCACTGTATTGCCCTCTGATATACTTGTACATATATATTAGGTCTCCCCTAAGTCTTCTCTTTTCTAGAGTAAATAGACCTAATTTTGATAACCTTTCTGGGTATTGTAGTGAACCAACTCCATTTATCATTTTATTAGCCCGCCTTTGAACCCTTTCAAGTTCAGTAACGTCTTTCTTGAGCACCAGCGCCCAAAATTGCACACAATACTCCAAGTGTGGTCTGACGAGTGATTTGTACAGAGGGAAAGTTATGTTTTCATCTCGTGTCCCCAGACCTCTTCTTATGCATCCCATGACGCTATTTGCTTTGGTGGCAGCTGCCTGACACTGGGCACTCCAATTTAGCTTCTTATTGACTAAGATGCCTAAGTCTTTTTCCATGTCTGATTTCCCCAGCAGTTTCCCATTTAGTAAGTAATTGTAGCATCTGTTTCTCCTTCCCATGTGCATAACCTTACACTTATCTGTGTTAAACCTCGTTTGCCATTTTTCAGCCCAATTCTCCAATTTACTCAAATCTGTCTGTAGTTGCAAACTGTCCTCCTTTGTGTTAACTACCTTACATAGTTTTGTATCATCTGCAAATACTGATATTTTACTATGTAAGCCATCCACTAGATCATTAATAAATATATTAAATAGTAGGGGGCCCAATACAGAACCCTGTGGTACCCCACTAGTAACCCTGGCCCAATCTGAGTATGCACCATTAATAACCACTCTTTGTTTTCTATCACTAAGCCAGCTACCTACCCATCTACACACATTTTCCCCTAGCCCAAGCTTTCTCATCTTACTTACCAATCTTTTATGTGGGACAGTGTCAAATGCTTTAGAGAAGTCAAGATAAATGACATCCAATGATTCTCCTTGGTCCATTTGAGAGCTTCCATCCTCATAGAAGCTGATCAGGTTAGTTTGACAGGAGCGATCCTTCATAAATCCATGTTGATATGGAGTTAAACATTTATTAACATTGAGATATTCCATAATGGTATCCCTTAGAAACACTTCAAAAATTTTAACCACAACAGATGTTAAGCTTACCGGCCTATAGTTTCCAGGTTCCCTTTTACACCCCTTTTTGAATATTGGTACCACATTTGCTTGCCGCCAATCAAAAGGAACAGACCCTGTTTCTATAGAGTCATTAAATATAAGGAATAGAGGCCTGTTTATCACATTACTTAACTCCCTTAATACCCGAGGGTGAATGCCATCAGGGCCTGGTGATTTGTCAATTTTAATCTTACTAAGGCGGTTCTGCACTTCTTCCTGGGTTAGGCAGAGTTTAGAATCTTCTTCCCCATTCATACGCTTGTCATAGGAAAAGGAGGCCAAATGTTATCTGTCTTTGACACCTAACTGCTTGAACAATTGCTGTCAGCAGTGACAGTGGTGCCTCTGCTTGGAGCACCCATAATTTTTGCGGTAATAAGGTTATTTTTTCTCTCTGATACTACTATGGATGAATGAAATCTGCTTTTTCACACACTGATTTTTTTTCACTGGTCAGCACAAAAAAAAAAATCAGTAATATGTCTGTTTCATGGAGCTT
The DNA here is from genome assembly GCF_039654945.1 of Dendrobates tinctorius. Taxonomy (NCBI): domain Eukaryota; kingdom Metazoa; phylum Chordata; class Amphibia; order Anura; family Dendrobatidae; genus Dendrobates; species Dendrobates tinctorius. The sequence goes on along the minus strand of NW_027361746.1, from coordinate 5,027,922 downwards.
GATGTGGTGATTCCAAAAATATGCTTAGGTTTGCTCTATCACATAAAGTTTCTGAGATAGAAGTATGTTTGTTATTACATTATTTGTACCTTTCCAAAGTATGTGGTTTTTCCTATGTTATTTCCATTTCTTTGCTTGTCTTACTTAATTGTGAATTTTCTTACAGGGACAACATCAGTAAAGGTTTTAGGGAGTTTTATGGGAAGGAGTATTGACAGTGCAGTCAACGAATGACTGAATCTCGGAAAGTCACATGCTATGGGGAGGAGCTAACTGTTATGCGGCAGTAAGATTTGAGTCACTCAGAGAAGGATGGTGATGGCAGCAAGCGCTGGTATGTGAGACTCTGACAGGAGACAGGCCTCTACAGGGATCTGAGCCCTGCCACAGGGAGAAAGGAGGGAAGGCAGCAGACAGCCACCATTGTGAGAGGATTTTCAATGCATTTCAGGGAGGGCAAGACACCTCAGAGGGAAGAAAACAGCTCAGCCACTGAGGTGTAATTGAGTGAAGGTCTCCAAAGAGAGAGAACATGAAAGCAGCCAATATCACACTGGGAAACTGCCTGTCTGCAAATGTTCATCTGTAAGGAATATAGGCTGACCGGTTTACCTCACAACTGTATATAATTATCTACCAGATTACTTCCAGTGAAATCAGTTCTAAATATAAGCTACCACTGTCTTCTCTGGGGAAATATCTACATATAGTCGGTCGCCCCACCACATTTTTTTAGTTTGTCATCACCATTGAACTGAACTTACTCTACTGTTTGATCTGATTTAAAGGCGAAAAAAGCCCCAAAAGTGTATCAATCATCCAAACAGATTCTGCTATGTGTGTGGTTCTTTTACACCAAAAGGCCAAGTAAGTTCAATCACTCATGATATTATAAAGATGTACCAGATGTACTTTAAGTGTCTATTTGGTGATCAAGAAAAAAGCTGGGCCCCTCATGTGATATGCTCAAGTTGTTCAATGGTCTTCATGACTGGTTGAATATGAGGAAAGTGGCTATGCCATTTGCTGTTCCCATGATTTGGAGAGAACCCAAAAATCATAGTGATGACTGCTACTTTTGTTTTGCCAAACTGAAGGGCTTTTCTACTAAGAAAAAACACAAGATTAATTACCATGAACCTGAATCTGTGATTAGCCCAGTTCCACATGATGGTACCTTGCTGCCCGTTCCTGTACCACCGTTGTCTGGATTGGATGAAAATGAAGTGGAATATGAATACTATGGAGCTGAAGCTACTGGAGAAGACATGGAGACCTCAAGTCAAGATGAATATGTACTTGATGGAGCAGCCGAGCAACCAGAATGCTTTTCTCAACATGAATTAAATTATCTCATCAGAGACCATTCATTGTCAAAAAATAAAGCTGAACTTCTTGCATCTAGGTTGAAACAGGAGAATCTTCATGATGATGTCAAATAGTGTTATTACCTAAACAGAAGTAACACTTTAACACAATTTTTCACAGCTGATGGACCAATGGTGTACTGTAACAATGTGAATGGCCTCTTTGAAAAACTGAATCAAGAGTATTTTGTTGTAGATTGGTGATTGTTTATTGACTCAACCCAGAGAAGTTTGAAAGCAATGTTGCTTCACAATGGAAATATGAAACCATCAATCCCTATTGCTCACTCACTGCTAGCATGGGTCAGTTATGGGGCACAGTCAATCCACGTGCCTAAACCCTAGTGTTTAACTGTGTATTGCACACACCTCATTTTGTACCGATCGGCGGTTAGCTGAGCTCGGTACTCATATTTTTGCGCCACTCAGTGGACAGCCTAATTAGTTAGCTATATTCTCTTTGCCTCTCAGCGCTAAGCTGAGCTGGTATTTTGTCTTCCAGTGCATACCTCTCTGAGACGTTATCAGTCTGGGATCTTGCATTCAGCTCACACTGTGTGGAGTTAACACAGCGTGTTTTTTGGTGAATGCTCGCCGCACAGCTCCACCATTGTTCAGCAGAATAACATCTCTGCACGATGGACCCCGGGTTGCAATTACACTTTATTAGTTATTTTTATTTAGTGCGATCCGCCAACCCTAAAGGTGTATTTGTTGGTCCTCAGATCAGAGAGCTTATGAGAGATGATGTGTTTGAAGGAACTCTAAATGATAAGGAATTGAGATCTTGGAAAAGCTTCAAGTGGATCTGAGAAAACTTCTTAGGAAAGCAAAAATCTCCAGAATATGTTGAAGGTGTTGAGGAACTGCTAAATGCAAACCAGTGTCTTGGATGTCGCATGTCTCTGAAAATGCACTTTTTTCATTCACATTTAGATTTCTTCACTCAAAATCTTGGGGATGTAAGCGATGAACAAGGCGAGCGGATTCACCTGGACATTAAAGTAATGGAACACTGCTTTTGGAATGACTCAATGATGGCAGATTATTGTTGAATGTTATATAGGGACAATCCTGAAAAATCATATCAGCGACAGTCTAATGCAAAGAACTTTTAATTTCTGCTCAGATTTTGGTCTCTATTTTGCATGTGAAATTATTTTGGTTCAATAAAAACTGTTTTGTAAGGTGAAGCATTTTTTTTCTGATATGTAGATTAGTGTTTTCTTAATGTCGTGAGTATATTTCCTATAACTTGTAATAATGATGCTGCTCCATTGAAACTATACGTGCTACAGAAAAACTTTATACATTTTTGAAATCAGGACAAAAAGATGATTCAGAAAAGTACAAAGTCACTTGCGATGATTTTAAAAAATTTTTTTTGTAGACCTGTTTTGTCCTAATGCATAAAACTATAGAATTCATCTACACTTAGTTTTCCTCAATTGTTTGACATTTCATCTAACAATTAATGATGATGATGATTATTAATTATTATCATTTTTAGAATACAATTATTTTTTCTGTAATTTATAGCAGATGAGCCAGTTTGCTCCTTTTTCAAAATATGTAGCTTGATAGCCTTACTTTTACCTCAACCACAACGTTTTTGGCAGTCTTCCACAGGTTTAGTTTTACTTGCAATTGTAAGTCTTATCCTGGACCTAAGTTTATTCTAGACTAACCAACTAAGATCTCTAATCCTCCATTTTAAATCTGCTACCCAAACTGTATGAGGAACTTTATTTCCCCCCAATAACATGACTGTTACTGACGCAGGATGTAACAACTATGCTGTCATTTATTTTTATAAAAGACGTTTCAACGTTTTATGGCAAAATAACAGAATATTCACTGTAAAATATTCTAAATTAAAATAACACTCTTGCAGGGTGAAAGAAGACATTTTATGAACCAGACCAAGTTGCTTTCCAGTTCAGCCTATCAGGTCGTTAGTGATAAGCTTTATAGATAAACTATGTTGTGAGGCTTGTGAAATATTTTGTGAAAGATTTTAATGTTTGGATGGTGAAAATTTTTGTGATTTTACTCAAATTAGAATTCCAGGCCAGAAGGAAAAAAGTACCTGACATATAGCATTAATGGTTGAGCCTTACTAAAAGGCCACTTTATTAGGGATATGCATATAGTAACTAGTCTTTCGCCTTCAGAACCACATTAATTCTGTGTAGCATAGATTCCACAAGTTGTTGAAATCATTCTGCAGGATTATTGTCCTATGTAGACAGAATAGTGTCAAGCTTTTGCAGAAAGTTAGATGAAGGTGTTAATATTGTCATGCTTGCCATGTCTGTTATGTCCGCCATGTCAGTTTTGCCTCATGACCCCTGGAGCGGTGTGCACGCGCATCTCATGTCTGCTATCCTGCATGTTCCCTAGAGCAGTGTGCACACTCACCTCATGACTGTTGGGCTGCAAGATGGCTGCGTTTCTGCTCTGCCTTCTGTGATCATCTCTGCATGTCTTAAACTCCTGATCATGTGACCTTTCCTGGGTTCCAGCATTTTCTGGTTCTGCAATCATCTCTGCATGTCTGAAACCCCTGATCATGTGACCTTTCCTAGGTTCCAGCATTGTCTGGTTCAGCAATCATCTCTGCATGTCTGGAATCCCTGGTCATGTGACTGCTCTCTGTAATCCTGGAGGATCTGAACTGGAAGTTCTCCCCTGGTCCTGACCCGGAAGTGGAAGTGCTAATGCCCTATATCAGACCGCCCCTCCCTATGCTCAGGGCCTGAGTACTGTGTTGCTTCCCTGCATGGCTGCTTGGTCTGCTGGGTCGCTCCCTCTATTCTGTGCCCATGCACCTTGCTCTGTCGTGCCTCTCTGCACACGCTCTGTGCTTGTACTCCGTCTCTTGTCCCGTGCCTTGTCTAGTGTTTGTCCTTCGTGCCATGTTTTCTCTCTGCTCTGCTTTGCCTTGTAGTCCTTCCTTGCTCTGATTCCGTTCTGTGCTCCAGTCTAGCTCCCGTTCCTTGTTCCGTACCTTGCTTTGCTCTGCCTTGTTCCTCCCTATGGTCTCTGTCTTTGCTTGCTCTGCCTCACTCTCTCCTATGGTGCTCTGTAGTGCTCTCTGGCACACGCACCATTCCTCCTCTCCTACTTTTGGTGCTCTTTTCCATGTCTAGTCCCAAGGCTCTGCCTTGGTCCGGCTCTGGGCTTCGGCCTACACTCCGCTGCTAGACTCTTTCCTAATGTGCTCTTTTGCACGTGTCTAGGCTAGTCCCAAGGCTCTGCCTTGGCCCGGCTCTGGGCTTCGGCCTACGCTCTGCTGCTTGCTCTGTTTTTGCTCTGACCTGATTCCATGTTTCTGCCGATGCTTCCGTTCCTGGTTCCGTACTCTGCCTAAGCTCTGTCTTGTTTCTCGTCTCGCCTTGCCTTGTTGCTTCGTGTGCTCTTTGCATGCGCCTGGCCTTCCTAGCCTCCTGTTTGTGCCTCAACCGTGCCCACCCTAGCCGTGCCCGCCTGCTTGTGCCTCAGCCGTGCTCGTCGGTCAGTGACAGCTGTGTCGCCTGCCATGCCTCAGCCGGGTTCGCTGGAGTCTTGCCCGTCTGTCAGTGCCGCAGCCTGATCAGCTAGCCAGTGCCCCAGCCGTGCACTCTGTGCTCCCTTGCATCTCACGCTGTTTCTGCACTGCGCTCTACGTGCTCTCTAAAGCACGCGCAGGCCCTCGCCTGCTCCTTGGCATACCTCCCCGTGCTTCTGTAAAAGTACGCGTAGGTCTTGCCATGTACCCTGTCATGCCCTCTTGCACGCACAGGTCCTAACCCTGTCCTCGCCTGACCCTGGTGTGCCTCTCTGCATGTGCAGGACTCTGCCTCGCCTGACCCTGGCGTGCCTCTCTGCACATGCAGGACTCTGCCTCGCCTGACCCTGGCGTGCCTCTCTGCACACGCAGGACTCTGCCTCGCCTGACCCTGGCATGCCTCTCTGCACGAGCAGGACTCTGCCTCGCCTTACCCTGGCATGCCTCTCTGCAGGCGCAGGACTCTGTCTCGCCTGACCCTGGCGCGTCCCTTTGCACACACAGGCCTCCGTCCTTGAATCTGACCCTGGCATATTCCTTAACATGCATCGCGTCTCTAACTTTTCTTGTCTCCTTGCATGCAACCCTGGTTTGTCTGCCGGATGCCCGGAACCTGCCGATCGCTGCCAGAGATCGTAAGCCTGATGACTGCGGCCAGATGTCCGGAGATGATGTCCGCAACCTGATGCCCTGATCATGTCGATCGTTGCCAGATGTCCGGAGTCCGATGCCAGCATGCCTTTGCCTACCATCTCGCATGTACCATGTCTTGGACGTTGGTGTGTCTCCTTGCACCCACTCTGCCATGGACTCTAGCGTGTCTCCTAGCACGCACCTTGTCTTGGACTCTAGCGTGTCCTAGCACGCATCCTTCCTAGGAACTCTGGTGTGAACCCTAACACGTACCCTGCCCTGGACCCTGGTATGTTTTCTGCACGTGTTATGTCTGGAACATTTGGCGTGCCTTTGCACGCACCTTGCCGTGTTTCACCGTTTGTGCCCTGCACCTGATTCCCTGTTTATGCCTTGCACCTAAATAAAGTGTGTATCCCCGTTTGCTGAAGAAACCCTGTGACTTCGCTTTATGTTTCGTATCCTGTCCGTCCTGTTGCCAGACACTCTATATTGTCTCCCTGAGCCGGCCGTCTGGTCCAGCTGCTGTGGTGGCTCACCCCCTTGGTCTTGCCCCTGACACTCCTTGTATAGCGGGTAGGTTCTCACTAGGTCAGCTCGCCCTAGGTGGGTGGGTGCCACGGCCCAGAGGGTCCACTCTAAAAAGGAAAAAATGACTCAGCATAAGCTGACGCTCGTCACAAGTATGCTCTGAACAGCTCTATCAGGCCTGTTCTGGAAATGCTGTATTGGAAGTAAATTTGGGGATTGTGAAGGTCATGGAAGCCATGAAAACTGTCATGTTCCTGGAATCCATGACCATATGATGCCCTTTGCATGGTGTATTTTCCTGCTGGAAGTGTCCTTCTGCCATTGGGTAAAACACTTCCATGATGTGATAAACCTGGTCAGCCACAAAGATTAAAGAAGCCCTACTTCTGAATTTTTTCCCCTACACCTGTGTATATGCGCATGTACTGCAGCATCAGTGTGTTAATATACTCATCTACCACCATATTCTTCAGTATCCAGCACTTTACCAGTCATCTTCTTAGTCACCTGACAGCAATTCATCCAGGTCACTCTGTTCTCTGTGCGAGATCCATAAGTCTCTTTTCAAATGTGATTCTACGGAGGCTCATTCTGATGCTTCAAAAACTTACATTGTAAAAGCCTCTTCTAAGTCAGTGTGACTTGGAGAGTCTGAAGACCAGTAACATCACTCAGAAGAGGACCGGAAGGGTGCTGGACACTGGAGAAGATGGACAATAGGTGAGTATATTAGCACACTGACACTACAATACATACACAAACACACGGGTTTAGGGGAAAAAAATTCATAGGAGGGCTTAAGTCGTAGTATCCAAATGTCCATCGGCAGATAACCTCCATCAGGGAGGGTTCATTAATTCATGCTATTTATATAATAAAGGATAGACACGTGTATTTATTTGAAACTATTTGTGCCCTCCTAGTTCCTAACTATGAAGGCTGTAGTCATGGTTCTTCATTCATTGCAGTTATGCCTTAATGGTCAATCTTCTCTAGGCAGGGAATTACTTGCTACCATGTTATAACCACAAATTAACACAGCAAAAAAGGGCAAAAGTATTCCCCTGCCGAGGTCACAGAAATGAATGCAGGATGCAGCAAATCCCCTTTTTTGCCTTTTTATAGTTTCAAAAAGGTGGATTTTTGAAAAATTCTTGTAGAATTCATTTCAACTCAAATATATTCGTCCATCTCCATCAATGACAAATGATTAACAACAAAATACTTCTTACAGTTTTACCAACACCAACCTTCTAGAGAGACAAATGATCAAATATTAAAGAGGTTGTCCACTACTTTTTCAATGATGACCTATCCATAGGATAGGTCACCAATGTCTATTTGGTCGGGATCCGACACCCGGCACCCCGCTGATTAGCTGTTGTCAGCGTCAGCTAAGGATAGGTCATCAATGAAAAAATAATGGTCATCCTTTTTAAGTATTTCAGATTTTAACTATCATAAAAAGAACTATCATTCGAACATTAAAGCATCAGTTTAATGAATTTTTAAATTGAGCAGGGAGCTGAGATTAGTAAAACTTAAATCTTATTTTTTCACAGAAATTATTTTTGCTAAATTCAAATGTGTCTGGTTTCTTTTATCAGCTCTGTCTACAAGAGAAATTTGAAAAACATTTTTCTTACATATTCCATTATGTTTTACAGTGTTTCATGATCTGGGAAGAAATGTAAGAAAAGTACTCTAAGTAATGCACTTTGCTATAAGCATTAAAAGAGCAAGTTTGGTCACCTTAGCTTAAACAATTTGTCACCACAACAACCTGTGCCTTTTGTGGAAATTCAACATAGCAATCACAGGATAATTAGCTGATGTCTCAAGCTCAACTTAAGTGCTCCTTAACTATGTTTGTGGTAACTACGATCCTTCTCTAGCCAATCTCTGGTCGCTGTGTAAGACAATTATCTATACGTTGACAGATAACTCATTGTTTTAATTTAGCAGCACATGGGTTTTACAATTAGACTGAGTAATTCTGCTACAAATAAAAGACTAGAAGCTGATGAGCAGAAATTTTTTTTCCACGTGATGCATATTTATAGCGGTGACGAAAGCTTCAAAATAACAAGAGTCATCTTTAGTTTTGTCTTTTAGCTAAATTAAATGGAGATATGTTGTTTTGGTACATTTCCCTTTTATCATTAAAAAAAGCTCCATTAGGTGTGGTTTAATCTAAGGTGAGAAATAAAAATATACCGCTGTTGAAAGCCCTTGCCCGAAGGCGTCAATATATATGATACTTAATAGACGTCCACCAAGTGTAAACCAATGGTAACAATTAAGCATACACTGCTCCTCCTGTAGCTGAATATGTGTGTATCCCACTTTATGTATAGCCACATCAGGTCCTTTTAGTGTTTTGGGGTGCATACTTGGACACTTCTTGAGATCTTGAGCCTATTTTGTGCAGGTCCAATATCAGCAGTGCGTTTAGAATGAGAGGTAGTTTCTTAGCCAAGAGAAATGGATCAATTGGAGAACATTTAGGCTATTGGGTCTTCTTCCACTTGCAAATAGGTACTTGTTAAAATAGGTACTGTATGTTTTAATAAATTATCAGTAGCCAAGAGAGATGCAAACATAAATAGACCAAATAAAAAGTCCTTGGATTGTATGCTCATGAGGAATGCAAAAGGATAACCCTATTACATTACATTTCAAGTAAAGTTGTTGAAATGTCAATGAATCTCTTTGTCATTTTCAAGATGTAGTCCACTAAACCAAGAACGTAGATGATGATCAAACCAGGCACCGTGTCTTACATGTAAATACCAACTGCCTGGTAGAATGAGCTCCAAATCTGGCAGGGAAAAATGACCTCATGGATCTTAGGTTATCCATGAAAAATGTATGTAACAGCGCTCCTCCCTAGCAGGTGCCATTTATATTTTTTGTATCTTTACATACGACAGAGGGGTCTTTAGGTCCCTAAAAAACCCAAGTCTGAGCATAGTATTGCCAAACATCTATTAGCCGATGGACAGCCCGTAAAAATGAGGGAAGTTTTTCCAATATCAATGAAAAAAATGCCTTTGATTTTTTTTTTGAGATGAGTAGTACTTGAACAGGTCATTCTGATTGCAATTATCATAGTTTATACAGCTAAACGTATATCTTTGTCATTGAATATGGATTTTCAATCCACCTAGATAAAATGTTGACAGTCAAAATTTTTTTTTAATAATTTGATTTGAGAAAAAGAAAAATTCAGGTTGGCATCTCTGAGTGTGACTAATACCAATATCAATTGATTATGCCATGTATCATCATTTACAAGCAGTCATCATGTCTAGTCTATGTCTATTACAGTTATTTTCAAAATTTATTTCAAGATTTTTTTTCTTATCAGAAAAGATTTTTTTGGAGATAACTTCTAAATTCTTTTTCCAATTTTTTTTTTTATTTGGTAAAATAATTTTACATTTTGATTCTAAGACATATTTTTTCACTTTACATTTTGGAGTATTTTCTTTGTTCAAACGCTTCCAATAAGCAAATCATTTTAAGTAAGTATGTTCATTAATATTCATGAATTTATACATCAACCTATTAAAGTTACAATATAAAAAAAATCCAAATGAGTTTCAAAATTAGCAACACCTGTTTATTCTTATAGGAAAACTGTACTTCCTCTTTCCAAAGGAAATGTTGATTTTATGTTCCTAAACTACAGCAATGTAAGTAGATAATCTAAGGTCAACATGGCAGACAGGAATCTTAAAATTAATAAACCCTAAATGTTTTTCTAAGGTTCACATCTTGTGAAGGGATAAAATGAGAAAAAATACACTTGCCAATAAATAATGTTAGGTGAAGCCCACCAGACAGCAGACATTCTCAAACTGTAATAGGAAGGCAGAGCATAAATGAAAAAGTATGCCGAGATCTATTAAGTAAGTGCAGGATTTACAATCATAATTAAATGCGCATCTGAACTTATTTCCAGACAAAAGTCACAGACAAGAAAAACAAAAAGTCACAAATTAAAACTTGTCAAACGTTGATACTGTTACATTGAAATGACAAATAAATAATAGCCAATCTTTCACTTTCCATGTTTTTTTTAGAATTTAAAACAGAAAATATGAAATTGTGAAAAAACTTATTAAGTATATAACTTTGATATTATATAAAAGAAATAGCAGCACCACTACAAAAGATTATTCATGTGTAAAAAGTGGACTTTTTATTAGCTCATGTGGCAATGTTCGAGTCCTATCAGAGAACCAAAAAATAAGTGTACAATGAAAGTATAAATAGAGGTGTCAATCAAGTGCATAATTGTAGATCTATTAACCCCTTCACTACCAAGGGTGGTTTGCACGTTAACTCCCGGGCCAATTTTTACAATTCTGACCACTGTCCCTTTATGATGTAATAACTCTGGAACGCTTCCATGGATCCCGGTGATTCTGACAATGTTTTCTTGTGACATATTGTACTTCATGGTAGTGGTAAAATTTCATTCAAATATCTTGCGTTTATTTGTGAAAAAAATGGAAATTTGGTGAAAATTTTAAAAATTTCGCAATTTTCCAACTTTTAATTTTTATGCCCTTAAATCACAGAGATACGGCACACAAAAAACTTAATAAGTAACATTTCCCACATGTTTACATTACATCAGCATAATTTTGGAACCAAATTTTTTTTTTTGTTAGGAAGTTATAAGGGTTAAAAGTTGACCAGCGATTTCTCATTTTTGCAACACCATTTTATTTTTACGGACCACATCACATTTGAAGCCACTTTGAGGGGTCTATATGATAGAAAATACCCAAAAGTGACACCATTCTAAAAACTGCACCCCTTATGGTGCTCAAAACCACATTCATGAAGTTTATTAACCCTTCAGGTGTGTCACAGGAATTGTTTTGAATATTTAAAAAAAATGAACATTTAACTTTTTTTCACAAAAAAAAACTTCAGGTTCAATTTTTTTATTTTACCAAGGGAAACAGGAGAAATTGGACTGCAAAAGTTATTGTGCAGTTTGTCCTGAGTACACTGTTACCTGATATGTGGGGGGAACCACTGTTTCGGCGCATTGGAAGAGCTCAGAAGCTCAGATCAGCGATCTGTCACAGGCACTGCACAGGCTTTCCTCATGCCTGCGTTTTGCAGGCACTGAGGAGGCCAGCTCCCTGCATCTTGGATTCGGAGGCCTGCAGGGAAAGAGCCCCTCGCAGCAGTGCTGCACATTGCGCTGCTGTGGGGGGGGTCAGGGAAGCACGGAGGGAGCCCCCTCCCTGCCAATGCATCCCTTTAACCCATGGTACACCGCGATCGTGTTTGATCGCGGTGTGCAAGGGGTTAACGTGTCGGGGGCGGTCCATGACTGCCCCTGACACATTGTGCCGGGTGTCAGCTGTGATAATCAGCTGACACCCGGCTGCGATCAGCGGCGCTCACCACGTAATATTCCGTCCATGGAAATTAGGTCCAGGGTCACGTGGACGGAATATTACATCCATTGTAGGTAAGGGGTTAAAGTGCAATTAATTAATGAATCAAGCATACATTTCATTTGATAAGTGAATAGATTTACATATAGAACAGTAATTTTTCAAAGTGCATAAATAACCATGATCCATATACAGAATTAGGTCTCTTTCAGATGTCAGAGTGTCAGGTACATGTGGTGACAGTTTTCACATGTACTGGGTACTGGAGACACTTAGACCCATTTCACATGTAGATCCATTCAGGTAAATGGGTCTGTGCAAATTTAAGTGTGTTTACATGGACCGTGTGACCGTGGGAAACATACACTGACATGTCCATTTTTTAACATCAGCATGACATCCGTGTGTCATCAGTGTGACAAGTACTGGTGCCTTGGAAGCAGCGGTACCTTAAGCGCTGTTCCCCAGCGCACGGTGCTGAAGATGGCTCTCATCATTCTCCAATGCTCTGCTTTCGATCAGTGCAAGCAGGGGAGAATCTTGAGAGTTATATTCAACTGATAACAGTGAGAGCAAGCACCACCTGCGCTACAAGTTAATAAATAAAAGAACAGCGTAGGTCCCTCTGTATTTTTGATAACCAACCAGGCAAAACTCACAGCTGAGGACTGCAACCCTCTGCTGTCAGCTTCAGCAAGGATGGTTATCAAGAATAAAGGATCCTTTTCTATGACATATATAAAAATATATATTTTAGCAAATACATTTCTGCAGTTATTCTATATGACTACAGATTGCTTAATCCTGACAGTGTACAACTTGAACCCAATCAGGATTCTATTCTTCTGCTAGACTAAGTGGCTGTCAAACTGCATTCTGGTGCCCACATGTCACAGGAGTGTCAGGAGTGACTGACACTCATCCTGGATCCAGCTGTAGAAGGTCTTTGCGATTAGCTCAAGCACCTTCTTGATTTTTATATCTCTGTTGTGGAGCGATATCCCTCTCCCTTTAGGACCCAGTAGTTACCTCCACCTTCTGTTGCTAATTAGACACCTTTGCTGAAGGTTTATATTCATTTTGTGATGAATAATGTGGCAAGTGTTAGCTCTTACTTGTCTCTGTGTAATTGGAAGTACTAACAGTTGGTTAGTACCTCCTCAAAAGACTCTTGGAGGATTGCTGGCATGACATCTCGGTGGTCTTCTCAAGCTAAGTCTTCCCTTCGTTCGTCTACCCTCTCAGCTTTTAGTTGTTGTGGGGATGGACTAGTGTTTACCCCGTCCTCTCCCTAACCAAGGCCTATTACTAGGGTAAGGCAGGGAATAGGTTCCTGCTCAGCGACAGGTGCAGAGCCTATTAAGGGGATATTTAGGGTAGACAAGGTGATTTTAGATCTGCCTAGTGGTCTAAACTCCCCACTTCCCTAGTCGTTGGGCTCCCCCCTTCCTCTCCTCATTGTTGTGCACTTATTCCTTCCTCACCCAGCGTGACACCACATGCCAGTGAGTACATTTTCCTACTTTTCATAATGTTCTATTGAGAGAAGTGGAAACAAATAATAACCATGTGACCAAGAGTATAAAAATTGCACTCTTGCTGTCACGTGACAATCGCTGACAACAAAGCAGAATCCTATCAGTATGCACATTGTACATTATTAAGATTTAGCAATCTGCAGTCATGCCGTTTTATCTGTAGACAGCTTTGTGCAAAGCAGTGAATGTCAAGCAGATTAAAATATAACATATATTGGACTACCCAATACACAGCAAAAATAGGAATTCAACTGAACAATGTACAAGCTAGAATCATTTTCCTGTAAAACTATAAATCAAAGTGCTCAGGTACTTCAGCTTTATAACATGCTACTCACATATCAGACATCATATTCTGTGTGACCAGCTCCATTTAACGCCTTCCCATCATGGACAATTTTTATTTTCCTCCCATTTTCCAAGACCCATGATGTGTTTTTCTATTGACATATTTTGTTTGTTTGCTTGTTCTGGGAAAAGTTGCAATTTTGAACCACACTAAATGATTCTACCATTTAATGTATTGAAAAGCAGGAAACTAATAAAACAAAAAACTCAGTTTGCATGTTTTTGGGTTTTGCATTTATGCCATTCATGACCTGGCAAAATAATTCTTCAGGTCATTATGATCACGTTAATATTAATACCAAACCAGTATATTTTTTAAAATTTCAATAGTGAAAAAAAAAATCAGAAATTTGTAAAAAAATATTGTTTGTTCTCTAAGCCCAGCAGCTTTTTATTTTTCCATAATTAGAGCTGTATAAGAGCTTGAATTTTTTGCGTGAGGAGCTAATGGTTTTATTGATACTATTTTGGGGGCATGTTCAAAGTTTTGATAGCTTCTTATTGAATTTTTGGAATGATGCAGCTACCAAAAATGGCAATTTTGCTGTTTTTGCATTCACCATCAATAATTTTACATTTTTATAGATTTTTCATTTGCTTTTAATTTTAGCTGCCCTAGAATCATAGAATGTTAGAGTTGGAAGGGACCTCCAGGGTCATCATGTCCAATTCCCTGCTCAATGCAGGATTCACTAAACCATCTCAGAAAGATGTCTGTCCAGCCTCTGTTTGAAGACTTCCATTGAAGAACTCACCACCTCTCGTGGCAGCCTGTTCCACTCATTAATCACCCTCACTGTCAAAAAGTTTTTTCTAGTATCTAATCTGTATCTTCTCTCTTTCATTTTAATTCCATTACTTCTCGTGTGTCCATGAGCAAATGAGAATAAGAATGATCCCGCTACACAATGACATCCCTTCAGATATATGTGGACAGCTATTAACACTAGAACTACTGAGTTAGTCATTTTGACTACTTCGCACTATGTATTTCTCCTCTGTGACTACATTTTTTGGAATTCCGGCTTGAGACTCGGTGACTTTTCCTCAAATAGGATGTTAAAAAAGATTTTGTGGCAATAAATAATTTAGGTGCAAAAATTGTGCATTTATTTCAACATTCACCTATAACTACTAAAGGTAGTCATTTTGACTACCTGCTATATTTTGCTGTCCTTTTGTCACTAAAAGTTGCTGTAAAGTTTTGTGCATAATTTTTTCACTGTATCTTATTTACGATGATGTTCATATAGATGTAGTTCAATTCAGATGTCAACTTTTCACATTTTCATTGTGTTACCTGGTTGTATTATGACTGGGGAATACCGTTATGCAAAACGATAATGTCTAGGGACCGTTTTGTAGAAATTATGCATTACCTCAGATTTGATGAGAAGTCCAATCGATCGCAGAGACTGCAAACCGACAAATTTGCTCTCTTTTCTATTGTGTGGGACAGGTTTATTGCCAATTGCATTGCTTGTTACAAACCTGGCCCATACATTACGGTTGATGAACAACTTTTCCCAAGCAAAACCAGGTGTCCTTTCACACAGTATATACCTTCCAAGCCAGATAAATATGGCCATAAATTTTGGCTAGCTGTAGATAAGGATAGTAAATATGTTGTAAATGGCTTCCCTTTTCTGGGTAAAGATGATTCACGCCGTGCTGATGACCGTTTAGCTGACCACGTAGTCATGAAACTATTGCAGCCGTTTTTGAAAAAAGGTCGAAATGTAACCACTGATAATTATTTTACATCAGTAAAACTTGCCAAACAGCTAAAAAGCCAGGGAACGACTATCGTGGGAACGCTAAATAAGATAAGACGAGAAGTGCCTAAAGAAATAAAAACTATGAAAGAAAAGTTGTACAGCACTAAAGTCTATAAAAATGAGGATAATTTTACACTTACCGTGTATCAAGGTAAACCAACCAAAAATGTGATAATTCTGAGTTCCGTCCATCCCGATGTTCTTGTTGCTTCTGAATCTCCAAAAAAACCTCCAGAAACTGTAAAGTTTTATAATGAAACAAAATATGGAGTAGATGTAGTAGATCAGATGTCACGCAAATACAGCACAAGAACAGGTACTAGGAGATAGCCTGTTCACGCATTTGAAAATACCTTAGACTTAGCAGGTATAAATGCTTGGATATTATACAAGGAGATGACCACCGGACAAATGTCACGCAAGGCATTTTTGCAAAAGCTTGTCACAGAGTTGAGTGGTCCGTATGTTGTATCTAGGGGAAAGGGTGGCATGTCCCAAGTTGCTACATCTTCAGATGTGATGTCTCAAAAAAAAATTTTGCCAGATAAAAGCAAAATGCAAAAATAATCGATCTGTTGGAAATTGTATGACTTGCCATAAGTCTTTGTGTGGGCAATGTACTGCTGTAATTGAAAGACGATGCCTGAAATGCGAATCAACAAATGTTTAGAAAGTTACCGGTTGTACTTCATAATAATAATAACGGTTGGTCGGTTTTATTGAGATTCTGCGCCATATTTTCATTTTTCTTCTCCTTCACTTACATTTTCTCTGCTTGTTGTTCTTGAGTTGTTGTTTATATGTGTGCAGTTTAATAATAAATTATTTTAAAACGTCTATTATTATTGTTTTACTTAGTTTTCTTTTGTTATTTCCTGTAGAAAAATCTGAAAAAAAATCAGAAAAAAAACATTCCAAAGCATTATTGTTGGATCTCACAATAATAATACATTAAAAAAATATAATTATTAATAAATAACCACAAATGAAACTCTAATAATAAACGAAAACAAGTCAGTAGTCAAAATGACTACACTCAGTAGTTCTAGTAGGTGTCACGAGTACAGTAGTTCTAGTGTTAAGTCTCCTCTTACCAAAAAAAGAGAGAAAAAAATATTCAGCCTACAGTTCATCAGTGTCCATATAGTCCATAAGCGGTCTCATGCCAGGAGATGTCCAGTGCGGATCAACTGGCGCTATAAATCCAAATCCAAAGGAAAAAAGGGGTAATTGCTTCATGTAATCTAGACTCTAAGTTTCTTGTAATATAACCTAGAACTGTGTTTGCCTTTTTTTTGCTGCTGCATGACATTGTTAACTCATGTGCAGTCTGTGATCTATTAGCGCACCCAAGTCTTTTTCACATGTGCTGTTGCTTAGTTCTATTTCTCCCATTCTATAGATATAATTTTCATTTTTCTTGCACAGATGTAAAATCTTGCATTTCTCCCTGTTAAATACCAATATATTAGTCGCTGCCCATTGTTCAAGCTTATATAGATCCTTCTGAAACCTTTCTCTGTCTTCTCTAGTGTTAGCTATCCCTCGTAGCTTTGCATATTCTGCAAATTTGATTAGCTTACCTTCAGTTCCCTTATCTAGATCATATATAAAATTGTTGAGCAACATTGGGGCATGGACAGAGCCTTGTGGTATTCCACTTGAAACACTTTTCCAATTGGATATGCAACAATTTATTACCAATTTTTGAGTATGATCACTGAGCCAGATATGAATCCACCTAACTGTAGCTAGCCTTGTCATTCCCATACTTGGTCATTTTTTCATTAAGGATAGTATAATTGACTGTATCAAATGCTTTGCTGAAGTCTTGATATACTATATCTACAACATTTCCCTGATTCACCTACTCAGTGATTCCATCATAGAAAGAAATTAGATTAGTGTGACATGACTTGTTTGCTACAAACCCATGCTGGTTCTGCATAATTGCTATATTCTTTTCCAAGTACTTACATACATGCTGTTTAATAATTTGATCAAATATCTTTCCTGGTATAGAAGTAAGGCTCACTGGCCTGTAGTTTCCTGGATCTGTCTTCTTTCCTTTTTTGAAGATAGGAACAACATTTACTCTTCTCCAGTCTTCTGGGACTTCTCCTGTTTTCCATGATTTTTCAAAGATTCTTGCTAGTGGTTCTGCATTTTCCTCAGCTAACTCTTTGAGTACCCTAGGATGTAATTCATCTGGACCAGGAGATTTAAATTAATTTAAATTAGAAGTGTTTCCGCACCATATCTCTGTTTATGGAAAGAGTGGATTCTTTTATTCTTTCAATGGCACTGTGAAGATCAGTTGATGTTACATTTGCTTTCTTACAGAACACAGATGCAAAATGGAAACTTAAAAGTTGAACCTGCGATCATTTGATTACTTGTTTTAGATGCATCAATAGAAATCCAGCCCATGGCTGCACTGCACCAGAGCATCAATATTGCAGGCAAGGGATTCTTCAACAAATTCCCTGCCAGCATGGGAATCCATCGTCATGGTGCATCATCTCAACTGCGCAACTTGTCAATGCGGTCTGCTCCATAATCCTTCATCCGACATCTGAAGCCCATGTACGAAAGTTGTCAATAAGGGGTTAAAAAATGCTATACCTAGAACCAACAGAAAGTTTAACCTATAGAATTTCCTGTTATAATAGGTCAAGACTGGGCCACAAGCAAAGTGCTTATGGACAGATTTATAGTTATAAGGGCACATTCATATGTCCATACAAATTGGCACGAGATTGAACAGCAATGCATGGACCTGACCATGGGTCTTCCCATATATGAAGTTGTCACACTTGCGTAAGGAGACCCGCAGCCAGTCTGATCTCGGACTGATCTCCATTAAATCTCATACCGATTTCACAAACGTTTCGATGCCACCTACTGTAAGTTTTCTGACATAAAAAAAGATGAACATACAAATGTCAATATGAGCTGTTATTCCATAATAACGAAGCTTCCACACTAGAGATGAGAAAAGATATTAGGGTGGAACTGACTTCTACTTGAAATTTACAAGAATAATGCAAATTTTTCTGTAATTTTTCTATAATTCACTTTTGAGCTGATTAAGTACAATAGCTACAGGTTGGCTTTCATTTTGCTGAGCCATAAAGGACATTCAATAAGTTAAAAATAAAAGAAATTTATACTCATATTCCTCTCACCTATCTGGCCCATCAACTTCTTACTGTCCTCCATATGGTTCTCGTTGCATCTTCTTACTGTCTCCACAAGTTTTAAAATCCTGAGCTTCACCACATTTGGACTTCCAGCTCTGATAAGTCTTTGAATGGTTCTGCACATGCTCAGAGTTCTGATGTCACAATGTCAACCATATGTGCTTTGGTGAGTATAAGTGTTTTTTTACTTTGTTTTCACAAATTACTTTACTTATGGGGTCTGGAGAGATACCAGAGCACAATAAGGCAAATTTAATTTGCAGAGAATAATGTTGTTAGGGTTGCAGATCGCACTAAATATAAAATATGAAAAAGTGCAATTGCAACCCGGAGTCTACCGTGCAAAGATGTTAAACAGCAGCTAGTGAACAATGGCAGAGCGAGACTGTGAGCAAGCACTATAAACACACTGAGTTGAACGTCACTCAGTGTGAACAGAGCACAAAGTACCTAGCTCTGTTACACCACAGAGTGGTAATATACAACAGAGCTCTTAGAGCAATACCCTGTTAAATGACACAGGAGTAAAGCAAATATGATGGTAGTTGGGGTCCCTATGGCTACCCCCCATGGAAGTCTAGGCTGGAGGCTGTGCTTGCTCTGAAACTCAGCTGTGCTAACCGCACACATGACCGAAATTGGAATCAGATGCTAAGCCAAGTGGGAGTGCCCACCCTACACTGCCTGCCTAGACAGTGAATCGAAGTTATAGTAGCGGCACACGTGCACACAGAGTGGAAGCATGTCCACTCACACACATAACACAAATGATACTAACGCACCAGCGTGTGCTTCACAAAACTTTTTATATGTTCCGTTCATGTCCAGTCGGACAGGACCTTGCCTGTGGACCAATCCGGAGCTGCCACATCATCAGAGAAGCTGACGACCAACCTCCAATGAGAGGTCGCCACATCACGAACATGCTCAGTAGGGTGATTTATGGACTTAGCCTCCAGAGTGTCTGTTTGCTGATGCCTTTCACTGGTTACGGCTAGAATGCCGCAGTAACTAAGGAAACAGCGCGAGCCTGAGCAAGACACAGACCGACGTCTTTGCTCAGCAGCATCCACTGCGGCTGAAGTAGAATGGGAGACCACAGAAGCAGACAAGGCTTGGGATCTAACCTTTGCAGAATCCCGGCGCCTAATGTTACCCCCCCATTAGCATCCCCCAGCGTCGTTCATCACGCTTGAAAGCCACAAAGCCTGGGGGGCAAGAATGTGCTCTATAGGCTCCAAGGTCCTATCCTCAGGCCCACCCTTCCAGTCAACCAAAAATTTTATTTTGCCACATATCATCTTGGACCAGACAATGGCATTGACCTCAAAATCAACCGAGGACTTTTTCGAGTTCCCGGCAGGAGTCTCAGAAGATCGGGTGATATATATGGGTTTCAACAGAGAGATATGGAAGGTGTTGGCGATGTTCAGATGTGGCGGCAGGCTGAGGCAATATGCCACAGAATTCACCTGTTCCAGGAACTTGAAAGGACCTAGAGAGCGGGGAGTGAGTTTAGAGTACTCTACACGCAGCCTGATGTCACGAGCGGAGAGCCACACTAAATTGCCATTAGCGAAAACCAAAGCGGGATGATGATGTGCTTCTATAGAGACCCTCATTCTTTCCTTAGAAGCTTTAATGGCATCCTGTGTGCGATCCCAGATGTTACGATCCTCCACTGCCCAGTCCACCACCCTGAGGTCGGAGGACGAGACGGGCATGGGCATGGGAACATGCGGATGCTGATCGTAATTAAGGAGAAATGACATCTGCCATGTGGAATTGGAGATGGCATTTAGAGCAAACTCCGCCCAAGGTAGTAAGGATGCCTAGTCATCATGCCTGGCAGAAACAAAATGCCGTAGATACGTCATCAGAGTCTGATTGGCCTTCTCCATCAGCCCATTTGTCTCGGGATGATATGCAGAAGACTGACTGAGCTCTATGCTAAGCAGCCGACAAAGCTGTCTCCCGAACCGAGATGCGAACTGGGGACCCTTGCCACTGACAATCTTGTTAGACATCCCATGAAGGCAGAAAATATGCTTCACGAAAAGTACCGCCAAGGCCCGTGTCGAAGGTACGCGTGGAAGGGGAACCAGATGTACCATCTTTGAGAAATGGTTGGTGACTACCCAAATAACCCTGTTGTTACGGGACTTGGGCAAGTCCACAATAAAATCCATCTTCACATCTTCCATTGCCTATCTGCTACTGGCAAAGAAAGAAGCAAATCCGCAGGTCTCTGCCGGGAATATCGATTCCTGGCACACGAAACGCAAGCCTGAATGTAATCCCTCATGTCACGCGCCATCCGAGGCCACCAATAAGTTCTCGCCAAAAGTTCAGTGGTCCTCTTGATGCCAAAATGCCCTCCTAACTTGGAAGTGTGAGCCCAAGAAAGGACCTCCAGGTGCAGGTTAGGTGGTACATAAGATTTGCCCAGAGACACCTGCTCAAGTTACACCGGAGCCACCGTTCGAAGACTCTCTGAAGGGACAATAAGCTGTGGCTCGTCCCCCTCCTCAGATGAGACTACAGAATGGGATAGGGCATCGGCACTTAAATTCTTCACCCCATAGATAAAATGGAGAGTAAAATTAAACCGGGAGAAGAATAAGGACCACCTGGCCTGGCAAATAGAGCAGATTTTTGTGGTCCGTAAATACTTGGAAGGAGGAGGTGTCTCCACTCTGAGAAAACTAAGTTCATGTTCAGTAACTCCCTGTCCCCAATGGAACAATTTCTCTCCGCCAATGTGAAGGTCTTAGAGAAAAAGAAACAAGGGTATTTCCGACCATAAGTATTCTTCTCATATAGGATTGCTCCCACACTGACGGAAAAGGCATCCACCTCCAGAATGAAGGGCTTGTTTACATCAGGCCAATGTAGCACAGGAGCCCTTGTAAAGTGGGACTTCAAGGTAGTAAAAGCCTTGGAGCCCTCCTCAGACCACTGCTTGGTATTAGCTCCCTTCTTGGTGAGGGCTACCAGGGGAGCTGCTAGGGTAGAGACATGAGGGATGAACTTGCGATAACAGTTGATAAACCCCATAAAGAGCTGCACCGCTTCAAGGGAATGCGGCTTTTTCCGGTTCATCTCAGACTCCAGTTTAGCAGGATCCATGGCCAACCCCTTGGCCAAGATAATATACCCCAGAAAAGGCAGAGATTCCTGCTCAAACACACACTTCTCCAACTTATTGTTAAGGGAATTGGCGCACAGAAGTTCGAAGACTATACAAACATCTCTTCAGTGAGTATCAATATCTGGAGAGTAAATAAGTATATCATCCAGATATACTACTACTGATGTGGATAACAGCTTCCGAAAGATGTCATTAACGAAGTCTTGGAAGATGGCGGGAGTGTTACAGAGACTGAATGGCATTACCAGATACTCATAGTGACCATCCCAGTTATTAAACACAGTCTTCCATTCATCCCCTTTTCGAATACATATTAAGTTATATGTGCCACACAGATCCAACTTAGAAAATACCCTAGCAACCCACAGTCTGTCGAAGAGCTCCGAGATGAGTGGCAAAGGGTATTTGCTTTTGATGGTGATGGCATACAACCCCCTATAGTCAATGCATGGACAAAGTTCCCCATTCTTCTTCTGGACAAAGAAGAACCCAGCCCCAGCAGGAGACACTGGCATCCTAATAAAACCTCTTGCCAGATTCTCCTTGATGTATTCAGACATAGCCTCAGTCTCAGTTCTAGTAGAGGCACATGTGCACACAGAGTGGAACCGTGTCCACTCACACACATAACACAAATGATACTAGTGCATCGGAGTGCACCCCAGAGAACCTATTATGTTTTCCGCTCATGTCCATTCAGACAGGACCGTTCCTGTGTACCCTTCCGGAGCTGCCACATCACCAGAGCAGCTGACGTCCGACCACCAATGGAAGGTCGCCACATCACAAGCATGCTCAGTAGGGTTATATCTGGACTTAGCCTCCAGTATCTGTTTGCCACTGCCTATTGCTGGTTACCATAGACTTGGCTGGAACGCCAGTAGAAACCAAGCAAGCAGCACGAGCCTGAGCAAGACACTGAGACCGACATTTTTGCTCAGCAGAACCCAGTGCGGCTGAAGCAGAATAGGAGACCGCAGAGGCAGACAAGGCTTAGGATCTACCCTGTGCAGCAGGAGAATCCCGACACCTAACAAACGTAGCTGTAAACTGAATTTGCCCAAAAAATCTATATTATCTGTCCAATTCTAATTTTGCCTGATCCGCTCTTCATTATTCCATTTTTTAAATATGTAGCATATATGTAGGTTTTAGAAAAATTGTATGGGGCAAACAATTGAAGACAAACTCCAAATTTTTAAAGGTTATTTTTGACCTTTTTATGACAAGTTTTATCCAAGAGACTGGTGCCCTGTTTGCTAAAAAAAAATAGGAAAAAGTACTATGAAAACTTATCATACTTAAATAGATTTTTGTCAGGTATTCCATTCATGCAGTTACATCTATCAAGTTTTCATTTTAGTTACAGATAGAATCAAAGAATTATTCTTGAACAAATGGTTAGAATTTTTTTTCCTTTCTTTTTCTTTTTTTTTACAAAGCAATTTATTTTTAAATACCTGTCATGTTCGCTATATCACTGCTGCTCTAATTCAACAATAAAAAAATCATTGAATGAGAGCTCTTTGTTAGTAACAGCGGTAATTCCAGAGTTTCGAGGTAATCACCGAAATAATTAGGTACCCAACTAATTACACTACCACTGCAGGTAACATTAAAGTATTAACGTAATAGATTCATTTGGGGTTACAGATTGTGTGTTCTTGTTTGATCTTTTTTTCTTTTTCTTAATGAATCATTCTTCGATATTTAACAAAATAGACTTATTCATGATTTTGTTTTTAAGAAAGTAAAACATGAAACACTTCATCCAGTAACTACTGATACCTTTCTTTTAGGAATAATTGTTAGTTTTTTGATTTTTGCAATGAAATATTAAGTCTTTTTTCCTTTTAATATATCTTTTGATTAATGTGATTGATACAGTTATCCTGTTTGTTGCTGTGATGCTTGACATCTAGATCAGCTGTAATAATAATAATAATCTTTATTAATATAGCGCCAACATATTCTGCAGCGCTTTACAGTTTAGCAGTTTCAAAACAAGTCATAAGTAACAACGTTAACAATACAACTGTAGAATATTCATACAGAAGGCTAAGTTTGTTGGCTGAGATGCAATGTGTATCTCAAAGTGTTAAAGGTAAACTTAGTCTCTGTTTTTTCTACTATATAATTTCCAATGATAAAACAAGCCTTATAGCTGAACCACATCTCTGATATAATGGACCTAATCCATAAAAATTCCTTCCTTGAATCTGATAATGGACCTGAAGGGCACTCAATTGACCTCCATTGGCTTAAATTGGGGTTCATTATGATTTCATCCAGGTTTCCATTATATTGACAAGAATAGCACTGTATGGTGTGTTATTCTTGCTGCCAAACGCTATGGAAAGCCCCAAAACTGATTTGAATGTAACCTTAATAATAATAATAATAATAATAATAATTTTATTTCTATGGCGCTGACATATTCTGCAGCACTTTACATTTTAGAGGGGACTTGTACAGACAATAGACATTACAGCATAACAATAGAAACATAGATCAAAACAGATACCAAGAGGAATGAAGGCCCTGCTCGCAAGCTTACAATCTATGAGGAAAAGGGGAGACACGGAAGGTAGATGGTAACAATTGCTTTCGTTGTTCAGACCAGCCAAAGTGTAAGAATCGAGTGTTCATGTAATGCTGCTTGAACCGTTTATCAGTATAACACTGCAGACACAGAGGACTTTTAAATGCATAAAGCATGTGAGAACATGATGCGAGGAACCTGGTTGTAAAAGATTTTGAATGGGCAACACAGGGATAGTTAGGTTAATGCATTGAGATGGTAGGCCAGTTAGGGCACTCTTAAAACTGTGGGGATTGGGGATTAATCGTATTAACCTGGGTAGTGCATTCCAAAGAATTGGCACAGCATGTGAAAAGTCTGGGAGACGGAAGTGGGAGGTTCTGATTATTTAGGATGTTAACCTCAGGTCATTGGCAGAACAGAAGGCACGGGTAGGATGGTAGACTGAGACGGGGAAGAGATGTAGGGTGGTGCTGAGCCATGGAGTGTTCAGTGGGTGAGGGAAATAAGTTTGTACTGGATTCTGGAGTGGATGGGTAACCAGTGTAATGACTGGCACAAGGTAGAGGCATCATTGTAACGATTGGTGAGGAATATGATCCTGGCTGCCACATTCAAGACAGATTGGAGAGGGGAGAGTTTGGTAAGAGGGATACCGATTAGTAGAGAGTTACAATAGTCCACACAAGAATGAAAAAGAGAACCAGTTATAGTTTTTGCAGAGTTGAAAGTAAGAAAAGGTCGAATTCTAGAAATGTTTTTGAGGTGCAGATATCAAGAGCGAGCCAGTGATCTGAAGTGGGGAGTGAATGAAAGCTCGGAGACAAGTATGACCCCTAGACAGCGTGCATGTTGCTGGGTAGTAATGGTGGAACCACACACGGAAATGGCAATGTTGGGCATAGGTACATTAGTAGAGGGAGGAAACACAAGAAGTTAAGTTTTTGACATTTTCAGTTTCAGATAGAGGGAGGACATGATGTTAGAGACAGCGGTAAGACAATCATCGGTGTATTCTAAAAAAGGCAGGTGTAATATCAGGAGAAGTGTATAATTGGGTGTCATCAGCATAGAGATGGTACTGGAAACCAAATCTACTGATTGTTTGACCAATAGGGGCAGTATACAAAAGGAAGAGAAGGGGGCCTAGAACCGATTCTTGAGGAACCCCACCAGTAAGGGGAAGATAAGAGGAGGAGAAGCCATCAAAAGATATAATGAAGGAGCAGTCAGAGAGATAGAAGGAGAACCAGAAGAGAATGGTATCCGTGAAGCCGATGGAGAGGAGCATAGTGAGGAGGAGCTGATGATCCACAGTGTCGAATGCTGCAGAGAGATCCAAGACAATTAGCATGGAAGAGTGACCATTAGATTTAGCTGTTGGTAGATCATTAGAGACTTTAGTGAGGGCAGTTTCAGAAGAGTGTAAAGAGCGGAAACCATATTGTAGAGGGTCGAGAGGAGAGTTATCTGAGATATATCGGATAAGATGGGAGTGGACCAGGCGTTCCAGGAGTTTAGAGATGAAGGGAAGATTAGAGACAGGTCTATAGTTAGCGGCACAGTTTTGGTTGAGGGATTTTTTAAGTAATGGATGTATGATGGCATGCTTAAATGAGGAGGAAAGATACCAAAAGAGAGAAAGAGGTTGAATATTTTTGTTAGGTGAGCGGTGACAGCAGGGGAAAGGGACTGGAGGAGATGGGGTCACTAGTGCAAGTGGTCGGGCAAAAAGATGCAAGGAGCCTGATTACTTCTTCTTCTGGTACTGGTTCAAAGTCAGAGAGTGAGCTAGATGCAGTGGGGGAGGGAGGACAATGCGTGGTATTGCAGGGGATTTGGAGATAATTTCCTGTCAGATGTTGTCAATTTTTTCTTTGAAATAATTGGACAGATTGTCAGCATGGAGATCCAGGGTTGGGGCCTGCATTCTTGGGTTGAGTAGGGAATGAAAAGCGTCAAAGAGATGTTTAGGGTTATTGGATAGTGAGATAATGAGGGTGTTGAAATAGGTTTGTTTGGAGAGGTGAAGGGCAGTGTTGTATGTTTTAAGCATAAACTTAGAATGGATGAAATCTTTGGGTAGATTGGATTTTCTCCACAGACGTTCGGTGCACCTGGAGCACCGCTGCAGGAAACGTGTTTGCAGCGTGTGCCACGGTTGTCGCTATCTGTGCCGTATTGTTCTATATATGGGAGGTGCAGTTTCATCCAGGGCACTTTGCAGTGTTTCGTTGTAATGCTTCAATGCAGAATCAGGACATGAGAGGCAGGAGATAGGGGTCAAAGATGACTGCAAGTTCTTCATAAGTTTCTGGGTATTAATGGCCTGTATACTTCTATAAGTGTGGAAAGTAGGGGTGACCTGAGCGGGATGGCAGTTCTTGATAGAGAATGAAAGAAGGTTGTGGTCAGAGAGCAGGAGAGGGGAGCAGAGACTAAGCAAAGCCGGGAGAAGACCAAGTCGAGGGAGTTTCCGTCTTTATGCATTGGAGAGTTAGTAAGCTGCGAAAGGCCAAAAGAGGAGGTTAGAGATAAAAGGTGAGTAGCAGATGGGGAGAGGGGAAGAGCAATGGGGATTTTGAAATCACCCACAGCGAGGGTGGGGATGTCACAGGAGAGAAAGTGTGGAAGCCAGGTGGCAAAGTGATCCAGGAACTGATGGGAGCAGCCCGGAGGGCAATACACCACCGCCACTCTCATGGAGAAGGTGATGTAGAGTCTGACAGCATGGACCTCAAAAGAAGGGAAGACAAGTGAGGGTACTTGAGGGATAACCTGAAAGGTACATTTTGGTGATAGGAGCAGACCAACACCTCCACCAGCTCCGTTGTCCGATCTTGGGGAATGAGAGAAGTGTAGTCCACCATATGAGAGAGCAGCAGCAGCGGTGATGTCTGGCTACTGGATCCAGGTTTCAGTAAGAGACAGGAGGTTAAGAGAATTAGAAAGGAAGAAGTCATGGATGAAGGAGAGCTTATTACACACTGAGTGAGAATTCCAAAGAGCACAATTGAGATAGACAGAAGGCATGCAAGGAATATTAATAAGATTAGAGGGGTTTCTGAGTGTAGCAGTTGGGGGGTTTGACTTGATATAACATGAGGGGCCGGGGTTGGGAGAGATAACTCCTGTGACTAGGAGAAGGAGGATAGAAAGAGTGAGCAGATGGTTAAGTGATTTGTGAGAGCGTCTATTGTGTTGGATGATGGAACTGAATGTATCTCTGCTGTTTAGCAATGTGAAAAGAGCATGCGTGCTATACATAAGAGAGGTGAGGACTGAGGGGCCAATATAGATGGAGTGTAAAGCGTTAGTCCAAAAACGGAGGATGAGTGAATGCAGCAGCCAGGACACAGATTATACAAATGCATATGGTGAATAATTGTTGTAGTTCAAATATACTGTGATAAGGTTTGTTTAATTGTCTTACCTGTCTCCTGCCCTGTCTAACTATCATGGTTTAACTGCCACTACTTTGATAAAATACACTTCGATTAAATGTACATAAATGTCCCCCTGCATAAATGCTTCCCCAAGCTATGCCTCAATATATAGGAGGCTAGCTCTACGATCTCTATCACTATTTTACCTTTTTAGCAATCAATCCACTAAGTTAAGACAGCAGGAGGCCATAAATGAACTAACAAATAAACAAATATGCAGGCATACATGGATCATAAACCACTTTGAAACAGTTGCATGACCTTACAGCATAAAGGGACAAGCAGAGTAAGTTTAAATATCTACTGTAAATACCATTACATATGCTTGCAAATATGAATAGGAATAACTGGACACCCACTAAAGGGAGTATGTCACCAGAAAAAAATGATATTAACCTGCAGATATGGTGTTAATCCACAGGTTAATAGCGTTACTAACCTGCCCGGCCTGCACTTACCTGAATGCTGTGGAAAGAAAAATGAACTTTATTTCACCCGGCAGTTTCAGATGTCACAGGGGCTGGAATACATAGCGGTTGCTGTAACAATGACCCTGGGCCTTATTGACAGCCGGCCCTTGTCAGTATCTTATTTTTTTCAAAAAGTAGACCCAGCATGGTATAAATTTTGAAAAAGAATACCTGTCCACTACGTATCTCCTGACACTGCATCAGTAAACCTCCTAGTTATCTCTTCTAGCAGAAAAGGATGTGTAATCAAAGTGTCCATGATGTGGCCAGTGATTTGCAAAATCAGTCACAAATTCATACCACTTTAAAAAGATTTACAAAGTCAGTCCCCATACATTTTATTCTGATTGTTTGGGCATGAAACTGCTGCAGACAATCACTAGCTGCGGTGCTGAAGTGTTGTTCACCATTGTGCTTATTGATTTTTTTTTTAGCAAATTCTAAGCTGATTCTCAGATTTTTTATGGCTGGACTGTTTCCTTAAACGGGACCTATCTTGTAAAAAAAATGCTACTAACATGCAGATAGGGGGTTTATCTGCATGTTAATAGTGCTCTAAAGCTGTGCAGCTGCAGCACTGAAAGCTTTAGGCCTCTTTCACACTTCAGTTTTTTGTGTCAGTTAAAATCCGCCAAAAAGGCGGACAAGTGGATCCGTTCCTAACTGATGTGAACGGATGGCACAGGATCCGTTTTTTGACGGATCTGCAAAATGAGGAAATTTAAAGAGAGAGAGAGAGAAATGCATCTCAATGGGGAAAAAAACGGATCCGCAAAAAAAAATTGCGAATCCGTTTTTTTCAAAACCTGGCGGATTTTGACTGATTGTAAAAAACGGAAGTGTGAAATAGGCCTTACTATCCAGAGGAAATTAAATCTCCGCTCAATACAAAGTGAGTGGTGGCTGTTACCATGCCCCTGCATTGAGTGACAGCCAGCTTAACACTGATTCACTGCTGAGCCAGTTGTCAGTAAATGCAAGGGTGTTCTTACAGCCATCACTCATTGTATAATGAGGGGTGACTGAAGCCATGCCTCTATGACTGAAAGTCTGAGGTAGAAATAGAGGTAATTTTCTCCAGGAAGCTGAGCTATCAGTACTGCAGGCGAACAGTTTTACAACACTATTAACCTGCATACCTGCAAGTTATTAGCATATGTTGATATGTCAGACTCAGGTTCCCATTAATTACAACTAGTGATGACTACTCGGTACTCACCCAAGCATCTCACTGCTCAAGATGCTCGGAGCTCGCCTAGTATTTCTGGGGTTGCTCGGCGGGAGCTTGGGTCCCCGCCCTGCATGTTTGGTGCTCTTTAGAGAGCCAATGAACATGCAGGGATTGTCTACCACACACTGTAATGCCGCAGCCATGTTTGTTGTGGGATTACAGCGTCATAAAGTATATATCAGTCCTGGCAACGTCATGCTTGTCACAGTCTACTCCAGAAGCAGGCAGTGTAGGGAGAGGTGCTGCTGAGCTAGGGAGAGATTTGTTTGGTTCTTACTTAGTGTGGGTATACCATATATTCTACACATATCCATCTTAACTAACAGTCCTGCTGAGAACTAATAAAGCTGCATAGATATCAGTGCTAGGGAGGCAGGCAGTGTATGTGGCAGAATGCAGTGCATATGGCAAGAGGGTCCATTCCACTTCTGTTTGCTGCTGCTGCTATTAGGCTATGTGCACACGTATGCAGAAAATTTCTGCATAAAAACCGGACTCCTTCCCAGAAAACGAACGTTTTTACAGCGATTTTGCCGCAATTTTTTTCAGAGAGTCCCCAGACGCATAGAAAATATCCAGAAATGCGGAATTTACCGCAAAATTAATGAGCATGCTGCGTTTTTTTTGCTGTAAAAACGCATCAATATGCACATAAAGTTCAAAATGCATTAAAATGAATGGGAAGCTTCTTTTAGGCATTTTTAAGGTGGATTTTTTTGTAAATCCGTGGGAAAAATGTAAAAAAAAAACGCAACGTGTGAACACAGCCTTACAGATATTCCTAGACATGGCCTCAGGTATCAAATTGAGAGGATGGAAGATTAATGGAGTTATTTTGCACTACTGAGATTTGAAGACATCAATTGGCAAGAAATATTAACAAGCGGTTTTATTCTATGCGTATAGCACACTTCTTCTGTAAATAACCACATATGAGCACATAGACACAGAGGGCAGTTTTTAAAAGGATGGATTTCAAATAAAGGTGCCAAACCAACATATGACAGCATATGATGTGTCAACGTTCACTGAATAAACATATGGTTAATACAATTAACATTGGTCAATTAATTGTATATGATATATATTCAGAATTTATTCTTTGAAGTGTATATAGTGTAAAAATATAAGACCCTATTTGTATTACATTTTTTCCAGCTTCTCTAACTTGCTGAATTGGCATAACCCTTTTAGATGTGCACAGTTTATAGTTTCTATTAGGAACAAGTCAGGGTTTTTAAATGAGGCCCAATAGGTTTTCAACTAAGTGTTTTACAAAATCTGTATAATATAGTAATACAACCAAAAAATGAACAACAGAAATAGAGTTTTATAACACATGAAGGCCGCTGCTGTACAATTTGGTCTTTAAAATAACATTAAGCTACTTGCAAAGTGAGCAAGTATGGCATGTAGATAAAAGTGCAGATAATTGTTTGTTTGGAATGTTAAAGATATATTTGTATAGATGGAATGGAGATAAGACAGCGGTTGCAGGCATAACTGAATGTATGAATAAGCTAAAGTTTCAGACCTGTGCTGTGTAATGTGATATCTGCCACTATTTTGGTTAACACACTTACTTGAAAATCTTTGAACCAAATAAAAGTGTCAAGAAGATATCACACGCATCCAGCATACACCGCTCTAAGCCTGTGTTAGATTCCTGATATGTTTTATTAGTGTTATTTTTTTAAGTCGTAGATATATCTTTCGCTTAATATTACTGAGTGGATGGAAAAAACAGTTTTCCAGCTCTATAACTTATGTCGTTAACATAAATTACTAATGCACTGTAAAGATTCATCGTAAATTCAATTTGTCAAATTATACGTTAATTTATTCAAGGTGGAATCTAGTTACAATAAAAACTACTCTCAGGAGAGATTCTATAAGAGGTGCAGAAGTAACAGTGGCACCCATGACTGGTGCCAAAGTGAAAGAAGCGTTTGCCTCATAAAAGACACCTGTATTATCAATGATACATGGCCAGTGGAGACCTTTTTACCAACTTGCATCATCTTTAAAGGGGTTGTCTACTACTAGGACAACCCCTTCTCAGTCCTCATGTTTGGCCCTGTTAAAGTAAAAACATGGGATTACGTGAGGTTATTACATCAGATATAAATGGGATTCCGCAGCAGAAAAATCCGCAGCATTAGCACAGCATTGCAGAATCCCATAGGATTGCATGGGATGCGTTTGTTTTGCATTTTCGCGGCAATTCCATTAATAAAAAAAGCCACGAAAACGCAAAAAAAAACCACTACGTGTGAACACAGCCTTACAGTAGTAATGTGCACTATGTTTTTTGTACCATATGGAAAACTTAATAAACACATTGGATTAAAAAAGAGGTGCAATATTAGATGAAGGATATATATGTATAAGAAATGTATATTGGCCTCATTGCTTTATTGGCCCATCCATACATCTAGTGCAATAGGTCGCTATATAACTTAGGGATCGGCAAGCATATCATCAGAAATTCACTGTAAGTTTTTTATATCACTACTGCAAGAAGAAATTGAAAATATCTAGACCATTGCGCCTCATATCACTGGCCCTCCAGCTGCTGAAAGACTAGAACTCCCAGTATAAGGATTGCCAAAAGTCCAGAAATTCCTGGAAAGTCCATAAAGTTAGGCCACTTTTTTAGTATGTCCATAAAAACAATTGATGCCTCCAGGACTCCTTATAGCTGGAGAAACCTGTACAAAATATTTTCACATTTTTCGGGATGTTCTTCTGTATGATAATAAAGTCAAAGTTGCTGGGGCTGAAGAAAGTCATGTCCGCTTTATTACCGGTTACCATAACAAATGACATCACTTTAAACAGATTGTTAATAAACATTGGCCCATTTTACAGGCTGATCCAATCTTGAAACAAATCTTACCTTCTACTCCTATGATTGTGCCAAAAAGATCTAGGAATCTTAAGGATATTCTAGTATGCAGCCATTATGAGCCCATGAAAGGTAGTAATAGAGGGGATAAGGAACTGGCTGGCTTTTTTCCTTGTGGCAGGTGAAAAGCCTGTGCAAATTGCATTAAGGCCAAAACCTTTACTAATTTTGATGGCTCTAAAAATATGATATTAGGAAATTCATCACGTGCACATCAAAAGGAGTTGTGTACCATGCGATGTGTCCGTGCGGCAAAGTGTACATTGGCCTTACTACGAGGGAGTTGAAGATTCGTGTCCGAGAACACCATTTGGACATTATCAAGGCCAAAACTGTGGATGACATTTCAACTTTAAAGACAATTCTGAGGCATTATAGGAAATTTCATGGTTGTGATCCGTATCTTCTTAAGATAAAAGGTATTGATTTGGTTAGCTTGGGACCTAGAGGGGGGGATTTGGGTAAAGCGCTTGCCCAAGTTGAGAGCTGCTGGATTTACCGGCTAGGCACTCTGGCTTCCCAGGGCCTTAACGAAAACCTTGGTTTTAGTGCATTCTTATAACTTGTATTTTTCTTTTGCATCTTTTGGATCCACAATTTTAATGTGTTTTTGTGTTTTTTTGGTAGGGTTTTATTTTTAATTTTGTTTTTTGGTGTTTTATGTGTTTTAATTTTATTTTGTTGTTTGTAGGATGTCATACTGTTATCCTGGCTCATCTGTATTATTCATCACAGCCACCTTTTGTCCGTTGAAGAGAATTGTTGAAGAATTTAGGAATGCTTGGACAAAAGACATCTTTGTATGATCTACAATCAAGAATCCTTTCCAACATGAACATTGCATATCATTATAATCTTGATTACATGAACTGAGTTATTCTGTTGGACTGTTGGGATTTTACTGTATTCTCATTTTTAGTACCATCAATGTTGTATGGACTATTTTTCTGAGCTAAATATGGAATTTGCGGGACACATGGGACCTTTTTAAGTCTATGTGAACAATATTATTAAAATGTGAATTTAGTCTTGTTATGTCACTATTATCGCACTTTCGATGATCTGTACATGTATTTATAGTATTGCACCTTGGCACTTTTTTAGTGTATTTTTGCACTTTTGTCACTTTAGTTTTTTATTAAAGAATCAATTTTCACTTTTTAATTTTCTGTTTTTTTATTTATTTTTATATTAGTGCTGGATTACGCACTGAGTGATGTTCATGATTGGCTTGCTTCTTTCCTGCAGCGGAGGCTGCCATCTGTCCTCACTTTAAGTGCGGACCCTAGTGCCTGTATTTATCAGTTTTGCGGCTCTAATTTTGAGCGCTTTAATGTGCACTTTCACTTCTTATTATTTTTATTCTTTATTTATTAATTTGTATTGCACATATTGCACTTTAATATTTGCACATTTTAGCCTTGTGTGCCTGTTTACACACACGCATATATTTTGTTGCAAAAAGGTTCCTTTTGCTATTTATGGGATTATTATATCCCACTGTTAATAGAGTGGCTGAGTGAGTGTGTGCATATATTTTATATCTATTTAATTGGATCAGTTCCTCTATTTGAACTTTGGGTGGCTGTGTTTCTGTGTGATAATGCGTACTGGATCTCATTCCTCCCTAGTTGGATTTGCATGCTCCTCCCCTTGTGGGTCCATAAAAATCTATAAAATTATATGAGTGTGATCTCTGGCGCCTGATTTAGTGTGGGTTGCGCAGGTTATGCATACGTTTTGAGGTTTTTGTTATATACAGTGGGGCAAAAAAGTATTTAGTCAGTCAGCAATAGTGCAAGTTCCACCACTTAAAAAGATGAGAGGCGTCTGTAATTTACATCATAGGTAGACCTCAACTATGGGAGACAAACTGAGAAAAAAAAATCCAGAAAATCACATTGTCTGTTTTTTTTTCATTTTATTTGCATATTATGGTGGAAAATAAGTATTTGGTCAGAAACAAAATTACATCTCAATACTTTGTGATATATCCTTTGTTGGCAATGACAGAGGTCAAATGTTTTCTGTAAGTCTTCACAAGGTTGCCACACACTGTTGTTGGTATGTTGGCCTATTCCTCCATGCAGATCTCCTCTAGAGCAGTGATGTTTTTGGCTTTTCGCTTGGCAACACGGACTTTCAACTCCCTCCAAAGGTTTTCTATAGGGTTGAGATCTGGAGACTGGCTAGGCCACTCCAGGACCTTGAAATGCTTCTTACGAAGCCACTCCTTCGTTGCCCTGGCGGTGTGCTTTGGATCATTGTCATGTTGAAAGACCCAGCCACGTTTCATATTCAATGCCCTTGCTGATGGAAGGAGGTTTGCACTCAAAATCTCACGATACATGGCCCCATTCATTCTTTCATGTACACGGATCAGTCGTCCTGGCCCCTTTGCAGAGAAACAGCCCCAAAGCATGATGTTTCCACCACCATGCTTTACAGTAGGTATGGTGTTTGATGGATGCAACTCAGTATTCTTTTTCCTCCAAACACGACAAGTTGTGTTTCTACCAAACAGTTCCAGTTTGGTTTCATCAGACCATAGGACATTCTCCCAAAACTCCTCTGGATCATCCAAATGCTCTCTAGCAAACTTCAGATGGGCCCGGACATGTACAGGCTTAAGCAGTGGGACACGTCTGGCACTGCAGGATCTGAGTCCATGGTGGCGTAGTGTGTTACTTATGGTAGGCCTTGTTACATTGGTCCCAGCTCTCTACAGTTCATTCACTAGGTCCCCCCGCGTGGTTCTGGGATTTTTGCTCACCGTTCTTGTAATCATTCTGACCCCACGGGGTGGGATTTTGCGTGGAGCACCAGATCGAGGGAGATTATCAGTGGTCTTGTATGTCTTCCATTTTCTAATTATTGCTCCCACAGTTGATTTCTTCACTCCAAGCTGGTTGGCTATTGCAGATTCAGTCTTCCCAGCCTGGTGCAGGGCTACAATTTTGTTTCTGGTGTCCTTTGACAGCTCTTTGGTCTTCACCATAGTGGAGTTTGGAGTCAGACTGTTTGAGGGTGTGCACAGGTGTCTTTTTATACTGATAACAAGTTTAAACAGGTGCCATTACTACAGGTAATGAGTGGAGGAAAGAGGAGACTCTTAAAGAAGATGTTACAGGTCTGTGAGAGCCAGAAATCTTGATTGCTTGTTTCTGACCAAATACTTATTTTCCACCATAATATGCAAATAAAATGAAAAAAAAACAGACAATGTGATTTTCTGGATTTTTTTTTCTCAGTTTGTCTCCCATAGTTGAGGTCTACCTATGATGTAAATTACAGACGCCTCTCATCTTTTTAAGTGGTGGAACTTGCACTATTGCTGACTGACTAAATACTTTTTTGCCCCACTGTATATATTTTTGCTAATATTGGCAAT
Organism: Dendrobates tinctorius; assembly: GCF_039654945.1. NCBI lineage: Eukaryota > Metazoa > Chordata > Amphibia > Anura > Dendrobatidae > Dendrobates > Dendrobates tinctorius. The sequence goes on along the minus strand of NW_027361746.1, from coordinate 4,992,409 downwards.
AGCCTGGGCTGGATAGAACTGCATGCGCAGTTGAAACTTAAGTGGTTTTCTTTGATTGAATGCCTTGTGGTTTGCGTTATACACATTTGTGTCCGGTTGCCGGGGTGACTTAGGGCCACACATGGAGTTTTGATTTGATTCAGACAGCTTTGTCACTTCTGCAGAATTCTGTCTGGCTTACGTCATGCACGCCTTTTCTGGTTGCTGGGGTGATTTAGAGCCGCATGTGCAGTCCTGACCTGATGCATACACCTTAGCTCCTCCCAATTAATTTTGATTGGTTGAGTCAAGATATAACTCCTACATTGCTGTCCATTGACACGCCCAAGGAAGAAGCACTTGCGGTGCGAAACACACGTCGGGGTTCGGGAGGTCAGCGTCTCACTTGACACTATACACGTGGGGAACACCATCCAGGTAATATGTACTAATTATGGGTCTATGTGTTTGAATCTGTGCATTATTGTGGGTCATTTTTGTCTGGACCTGTGCAATACTATTGAGAGCATGACTCCATTGAAAGAATAAGGCTATAATGGCGGTAGGATTTAATATCTTTTGCACAAATAGTCGTTTTTTGTATTGATTTGCACTTTATTTAGGATTACTTTCCATTATAGGATTGCATGGGAGCGTTCAATACAAAAAACGCAGTACTTGTAGGAACCACAAAGGTGTGAATTGTGCATCATGTTGATGTCTGTAGACATATATGTTTTAAAATGTCAATGATTTATTATGGTTTTCTAAGTTTTACTAAAAAAAAAAGTTGACTATGTGTGAGTTTTGGATAAGCTGCCCAGAAAAAAACTCTGCCCAGCAGTCCTTTATTATAGGCTGGAAACAATGAGTTTGTATGTTCTCCCCATGTTTGTGTGGGTTACCTCTGGGTTTTCTGGTTTCCTTCCACACTCCAAAGACTTACTGATAGGGAATTTAGATTGTGAGCCCCAACTGCTCTGTTTAACTGAGTGTAACGTAAAAGAGGATCACTGGTCTGCTGCTCAGTCACAATAATTGCTGCCAATAAAATGCAGGCTACTTCTAGAGGCAACAGGGCACAGCCATGTATTTGAGGCATAAATGAGAATAAACACTGCTGTCTACAGATGCTCAACTAATCCACAAGTTTTTTGAGCATTGAGTCATCTACTGATGCAAAAATACGTATTTTACCATTAGATAAAAAAAATGAAAGACCTAAGATCACTGTGAATATTGGGTTCAATATAGATTTATACTTTTTGGGGACAGTGATGCTTTCATATGTAAAGCACTGTGAAATATGATGGCGCCATATAAATAAGTTAAATAAGTTAGGGTAGTTTTAAAACAGACAGAGAGCCAGGCTGGAGAACATTAATCCAGGCCATTGTCTTTCATGCTGTAGTTCTCCAGCTGTAAAAAAAAAACTACAATTCTTAGCAAGCGACTCTAAGGGACAGTTGAAAATTGCAGAATTGCAATGGACAGCCACTAACCTTTATTTTAAAAATAAAAACTTTTCATTTCCACATTTGGAAAATCTCTGCACAACTGTTAGGACTATCTATAGTGGATGTACCTGACATTGTGCCTCTATGGAATAATTTGTAATAACATATATTTACTTCCTGTAATTACATGGATACAAAACAATAGGAGTTGCAGAGCAATTTACTTTGCAGCATCATCAACCCATGGATGTCAGGGAAGTTAATGACCACATTGGGCTCCTCGGCTCATTTAGCACATGTAGTTATGTTTTCTCTGGAGAAGTATAATCCACTCTCTGGATGTTGAAATGTTAAATGATAGAGACGAGGGTATAGCAAGTTTATACTACTAGAATTAAGTTTATGATATTGCTATAAATTTAATCACCCATAGCTCCTTGAGAAACGGGTCCTGTCTCCAACTTTATAGATCAAAAGGATGACAGGTTTCATAGAGAGCGCACTAAACCATAAACGGTGAATTGCCTTTTCTGGTCTGCCCATTGTGTTTCCTTTATGAAACTGCTCTGTTTAACTGAGTGTAACGTAAAAGAGGATCACTGGTCTGCTGCTCAGTCACAATAATTGCTGCCAATAAAATGCAGGCTACTTCTAGAGGCAACAGGGCACAGCCATGTATTTGAGGCATAAATGAGAATAAACACTGCTGTCTACAGATGCTCAACTAATCCACAAGTTTTTTGAGAATTGAGTCATCTACTGAGGCAAAAATATTTTACCATTAGATAAAAAAAAATGAAAAATCTTTGAGATGAAGACCTAAGATCACTGTGAATATTGGGTTCAATATAAATTTATACTTTTTGGGGAATGTTATAGAAAAAGATGTGATCTTAGTGGGTTTGGTGAACTCATCTCAAAATGTGGTCTTCAAGAGATGTGTACTGTAAAGTGAAACTTCTCTACATGACCATCTCTTTCAGAAGACTTCTCCGTTCCTAGATTCAATTTTGTTTGACATACTGTATATTAAATTCAGTATACAATATGCATACTGGCAATCTCTCTAAAGGATCACTTTTCACTGCTATTTTGGGAGGTCATCTTTATTTATTTCTCTTAAAAGTCTTATTTATTTTATAAAACTACTTCCGACACATTAGCTCCAGTTGCTACCAAAATACCAGTATAATCTGAAAGGATTTACAAAAATGACCATCAATTATATAAACATTAGATGACCTACCCCTATACACATGCTTACCAGGTTTGACTGAGCATGCATGAGTTCTATATGGGGAGAAGGTAGTAATACACTGTAAGATCTTTCCTGGAAACAACAGGATCAGATGTTGAAATACAAATTCTAATTTCTTCTGACAAAATATTGACTTGGACAAATATAAGTTCTGCTGGGTGGGAGAGGAGTAATCTGTACCAAAACACCTTCGGTTGGGGCTTATCTGCTCTGGGGACAAATTAATTAAACATTGGAAATTCTTCTTTCCTTCTACAAAGTTAGCCAATTGAAAGTTGGAAAGGCCCTCATTTACATTGTATGGTGGTCTTATGGATTAGACTTTTCTATAATTGTTTCCTAGATTGATTTCTGACACAAGTGTTCCTCATAATCTCAATAACCTGATTCTTGAGCAAACCATTGGTGGCTCATTGGTTGGCACTGTAGTCATAAGTCCTGGGTTCAAATTGTGCCAAAGACCACTTCTCCACAGAGTTTGTATGTTCTCCTCATGTTTGTGTGGGTTTCTTCTGGGTATAGAAAGCCAAAGGAAGTTCAGCTCACCTGAGACACAGAAGTTCAAATTTAATGGAATCTTTGTAGTATGTAAAGTCTTGAACATGAAAATAAAAAATCCCAGCAATGTGAATCATGTAATATATATTTATTGTATAGAAAAAGCCAAGAAAAAAAATCTAAATTCAGCACAAATAAAAAAACATCCCATCTTTAGCCAGGATATGTATTGGGCCAAACCAAGGCACAGGAGCCTTCCCTCTGAGGGCTCCTTAGCAACCACATGGGCCATTTCTATGGTATGCATGCCATTGATCCTCCAGATTTTGGAAGTGAAACCTTTGGACATTTGTAAGGCATTCAAAATAGTAAAAGCAGACTGTGTAGGCCACCACTCGGTATATGAGCACCTTCTTGCCATTGAATAACATTGCTAGCTTTTCTGAACTTGTGGGAGAACTTTCTGTTCTCCCACTCTTGACACACTGATAGCAACACCGCAGAAGAAATGCTAGCACAGGCTTTCAATATCCGTTGTTTCAGACGCTGCACATCTCGTATCTTCACAGCATAAACAATTGCCTTCAGATGACTCCAAAGATAGAAGTCTAAGGGTACAAGTACACTTAGCGATGCACCAGCGATCCCGACAACTATATGGATCGCTGGTGCATTGCTAAGCGGTCGCTAGTGAGCTGCCAAACAGGCAGATCTCACCAGCGACATAGCAGCAGTTGGGGGTCGATACTTACCTGCCAGACGTGGCGATCCTGACGTCCTCCCGCTCGTGTCCACGCGTCGCTCGTCGGTGCCACAGGAAGCCCAGCAGGAAGCGCCCGATGAGAAATGGTCCAGGACATTCTCGCGCGATCAGCGATAATCAGCGGGGGAGCTGGTCGGAGGTAAGTATCACATGTAGCTATATCGCTAGCAATATCGCTGCTACGTCACAAAACCAGTGATGTTACAGCGATATTGCTAGCGATATCACTATGTGTAACGGGCCCTTAAAGGGAATCTGTCACCCCTTTTTTGAGATATCATATAATGATATCATTCAATTGTGTGACACATAAGGATTCTCTTAGTACTTTTGCTTCCTCCTGACCCCGCACCTTTCATGCATAAATACCTTTTTTATATCGGTTCAGATGTATGTAAACTGCCGCTGTTGGTCCGCTGGGCAGGGCTTATTCAACTGCTCCCCCCTCCCTGTCTTGCTCTACACAAGAAGAAATGCGTAGAGCATGACAGGGAGGGGGGAGAATCCTTATGTGATACACAATTGAATGATATCATTATATGATATCTCAAAAAAGGGGTGACAGATTCCCTTTAAGGGGGTCAGATCAGGAGACCTTGGTGGTCATTCAACTGGCCCACAATGACCAATCCACTTTCCAGGAAACTGTTCATGTAGGAATGCTCAGACCTGACACCCATTATTGATGGTATGGTGTGGTATATGGGGTACAAAGATAGTGGGGCCATTCTTCATCAATGGAAACTTCAATGCCACTGGATATCTGAAATTGCTACAAGATGATGTGTTGCCCTCTTTATGCACTGCCGATGGCACGTTCCCTGAGTTTTTCCAGCAAGATGGTGCACCGCCACATTATAGGTGTCAGGTCCAAGCATTTTTACCAGGAATCTGACCCACTTAGACTAGCATTTCTTCTGGGGTGTTGCTATCAGTGTGTGAAGAGTGGGAGATGAGGGTTGTATTGACAGTCCAGCACAATGGGCAGCAGTTATGATTGGGTCACCGAGGAGGAAAACAAAACCCAGCTAAGTCACAGAAAACCAGAGAGGTTGGTAACTACGCTGATTGCAGACCCTGACCCTAACCACACAACTAACAGCAGCCTTGGAGCGTACCTACGATGATTCTAGATGCCTCGTCACAGCCGGAGGACTAAATAAGCCTAAACCAAGAAAAGGGGAAATCTAAACTGCTCCAGAGCAGACCCCAAAGGAATAGACAGCCCCCACACATGTATTGACGGTGAAACAAGATGAAAGCACAAACGCAGGTAGAAAAATAGGCTGAGCAAACGATGGGGCCCACACTAACTAGAAAGGACAGGAAAGGAAAGATACTTTCTGCAATCACGCCAAAAAACCCTGCAAAAAATATCCAACACTTCTGATAGCAAAAAAAAACACTGAAGTCACTAGACTTCACCCACTATATCAGCACTCTAGCATATTCTGAGAACAGAGCAAAAAGAGGCCAATCTAATAAGGGACAAAAAGCAAACTGGCACATACAGTAACATAAGAGTGGAAATTCAGCACAGCCCCAGCCGGGGCTGGCTGACCACACAAAAACTGAATAGACAAAACCAAATCAAATGTGAACATTAGCAGAGAAAACTTAGCTTGAGAAGACAGGAACTGAGCTGGAAGCCAAGACCTCAGGAGGCAGGAAAAAATCACCAGCATGGGAATAGGGAGTCAGCTGTCTGAGACTCCAGATGTCCAATCGTCGTCCTCATTATCAGGTGGCAGGTCTCTGTTAATTAGATCAGCTTCATTACCTCCTGCCACCACCAGAAGGAGCTCAGAAAGAGAACTCACAACTCGTCTGTCAGCATAAACAGTTCCCTCATCAGAAACCAGAGGCAGACCAGAAAATGAGTTCACAACAGGCAGCACTTTGAACACATTTTATAAGTGGTCATAAACTTGTAATTAACTCGTGAAAAAATAAAGTTACGTTAAAACCAAGCACACCATTGTTTTTCTTGTGAAATTCTCAATAAGTTTGATGTGTCATATGGTCCTCTTCCCAATGGAAAAAAAAAGTTGGATCCAAAATGGCCAACTTCAAAATGTCCACCATGGTCACCACCCATCTTGAAAAGTTCCCCCCTCCCATATACTAATGTGCCATAAACAGGAAGCTGACATCACCAACCATTCCAATTTTATTTAGGTGTATCCATATAAATGACCCACCCTGTATATTCTGTAGAATGTAAGCTGTTATAGTCAATGGGTCCTCTCTCTCTTGTAGAGTGTAAGCTCTTATGGTCAGAGGTGCTCTCTCTCTTTTGTAGAGTGTAATCTCTTATGGTCAGCGGGGTCCATTAGCTTTCTCTTCTGTAGAATGTAATCTGCTATGGTCAAGTGGGTCCTGTCTCTGTCTCTCGATTGTAAAATATTAGCTCTTATGATCAGTGAGGTCCTCTCTCCTCTCTTCCACATATATTTGATGAGCAATTACAAGCTTTCCATTACTGAAAGCCACACTAATATATTCACCAAGAATTGAATTGTTTGGAAAATTTACCGAAGTTGGCAAATTTGAAATTTAAAAGATCCGCTCATCTCTAGTAAAAATTTTGTGTTGAGGTCGCATGCATTTAAAATAAATTATGAACATACACACATAAATACTTTATATGCTGTACATATATATAATTTTTTTTTTCATGTATGCCACAAAGATTTGAACATTTCTCTAAAGTTACTTTAGATTAGTTATAGGTTTTTTTTTACAGATTTGCTCTCCACTAATTTTACAACTGGAGAGCTGATTGAATTTAACCTCTAGTCCCAATATTTGTCATTAGTCTAGTCAATTTCCATTGCAGCTGCCTTGATGGCAGCACATGGTTAAACCCAATAAAAAGTTCTAAAACTCTTTTTGCTGTACTTTGCGGTGTCCTTTCATAATATTATTTTAATTCAGAAGCTTCTTATGTGGAAGTTAAGGTTTGCCAGGCTGATCCAATTTTCACCTTTGTGAAATGGCTTCTGGCCTGCATTCATTTTTTCACCACAATGCAGAGCTTTGTTCAGCTTTTTGGAACTACGGCAAGGGTTGTCCTGTTAATGGATCATTTGTGGCTAAAATAGCATTATGCTCATTACATGAGCTATGACCTGAACTCATTTGTCACTAACACTCATCCAATGTGCCTGATCCACATTGATAAGAGTCATTTTAGAAAGTCGAAAACATGTGCTGCAGTTGTTTATTAGTATATGATCTGAAAATATTTTTTAGATGTTCTTTTTCAATTTTACCCAGAAGTTTAAACTCTTAGTAAGAAAAAGATGGAGAACTTTTCTTTTTAGGAATACATGTTGCCAAATGACTCAAAATTTCTGTGCAGTGTAAAATGTTGATGACATATGGTGCACACCAGTAATTTCTTGTTTGATGCATGACCTTTCTTTCTCAATATGACAGCCCTCATAAAATGACACTTCTCTTATTCACCCACTTAATTTCCAGATCATCCCTGTTGGAGTCTTTTATTTATGGTCTACATGATGGTAACATTTCTTATGATTCTAAAGTTTCATTAAGTAGTATTTGATGTTAAGAATGTTCAGATATATTTTTTGTCTAAAAGGGTTCCTAAAGATTTTTTCCTTTTGATGCATGTCAATTTTTCCATTTTTCATTCCAGTGCGAAAGATACTGACATTAAAAACACTTACATGTACAATTCTATACCAAAGATTTAGGCCAGCATGGAGCATATGCTACAAAGTAAGAATGCTTTAAAAAATAGAAGTGTTAATAGTTTATTTTTATGTACCGTAATCAAATGGAAAGAGTATGAATAAAAAATAAATCTAAATCAAATCAATATATGGACTGACCACCATTTGCCTTCAAAACAGCATCAAAGCCTCAAAACCTCTAGGTACACTTTTTCTACACAGAGCTTGTTCTGAATATCCAGGAGAGCCAGTGTTCTTCTGCAGATGTAGGCTTAAGCAAATCATTCTGTTTCTTCTTGTAATCACACTTGTTGATTTATTGAAGTTGAGAACAAGGATGGGTGGGTGCGATATCCTCACTTTCAGGACTTCTTGTTCTTCTGCATGTTGAAGACCATTCGTAATGACATTGGCTGTATGTTTGAGGTTGTTGTCAGCAGCAGAATAATTTTGGAGCAAATCAGACACCTCCTTGATGGTATTGCATGATGGATGAGTATCTATCTATTTCTCAGCATGAAGAACACCATTAATCTAGACCAAAAGCCAAACTCAATTTTGCAGAATTGCAGCAGCAAATTTTCAAGGACCCTTCACTATTGCCTGCAGACACTCACTATTGTACTGCTTTCCAGCTCTTCGTCAATCAAACTGCCTTCTATTACAGAAATATATTTCAAATTTTGATTAATCACCAGAGCCCTTGCCTACCATGTTTCTGCACCCTCATTTCTATATTTTGCAAATAAATGTGTAGCTTGGATTTCTACCATGTTGAAGATATGTTCTTTGGCCACAATTTTTCCTTGATTACCACTTATGGCCAGGCTTTTCTGAACTATATTAGCCAGTTTTGAGTTGATGGTACTTCTGGACATTTTCTGATTGCATTCCTCAGTACTGAGAAATACAGATACAGAATATAAAGTCATGGGCAAAAGTGGTAGCACTTTTGAAATTGGTCCTGAAAATGATATATTTCTCCAAGAAAATTATTGCAATTACTCATGTTTTGGTATGCACATGTTTATTTCCTTTGTGTGTTTTGGAACAACACAAAAAAAATTAAGAAAAAAGACAAATTGGACATAAAAACCTCAAAAGTCAGCTGGACACAATTAATGGCAAACTCAACTTAATATTTGGTTGCAAACTCTTAGGAATAAATAACTGCAATCAATCACTTCCTATAACCAACAAAAAGCTGCTTACACCTCTCAACTGGAATTTTGGACCACCCTTCTTTTGTTAACTATTCCAGGTCACTTATATTTGAATGGTGGCTTCTCCCAACAGCAATTTTAAGATCTCTCCACAGGTGTTCAGTGGGATTTAGATACGGAATCAATGCTGGCCACTTCAGAACTCTCCAGCGCTTTTTTCATCCATTTCTGGGTGCTTCTTGAATTATGTTTGGGGTCATTGTCCTGCTGGAAAACACATGACATAGGATGCAAACCCAGCTTTCCGACACTGGGCACTACATTGCGACCCAAAATCCTTTAGTAATCTTCAGAATTCATGATACCTTGCACACAGTTGTAGGTAGGAGGGGGGCCAACCGACAGGGGGGTCCGTTACTGGCCGCAGACAGACTCAAGACAGAGACAGGATTGTGTCCAACAGGTCTTCTTTATTGTTCGTAATCTTCCATGACCCACTGCTCCACACAGCAGCTGTACAATACGTTCCACAGCTCTACACAACAGCTGCTCGAAGACCCCGCAGCTTCACACAACAGCTGCTCGATTAGTGGCTTCATACAGCAGCTGCTCAATTATCTCTGCTGCTTCACACAGCAGCTGCTCGACTATATCCGCAGCTTCACACAGCAGCTTCTCGACTATCTCCGCACACAGGCCCGGGTACCTTGACTCTCTTCCTCTAGTTATTTAACGTCCCTCGAGGTTCTTCCACTGTGGCTGCCCTAAGCCCACCACCACAGCGGTTTACCAGTCCGCGTCTGTTCTTGTTATGGTACCTCAGTCTGTCTCTGTCTGTGGCCTCTCCTGTCCGGGCCACCCCCGTGACCTATCTCAGCTGTCAGTCCTGTCCGGAGCCTTGCCTTAGTCCTTTCTCCTCAGTGTAGTTCCTGTCTCCTGGGCTCCTTTCGCTGACAGACTTTTCCAGAACCTTCCATCTGCCTTTTATCACCTTCTGCTCTGGTAACCCCGCCCCATGACTCAATGGTTTTCTTAGCCAATGGCTGATGTTCAGTCCTAACCTACAACTCCCCACTGCCCTCTAATGGTCAAACTTTGAATCTACACCCTTCCTTCCTATCTCCAGCTGTTTCCCCTCTTTCACCACACAGTCCACCCACAATACTCCACACCTCTGCCTTCCCACTGCAGACAGGTCTGTTCGTCCGTCAACCTTCCCTACACAGTCAAGGCTGTTATGAATGAGTCACCGAAGGAGGAAAAAACAAAAATTACAAGCTAAGTCCAGAAAACCGGAGAGGTTGGCAGCTATCGGATTGCAGACCCCTGATCCTATCCACAACAACTAACAGTAGCCGTGGGGGGTTCCTACGATGCCCTAGACCCCTCGAACACAGCCGGAGAACTAAATAGGCCTAAAGAAAGAAAGGGGAAATCTAAACTGCCCCAGAGCAGACCCCAAAGCAATAGGCAGCCCCCAACATATAATGACGTGAAGCAAGATGAAAACACTAACAAAGATAGAAAGATAGGTTGAGCAAACGATGGGGCCCAAGCTAACTAAAAAGGATAGGATAGAAAAGCTGCTGTCTGCAATCCATAAAAAACCCTACCAAAAAATGTCCCAACCGTCTGATAGGAAAAACAGGCCCTGAAGTCGCTAGGACTTCAAAAAGACTATATCAGCACTCAGGTAAATTGTGAAGACAGAGCAAAGAGACAAACTGATCAGAGACAAAAATGGAACTCAGCACACCCCCGACCGGGGATGGCTGAACTCCAAAAAACAAGGTAAACAAAACAAAACTAATAAGTTCAATAGCAGAGCAAAAGCTTATCTTTGGGAAGCAGGAATCAGACTGGTCTCCAAGAATCCAGCAGAGAAATCACCAGCGACTCAGAAGGGCGTCGGCTGCCTTATATCCAGTCAGAATTTCCTGTTACCCAGTCATCATCTACCAGATCAGGTGTTTGGTAATCAGCCTCACTACCTTCCTTCACCAGAAGAGGGAGTTCATCAGACATCGACGGTGAAGGGGAAAATGAACTCACAACACAAGGCATCCAGTACCAGAGGCAGCAAACCAACCCCAAAACATCTTTGAATCTCCACCATATTTTACTGATGGTTCTGTGTTCTTTTCTTTGCAGTCCTTTTAGGTAATAATCAATAGAATGATGTGTTTTACAAAAAAGCTCTATATTGGTCTCATGTGTCCAGAAGATGCTTTCCCAGAAGGATTTTGGCATACTCATATACATTTTGTTAAACTGCAGTCTACGTTTTTTAAGTCTCTGTGTCAGCAGTGGGGTTCTCCTGGGTCTCCTGCCATAGCTTTTAATTTCATTCAAATGTTGACAGATAGCTAGCATTGATACTGATAAACCATGAGCTGTAGAACAGCTTGGATTTCAGGACTGTACTGCTTTGCAACCTTTCATTAATTTTTCTCTGCCATCCATATCCAGGAAAAATGTTGTGCTCCGTGAATGAAGGAACATCAAGATTTCTGGAGATGGACTTGTTGTAATCTTGATATTGTTGATATTTTTTCAACAATTTTGGCTCTCAAGTCCTCAGATAGTTCTCTTCTCTTTATGTTCTCCATGTTCTAAAATGCTAATATTGAGTCAACTGCTCCCCATTTTTTCTGGCTTATTCTCATTATTTCTGTTTTTTGTATTGTTCCAACATACACAAAGGTAATAAACATGTGCATAGCAAAACATGTGTAATTGCAAAAATTTTCTAGGAAAAATACTTCAATTTCAAGGGTGCCAACACGTTCGGCCATGACTGTACTTATACATTCTGCAATCAACAGAGGATTTGAAATGAAGAAGATATAGATTAGATATTAAAAAAAACTTTTTGACAGTGAAGATGATCAATGAATGGAACAGGGTGCAAAGAGAGATTGTGAGTTCTCCTTCAATGAAAGTCTTCAAACAGAGACAAGACAGACATCTGTCTGAGATGGTTTAATGAATCCTGCATTGATCAGGGGGTTGGAGATGGAGATCCCTTCCAATTCTAACATTCTATGATATGTGGTTAGTTCTTTAAAATGTTTGGAACAACTTTTTGGACAAGTTACTTCAAAAACTGTTTGCAAGCGTACATAGAAAAATTGATGATTTAATGCTATTTTGTTGGTAAATGGTAATCTCACTAAATATTGCTTTTATTTAGACTTCTCTTGTTCATTTACTTTGTATTTTTAATACAAAGTATTAATAATAATAATATTAATTTAATATTAACAAAAATAAACTATTAACAGTTCTATTCTTCAAAGCATTCACTGTGTGCACAATTGTAAGACAATTTATATTTTTATTGATTAATTTTATAATAGAACAACGACAATTCTGTTGGTCAATCCAAAAGTTTACTAAACCTGAAACATGAATATTTAAGAAAGTAAAAGTGAGGTTTTCTCTTTTTAAGGAGAATATCTATGTGTGCAGAATTGTCATGCAATTAAATTAAAACCATACATTTTTCCATCTCAATTGTTTATTTTGATCTGTTAAGGTGAGAATAATAACGAAACAATTAAAATGTACAAAAATACTTTTCTAACCTTTCCAAAAGGGTAAAAAATATAATTGACCAATACGGCCACCATTCTTTTTAATAACAGTCAACAATAACTGTTGATGATCAACTTTTTAGCAGCACCAACTACAACCTCCCAGACAACGTTCAGACAGGCGACTGTTTTCCTTTACTCTAAATCTCCCATTGATGAAGGACCCACAAGTTCTCAATAAGGTTTAGGACAGATGTCATTATATTTTCAACTTTAAGGCTTTTTCTGACCAGCCACGCCATGGAGTATTTCAATTTTATGATGGGTCATTGTCCTACATTCTTTAAAAATGCAGACTTTTTCCTGTACAAATGCTTGAAGAAAGTGTAGTCTAAAAACTGGTCGGAGGTTTGGGAGTTGATTTTGAGCCTATGTTCAACCCAAATAGGTCCAACTCATTCATCATTAAAAATATCATCCCATACCATTATCCCACATCCACCTTACTGGAATCTGAGTTGAAGTGGAGGTGTGTGACCGTTACTGATCAAGCCACGGCCCATCCATCTGGTCTATCATTTCATTAGTCTATAAAACCAATTGAAAAATTTGTCTTTTGATATTTCGCTACCCAGTCTTGACGTTTCATACCCCATGTCTTGTTCAGTGGAGGTTGGGTTTCAACCTCCTTTACTTTGCCCATACTGAACACCTTGACCTTCTCGGCCCTCCAGGGAGGTTGCAGCTCTGGAATATAACAATACGGGAGGGTAATGGCTTCCTGGATCCTTCACGTTTGACTCTTCTTAAATCTTTGGCAGTTACAGTGCGTCTTTTTTTTTAACACGTTATTTGTGACCCTGTTGACTATTCGCTACAAAAATTTTGCTGGTTCTGTGAGCACATCTCAATATCTTAGCAATCTCATATGTACTGCTATTTTTTACTTCTCAGAATCACTTAGATCTCTTTTGTAGCCCATTTTGCTTGAGGAAAAACAAGCTACCTAATAATTCTGCACATCCAGAAAAAGGCTGTTGTATTTTTAGACCTCACCCTCCCTCATTACACAAATACATATCACCTAATCTGCTTCATCCAATAAGAAATCAAGTTTGTACAGCCTGCAGTTGGAAAATCTGCATAAAAATGACTATATGGTCAAAATAGTCACTTGCCTAATAATTCTACACACATTGTATAACGTGATATGAGCTCCACCTAAATAAAGGCTGGTTAAAGGGCTAATTCAGTCACATTGGAAAAACCAACAGGATAATGGTTGTAAAAGATAATGTGTTTTTTTTTAATTTGCCATCACTGAACCCTTCCTTGTGGACTGTCCTTTTTGGCTCTGTATCTCCATTTATGAAGAGCTGTTGCCTTCCCTCCTGCAATTAATTTTTGTTAATAATTTTTGGTCATTTGTATACTGATTTCTATTTTATTCTGTGAGGTAGAATATTGTTTTCCATTTGTAAAATAATAACTTAACAATACACTTCATTTTCTTAACTACATGTATAGACAGATGAGAAACTGAAAGCAAAACACAAAACAAATATCCTGGAATAAAAAAGTAAAAAAATATATTGCAAAAATTGCATGAAGGTAGTAATAACAGTAATAATAAGGGTATTTAGTTAACATAATTTTGATCAAAATAATGTAGAAGCCATCCCGCCACGTCACGGCAACCCTTGTGGGACAGTCCTAACTCTTGTATTTAAAACCTTTCCACTTGTCAAGTGACGTGAATGTGAACAAGGACAGAGGGACTGAACCACCAGTAATAGTATAGGCCAGACAGGATGGATTTTCCAACTCAGAAACAGGGCGGTCACACCCTTATATGCACAGAATGCACAATGAAACAAATGAGAAACTGGGTCTGAGCAGAAAAAGTAAATTAATGTGCATGCAAAATGTAATTGCATATGAACACATGACCTTTACACAGGTCATGTAAAGGTCATGTGTTCATATGCAATTACATTTTGCATGCACATTAATTTACTTTTTCTGCTCAGACCCAGTTTCTCATTTGTTTCATTGTGCATTCTGTGCATATAAGGGTGTGACCGCCCTGTTTCTGAGTTGGAAAATCCATCCTGTCTGGCCTATACTATTACTGGTGGTTCAGTCCCTCTGTCCTTGTTCACATTCACGTCACTTGACAAGTGGAAAGGTTTTAAATACAAGAGTTAGGACTGTCCCACAAGGGTTGCCGTGACATGGCGGGATGGCTTCTACATTATTTTGATCAAAATTATGTTAACTAAATACCCTTATTATTACTATTATTACTACCTTCATGCAATTTTTGCAATATATTTTTTTACTTTTTTATTCCAGGATATTTGTTTTGTGTTTTGCTTTTGGTTTTCTCTATGTATAGACAGATGTTTTCTTTTTCTTTTTTTCATCCTCGAGGAGTACCTAACGCATACCTGTTATTTTGGCTGTGTTTTTAGAAAACATTGTCCTTTATGTGTGCACCTGAGGTATAAATCTATGTCTGGGCATTTAGTGAATTATATGCTGCATTTTTCATCAGTATTCCCCTCTCTGGGCTCTATCTCCTATTTTCATTTGTCTCAGAGTTAGTGGCTACAGGGTATTTGTTATTAAATCTCCTATACCCTAAATACAGAAAATAGGAGATCCTGCATCTCTATCTATATGTAGCACAACCTCTAAGGCGTAGCAGAATTCAGAACATTAATGATCATCACTGAGCAGTGTAGCTGTGTTTCCAGCTTTGATATGTGATAAAATATAAGAAAGCAGTAGCATGATTTCTATGTATCTCTCTGCCTCTGTCTTTCTCTTCTGCTAATTCCTCTTCTTCCCCTTTGCATAGACTTCTATGAGCAGCATGTAAACTGATAAGTTGAGAGGGTATTTCATCTTGCAATATGTATTTTACCAGTTTTGAAGATGATTTATAAAACAAGAAGGTAAGGGGGAGAAGGGACTTAACATGTTGGAATAAAGCATTTTATCTGGAACACAACTGGAGAATTTTCTTATGTGCATCTTCATTTACCATATCAGGGCATTAATGGCTTCCTCTTCCTCCAGGCCGAGAATCTCATTGTAGCTTTCACACCGGTGAGTTGTTTTTCTCCTATCTTCTTTTCCACATCTTATTCAGCCTCCTTTACAGTGGGTGTGTTGTGAGGTTGCAACGAAGAGACGTTCTCCTTTGATAAGATATAATTGAAAGTTTCTTACATTCACTTATAATATTGATTAATGAACAGTTTGTTGAAACAACAACGATCATTTAAAACAAAGTTAGAACTAAAGGTACTGTCACACTTAGCGATGTACCAGCGATCCCGACCAGCGATATGACGCGGTCAGGATCGCTGGTGCATCGCTAAGTGGTCTCTAGTGAGCTGCCACACAGGCAGATCTCACCAGCGACATCGCTGGGGATGGGGGTCGCTACTTACCTGTCACACCCGGCGATCCTGCGTTCTCCCACCCGGCTCCACGCTCGTCTCTCCACATGAAGCGCCGCAGGAAGCTGACGACGAGAAACAGTCCAGGACGTTCTCGCGCGATCAGCGATAACCAGCGGGGGAGCGGGTCGTAGGTAAGTATCAGACACAGCGATGTCGCTAGCAATATCGCTATAACGTCACAAGTTATAGCGATATTGCTAGCGATATCGGTTAGTGTGACAGTACCTTAACAATATTATTTTAGAAATTGGACAGATTTCTTATCTATGTCTTCATATCTGTTTAAAGACGGATGAAATTAACATTTTACAGAGACTTTTCAGCTCATCAAGTACAGTTAATATATATTATATTCTGGAAAATAGTTACCCTTTTTTCCTTTCCTGTTGTATTATTGAAATTTTCTAAATAAAGAATATATACAAAAAAATACATATATTATATTCAGACAGAATACTTTAAGGAGCAAAGATCACACATGACTCTTGGTATAGCGTTTAGCACACTTTGTATACAATAAATAGTAGGCAATTTATTAGAGTAGAATTGAATTGTCCTTGAATTTTCACAAAAGGTAATATTTTCTAAAATATAGATTTTTTTACAATTCGTTCAGAACAAATTCGATAAAATAACAGCCACCTGATGTCTATTTTGCTGAACCATAAATTCAAATATTTAAGAAAAGAAAAAAGAATTGCTCACCTAACTGATCACTTGTTCCACAAGTCCTGCAGCCCAATATTCAGCTCTCCGCACCTCTTTTATTCAAGTACAAAACCATCGTATACATCTATTTGGCATTTTCTTGGCTTGTTTTACTCTGAGGCCCCATGTCTTCCATTGTGATTTGGCCTCTGATGTCCCTGCGTACCGTGTAGTCGCATTGATATGGCGTGAATCTGTAACATTCATTCCATGAGATGCTGAGTAAGCATCAGGCGACGTAAGTCGTAACATGCAACATCGCAACAAGAGGAAATGGATGCACTGCTATATTGTATAGTAAAGATAGGGTGTGACATCATGCAATGGAACAAAGCATGAAATAAAGAGAACAGGAAATGCAATAATGATGTGCACACCTTGCGATATATCATAAAAGTACCACTTTATTTAACACAACTGTTTATAACCCTATAAAACACCAAAAAACCTGATGAGCACATCCAACCATACATTACAATCAATACAAAATCACAATAAGTAAATTACAACATGTAAGGTAAATATCCAATCTCCAGGGGATGGACTGGAATAATATTTTGTCAAATCAAAGAATAAGCTGATTGAGGGGATCAAGAAGAACGAGGGGGTCAAAGTAGATTTATTATTAATCAGGAAATGTCTCCAACCTGCAGTAGGTTCATTCTCCTGCAAAAGTTCGAGCAGATCATGAAAAACCTGCCATTCATCCTCTGCCATGTTATCCACCAGATCTGGTTGCCTATAAAGTACTCGTAACACAAGTTTTATGCAAAATATATAAACATCCTTAATCAAAGTAAATTTGTCAAGACTTTGTGTAGGTGAAAACGATAAACCACGTTGTTAAACAGAAACTTCTGAAGATGATAAAGAGTAGTTAGGCCATGTGCACACGTAGTTTTTGGTGGTGCGGATTTTTCCGCGTGGATTTTGGAAAAACCGCAGGTCAAAAAGACCTACTGTTTACCTGCGGTTTAGGCTGCAGTTTAGCCCTGCGGTTTCACACCTCTACAAAGGAGGAGATGTGAAACCGCAGTGGATTCTGCACAAAGAATTGACACGCTGCGGATTGTAACCCGCAGCAAATCCGTGTGGAAAAATCCGCAGCATGTGCACAGCGTTTTTGATTTTACCATTGGAAACAATGGTACTGTACAACGCAGCAGAAACTGCTGCAGACCCACAGGGCCAGAAACTCTGCGGATCTGCAGCAAAATCCATACCGTGTGCACATAGCCTTAGATAGACTAATAACCTGTAAATTGCCAGTTGACAATAATAATAATAATCTTTATTTTTATATAGCGCTAACATATTCCGCAGCGCTTTACAGTTTGCACACATTTTCATCACTGTCCCCGATGGGGCTCACAATCTAAATTCCCTATCAGTATGTCTTTGGAGTGTGGGAGGAAACCTGAGTACCCGGAGGAAACCTACGCAAACACGGGGAGAACATACAAACTCCATGCAGATGTTGTCCTTGGTGGGATTCGAACCCAGGACCACTGAGCCACCGTGCTGCCCAACAATGCAGGAGGACCATCAGATATTGTGGACAGTCCCATCCCTATTTGTATCTCGTTCGTCTGTTGTGATTGTATACCGATGGTGGGGCCCTGCACCTTGTCCTTCTGCTTATTGGATTTTTTCCCCCTCTCCTGGTCCAACGTCTGTGTTGCTGCTTGATGCTTGAACTGCTGTCTGTAGCTGGGGCATTGTTAAGAGCAGTACCTCTAGATGTAGTCAAGATGGCTCCTTGTCAAGTATTTCCTCTGTGTTTCCACTTATAGGCTGAATTACTGTTATAGTCTCTTCGATCGCTTTGAAATTTTCTCTTATTAACTAGCAATAATATCAGTTTCAAATTTATACAATATATTTTTCAGTCTATCTTGGAAAGGCACCACCACCTTGGTTTGGTCAAAACCAGTCATTTTAGATTCAAAACACTTAATCTTAGCCGTAGTATCAGCCAGCCGCCCTCTATCATGTTCCAACAACATATTAATAATAATTCCTGAACATTTCAAAAGGCCCAGTTCCCAAATATTAGAAAAATTTGATGTAGGTTCCCAAGCTGGGAATATCTGCATCCTGAGACCCCAAGGTACAATAGACCCTGAGATACTCTTCAAGGCTCCGAATGTTCCCCCACAATCTTTTGCCCAATGTATGTGCAGCGGTACTGCTCGATGAGAATACATTAGCAGATTGATTAGTCCATGTGGCATCCCGAGTTTGGATGACATAAGTCGTGTGCTATAATTGCATGCTTACATCAGGTGCCTAATATGGCTATAAAATTTACCATCTCTATGTACAATTATTAAACTGTGGAAAAACTGTATTATCAGTTCTGTCTCTACTGCACTTTAGCACTTTATGCAACCCTTTTATGATTTGGTATACAGTATGTCACCTGCAGAGTACCCCACAAAATATTATTCAAGTCCATCCCCTGGAGATTGGATATTTACCCTAAAAGTGTTATACTTCACTTATTGAGCTTCTGTATTGATTATTACCTGTAAGGTTGGATGTGGTCATCAGGTGTTTTGGTGTTTTATATGGTTTTAAACAATTGTGTTAAAGTGTGTTACTTTTATGATGTATCGCAAGGTGTGTACATCATCATTGCAACATCACAATGCACACACAGTAAAACAGGCTGAATAAGATGTGCAAAAAGAAGATAGGAGAAAAGCAGCTCACCCGTGTGAAAGCTACAATGAGATTCTCAGCATGGAGGAAGAGGAAGCCATTAATGCCTGATATGGTACAATGAAGATGCACAGAAGAAAATTCTCCAGTTGTGTTCCAGATAAAATGGTAAGCTTTATTCCAACATGTTAAAAAACAAGGCATATTCAAGTATATCCAAATTTATTTTTCCTTTTCCTATACACTTCAGATAGTGACTCAGGACTGAGGAAAGGGAAAAAAATATTTTTTGATATACTTGAAGACAGGGGCATACATTGTTGTAATGGAGCCTCACAGCAGAAGTTCTAATAGGGCCCTCCTAAAAAAATTAATATTCGGTGAGGTCATAGAAGCGCATATTTCACAACTTTGCAACCCTTAACAAAGTAATTTTCCTACTATTCAAGCGCTTAGATTCCTCTCTCATTGCCCTCATAAAGTATGATGACAACAAAAATGCCCCCAAACACAGTATGATACAACTGCAGTAAATTTCTCCATAGTACCCTCCACATATAAAGTATGGTGACCCCGAACACAGTATTATGCCCCAACTGTGACCCCAACACAGTCTTCCATATGGTAAAATGGCCCAAACATAACCCTGCACACTGTATGATGGCACCACTAGTCCTACAAACAGTATAATGGCCCCCACACAGGTCTCCAAACAGCATAATGGTCCCGACACAGCGCTCCACACAACCGATCACACTGTATTATTGCTTACACACAGTATAATGACACAGGATCCCTCCAAACAGTATAATGGCACCCATCATAGCCTATCATGGACCACCACATAGCCCTGTATACAGTATTATGGACCTTCACATAGCCCTGCAAAAAGTATAAGAGCGGGCCCCACGCATCCCTGCACACAGTATAAGGGTCACCACATAGCCCTCCATGAAGTATAAAGGCTCCCACATAGCCCTCCAAATATTATAATGGAGCCCACATAGTCCTTCAGCTAGTATAATGGCCCCACATGGCCTTGCATATAGTATAATGGCCCCCACATAGCCTCTATATAGTATAATGGCTCCCACATAGCCCTCCATACGGTATATTCATCCCCACATAGCCGTCCAAATAATATAATGGCCCCCACATTGCCTTCCTTATAAGATAATGGGCCCCACACTGCCATCCATGTAGTATAATGCTCCGCCATTGCCTTCCATTTTGTATAATGCAAACCTCCATATAGTATAGTTTGCCTAAATATAGTATATTGCACCCCTATTGCACTTCATATAGTATAATGCACCCCCTTGCACTTGATATAGTATAGTGTGCCTTCTTATAGCATAATGTGCCTGCATATAGTATAATATGTCCCATTGCACTTCATATAAGATAATGCACATCATTGCACTTCATATAGTATAATAATCCTCCCTATAGTATAATGCTCCCCATTGCATTCCATATAGGATAATGCAGCCCCATTGTCCTCCATTTAGAATAATGTGCATCATTGCACTTCATATAGTATAATACGCTCCTATTGCACTTTATATAGTATAATTTGCCCCATTGCCCTTTATGTAGTACAAAGTACCTCCACATAGTCTAATGAGCCCCCAAAGCACTTCCTATAGTAAAATGTGACTCCATATAGAATAATGCTCCCCATTGCACTTAATATAGTATAATACACCCTCATTGCCCTCCATATGGTATAATATGCCTCATTGCACTTCATATATTATAATGTGCTTTTATGTAGTATAATGCACCCCATTGCACTTCATATAGAATAAAGCGCTCCATTGCACTTCAAATATTATAACATGCCACCATATAGTATAATGAATCCCCATAGCACTTCCTATAGCATAATGTGTCTCCATATAGTATAATGCACCCCCACTGCACTTCATATAGTATAATGCACCCCACTGCATTTCATATAGTATAATGCACCCCACTGCACTTCATATAGTATAATGCACCCCCATTGCAGTTTAGGTGCGTTGTACAGTACCATTGTTTTCAATGGTAAACTGTAAAATGCTGTGCACATGCTGCGGATTTTTCCGTGCGGTTTTGCTGCGGTTTACAATCCGCAGCATGTCAATTCTTTAGTGCAGAAACGCTGCAGTTTCACAACTCATCCATTATGAGGTGTGAAACCGCAGGGCAAAACCGCAGATATCTGCGGTTTTCACAACAAAATCCGCAGAGCCAAAAAACTCCTTGTGCACATAGCCTGAAACTATGAATCTATGAAACTATAATTTGTTGAATTCGATCACCTCTAATAACTGGTTGTAGTCGTTTGCCCCATAATTTACCAACTTTTGAATCTCAGTTTATGAACATTTGGTTTTTACCTGAGTTTACAGTACTGTTGAAGAACATTTTGCACTCCAAGCCATTGTATCATTTCTGGCCTTGGATACATTGTAATTCCTTTTTTTATAAACATTATATCTTTTCATCATGAAATTAACTCAAAAGCGCATGAAATAAAAACGGATTTACTATGTAAAACATAGCAGAGTCAATTTACATCATCATTGATTTCCAGATACAACATTTTCAAAGAGTGAATCTTTAAAATCTGGATTCGAAATTGTAGACAATTGCTAGGTAGGTTTCTGTAGTACAATGGGGAGGATGGTAGTGGTTTCACAAAGTAATATGAAGCGATGTGAGACTATAGACTGCCTTATTTAAATTCAAATTTTCAGGTTACTAGAATAAAAAGGTAAGATTGAAATGATATAATTCAATTCTAAAAAAGAGAAAATGTTTTATTCAAATATCAAAAGACATCTGATAAATCTCTTCTAAGCAATTACAGAGTGACTGAAAGTATTCCCACATTGGATAAGCCTTGCTTGATTATACTTTTAACGTATTTTACTGTCGTGCCCACACTAACACTAACGTACTTCGGGGGACGTCTGTGCCCTGACCTTGCCTAGGAATCCCAGCCAAGCTTGAAATCTATGCAGTTCCAGTTTCCATAGAAACCCAGTTCTGTGAATATGTGTTAAAAAGTATCATAAGACTTCGAAAGTAGCCTTGCATTCCGTTTTTTTTTTTACAAAAAGGACATGGAGGGAAAAAAATTTCATTGACATTATCTAAAACATAAAAGGAAAACTTTAGAAATCCGTTTAACTATTTTTATTACTGTTTATCTGCATTTCATCATCAAGTCAAAATGATGCAAAATTAGGGCAGTCATAATTAGAATTCATCATAAAGAATATGGACACCTTTGACAAGTAAAATTGATTTTTCCATTTGTTAGTGGATACCTTTGAGTAATAAAATTCAACTAAGTTTCACTCTTCACTTTGTCATTCATTTTTAGACCCACTGATATGCAGTTTCCAACCTGGTGAAAGTGTCAGATTTTTCTCTTGTGTGAGTGTCTTTCCCAGTAATACAGGCTGGACCTGAGCTCTGTATGAACTCAGGGTGCTGTTATGTTTATTAACTCATATATCAGCACAGCTTCTATCCTGCACTTCTTTACCCTTCATGTGCTTTTCTCTTTGTCTATAGACTTTTTTCTTCCCCCTGATTGAGATATTTCTCCGTCTTCAAGGCTGGACTGTGAGTTTCAAAACACACAAGCCCATCGTACCTTCAACACCTACTTCTCCAGTTGGACTAATGTACTATGAATATGACAGTGCCTGATGTTGAAGGAAGTTAATATATACTGCCTGACCCAAATTACCAATTATACCACTATATAAAGTTAACTGATAAAATTATACCATCATTATATTATATGGCACGGCTTACTTACAATTGCTCATTTTGCCCTTCTGCCCAATAAAATCTTTTTTGTTTGCTTTGTGTAGAAGCAGGAATCATAGAATCATAGAATCGTAGAGTTGGAAGGGACCTCCTGGGCCATCTGGTCCAACCCCCTGCTCAAAGCAGGATTCGCTAAATCATCCCAGACAGATATCTGTCCAGCCTCTGTTTGAAGACTTCCATTGAAGGAGAACTCACCACCTCTCATGGCAGCCTGTTCCACTCAATGATCACTCTAACTGTCAAAAAGTTTTTTCTAATATCTAATCTGTGTCTCCTCCCATTCAGTTTCATCCCATTGCTTCTAGTCTTTCCTTGTGCAAATGAGAATAAAGATGATCCTTCTGCAATGTGACAGCCCTGAAAGCAATGTTCCCATTGTTAGGAATTTGGTACTCCTATACTGTTTGCCCATGAAGTGAATGCAAGGCATGCCCTGCCCCAAATTTAGATGGACTACAAAAACCCTTTGAACAGACATACAGGATTGCCACCTGAAAGCAATGTTCCTATTTTTAGGAAGCTGGTACTCCCATACTGATTACCTATGCAGTGAATTGCAGTGCTGAGGCCGAAGAACCTGCATTGGAAAATTGCAGTGTTGAGGCTGAAGAACCTGCAGTGGAGAATTGCAGTGTTGAGGCTGAAGACCTGACAGTGGAGAATTTCAGTGTTGAGCCTGAAGAACCTACAGTTGAGAATTGCAGTGTTGAGGCTAAAGACCCGGCAGTGGAGAATTGCACTGTTGAGGCTGAAGAACCTGCATTGTAGAACTCCAGTGTTGAGCCTGAAGTACATGCAGTGGAGAATTGCACTGCTGAGACTGAATAATCTACATTGGAGAATTGCAGTGCTGAGCCTGAAGATTTTAAGGTCTGTGTGATGTGAAGTGGAACTTCAAATTCTATACAGATGTATAAAAAAATTAACCATTACATAATATTAAATTTAAAAATAACATTGTGTTAAAAGTTGGATATTTATGTAAAGGCTATGTACACTTTTTCAGAGATTTTTTAAAAATATACTCTGGTCATCTGGCATTTCTGGAAAATTCCAAATGTGCCAGTGTGACAATTGAAATTAGTTTATTTTTATTTATTATTTTTTTTTAAGAAATAAGATAATGACACTTCTTGTAGAAGCAATTCCATCAAAGTTTTTATCCTCTTAATATATTGCAGTCATCATATTATATAACACTGTGTACTTTACATTTGCTCATTTTGCCTTTCTACCCAATTAATTTTTCTCTTTTCCATTAGTTCTTTGACATCATGTGAGTAAAAACTGACTAGCTGAATCCTTATAAGCTCTGTGTAGAAAAAGGAGGTCATTTTTGCCTTTATGCTATTGAGAACTCTGCTATTAGAAGTGGAAAGGAAGAACAAAGACAAAAGAATCTAAATGATAAAAATATAGGAGAAAGAAACCAATCACAAAATAAAATGTTTCTATACTAATGCACAAAGCATGGGCAACAAACAAGGAGAATTGGAACTACTAACACAGGAAAAGGAATAGGATGTCATTGGAATCACTCAGACTGGTGGGACAATGCACATGATTGGAATACAAGGCTAGAAGGATACAACTTATTTTCTAGAAACAGACTTGATAAACGAGGAGGGGGTGTCGCATTGTATGTTAGAAACGCGTATATCTGCACAGAGATTGAAGCTTCAGAGACTGGGAGTTCTGTGGAAACTGTTTGGGTAAGAATACAAGGAGAGAACAATGGAAAGGACACCATTGTAGGCATTTACTATAGGCTGCCTGAGCAAGCTGAAGATATGGATGAACTCTTTATGCATCAAATGGCCGAGTTCTCCAAAAAATATGACATAGTTGTCATGGGAGATTTCAACTATCCAGACATTTGTTGGGAATCTCTCTCAGGAATCTCAAATACAATTACTGAAAGGATCTAATGTAATCTCATATATGTATATCCCCTAAAATGATACTTTATTAATTATAAACCACAAATGTGGTATACACACCAAAGAAAAAAGTGACAAAAAATATTAAAAAGAAAAAAAGTGTTCAAACAAAGACCACTCTAAGGTGACACCAAGGAATCCCTGATGTAATCCTGAGCTAGAGTCTGCCTGTCCGCGGAGGTTGGCACCCTAGGGGGAATCTCTCTCAGGCAAAACTAACAGGTCAAGGAAATTCTTATCCTCTCTTGCTACTTGCTAACAACTTTATCTTCCAAAAGGTAGGGGAGAAAACAAGAGGAACTGCTACCTTGGATCTAATCCTTCAAAACAGGGAGGAAATGGTTGAGGAGGTAAAAGTGGCTGGGACCCTAGGAGGTAGCGACCAGGCTATTTTAGAATTTTGGATAACTAGAGGAGGAAGACCTGTGAAGACTCAGACGTCAAGGTTAGATTTCAGAAAGGCAGATTTTAAGGGATTCAGAAAGAGAATTGGAGGGATCCAATGGCTGGATATCCTTAAAGACAAAAATGTCCAGGAAGGATGGGAAATCTTGAAAAATGAAATTCTCAAAGCACAATCGTTAACAATTCCGAAAAGAGGGAAGAATATGAAGCATTTAAGGAAACCAGGATGGATGAACACAAAACTTAAGCACATGTTAAAAAGGAAGAAAGAAATGTTTATAAAATGGAAAGAGGGAGGCATATCTAAAGAATATAATGCTGTCTGCATAACCTGCAGGGCGCGATTCAGATTATCTAAAGCTGACAATGAATTGAGGCTTGCAAGAGATGTCAAAAGCAATAATAAAGGATTTTGGGGATATGTCAAAAGTAAAAGAAAAGTCAAAGATGCTATAGGATTTTTACAGGATGAAAATGATGAAATGGTAAGACAGGATGTTGAGAAGGCCAAACTTTTAAATTCCTATTTTGCATCTGTTTTCTCTCAGAAAGGAAATGTAACATCAACTCTTCTTCACTGTCCTATTAAGGGAATAGAAGAATCCAGGATAACTATAAACAGAAATATAGTGAGGAAACACTTAGCTAACCTAAATGAATTCAAGTCTCCAGGTCCAGATGAATTACACCCCAGAGTACTGAAGGAGATAGCAGAAGAAATTTTTGAACCGCTCTCCATAATCTTTAAAAATTCGTGGAGAACAGGAGAAGCCCCAGAAGACTGGAGAGTGAGTCTGACTTCTATACCAGGAAAGATCTTTGAACAAATTATTAAACAACATGTATGTCAATACCTGGATAAGAATGAAGTGATTAAACAGAGTCAGCATGAGTGTGTAACTAATAAGTCATGTCAGACTAACTTAATTTCCTTCTATGACAGAATCACTGATTGGGTGGATCAGGGAAATGCTGTAGATATAGTATATCTTGACTTCAGCAAAGCATTTGACAAAGTATCTCACACAATCCTTATTGAAAAAATGACTAAGTATGGAAAGGACAAGGCAACTGTTAGGTGGATTCATAACTGGCTTAGTGATCGGACCCAAAGAGTGGTCGTAAATGGCAGCACATCCAGTTGGAAGAATGTCTCAAGTGGGGTACTACAGGGCTCTGTCCTGGGCCCTGTATTGTTCAACATCTTTATCAACGATATTGATGAAGGAATTGAGGGTAAACTGATTAAATTTGCTGATGATGCAAAGCTAGGAGGGATAGCTAATACTAGAGAAGAGCGAGAGAAGATTCAAAAAGATATAAATAAACTGGAGCAGTGGGGAGCAACTAACAGAATGGATTTTAACAGGGAAAAATGCAAAGTAATACATCTGGGCAATACAAATGAAAAAAGCATATACAGAATGGGAGGAATAGGGCTAAGCAACGGCACATGTGAAAAAGACTTGGGTATACTAATAGATCACAGACTGAATATGAGTCAACAGTGTGATGCAGCAGCAAAAAAGGCAAATGCAATTCTTGGATGTATTAACAGAAGTATACAGTCTAGATCACGTGAAGTCATTATTGCTCTCTGCTCCTTATTGGTCAGACCTCATCTGGAATACTGTGTCCAGTTTTGGGCGCCATATTTTAAAAAAGACATCAGCAGACTGGAGCAAGTTCAGAAAAGAGCGACCAAAATGATGACCGGTCTGCAAACCCTGTCTTATGAGGAAAGGTTGCAGGATTTGGGAATGTTTAGCTTGCAAAAGAGAAGACTGAGAGGAGACTTAATAACTGTCTACAAATATCTCAAGGGCTGTCACATTGCAGAAGGATCATCTTTATTCTCATTTGCACAAGGAAAGACTAGAAGCAATGGGATGAAACTGAATGGGAGGAGACACAGTTTAGATATTAGAAAAAAACCTTTTGACAGAGTGATCAATGAGTGGAACAGGCTGCCACGAGAGGTGGTGAGTTCTCCTTCAACAGAAGTCTTCAAACAGAGGCTGGACAGATATCTGTCTGGGATGATTTAGCGAATCCTGCTTTGAGCAGGTGGTTGGACCAGATGGCCCAGGAGGTCCCTTCCAACTCTACGATTCTGTGATTCTATAGTGTTTGCCTATGCAGGGAATGCAAGGGCTGCAAAAAAGTTGGAGCCACTCCAATGCCACTTTGAAGAGACGTAGAGGAAGGCCTCATGAAAAAATGTTCCCATTATAAAGGAGAAGGTCTCCTATACTTGTAATGCCCATACACTAAGGGAATGGGCTGACAAACATTTACCTCTGGGGGATATATATGAACATACTGTATAACCATTATTTTTTGTACGGGCATCATAAACACCCTTTAAAAAAATTATGTGGGTGTTGCTTCACGGACCATGGTCACCCTGGTGATATAGTGGTGGTGGATGATGAGGATGAGGAGAAGGAGTATGACATCAGCAAATAGCTAAAATCATAAAGTGTATACCCAGGTGTGGGTGTGAAGAGGTGTATGGCAATAGACATCCCAAAAAAGAAACCAGATTTTAGTTTATGTTACGCTGCTATCATTCTGTGGTGTTGAGAAGTCTGGCCCAATCCAGCCCTTGTTCATTTTTATAAGAGTCAGCCTGTTAGCATTTTCAGTTAACAAGCTGATGCACTTGTCAGTTACAATTCCACCAGCTGCACTAAAAACCCGCTCTGAAAAACGCTAGTGGCAGGGCAGGCCAGGACCTCCAAGGCGTAGAGAGCCAGTTCATGCCAAGTATCCAACGTTGAGGCTCAATAATTATAAGGCACAGAGGAACCACAGAGGATGTTGGTATGGTTCACAAGGTGCTCCCTCAGCATCTTCCCAAACTTTGCACTCCTTGTGAGAGTACCCACGCCTCAGGGCCTGTGGGTTGGGAGGGTCTGAGAAAACTCTCCCAGAACTTTGCCAGTATGCCCTTGCCTCTGCTGGATTGGAGATGTGTCTCTCTTGCCTGTACTCCTGGGTCATCCATAGAAATGTGACCTCTGCAGCCAGAATTTTCAGATAGGAATTTTTTTTAATAATTCCGCAACATAGGCCTTCTGGTACTGCTCCATTTTAGTAGACCTGTCTACCTTGGGAATAAGCGACAGAAAGTTCTCCTCATAGCATGGGTCTAGAAGCGTCACCAACCAGTAATGAGTGTGATCTAAAATTTTGAGAATGCAAGGGTCACAGGAAAAGCAGCGTAACATAAGCTCAGCCATACGTACCAGACTGTAAACAGGCAAGACCATGACTGACCATCCTCTTCTCCTCCTCCTCTTTCTTGTCCCCGTCCTCACGCTATCCACGCAGAACAGACGGTATGACAGATGTGCAGGTAGTACCGTCTATAGCGCATGAAACTAGCTCCAGTTCGTCCTCCTCCTCTTTTTCATCATCCAATCCACTTTGGGATGAGATGAGGCTGGGTTGTGTGTAATCAGCCTGTATGGTTCCTTGCTCCATCTCATTGTGCTCTGCCTGCAATGCTTCCAATTTGATTGTGAGCAGAGAGCATTTCAGAAGACAGAGAAGTGGGATGGTGACGCTAACTATGTCATCATCGCAGCTTAACATCTTAGTGGAGTCTTCAAAGTTTTGGAGGATGGTACATATATCTGACATCCATGTCCTGAGGTCTTGTGTGTGGAGTCTGAACTGAATACCAGCGGCCATGTTGATGCTAGTAGTCAACAACTGCCCTCTTCTGCTCACAAATCCTTCCCAACATCTGCAGTATAGAGTTCCAA
Organism: Dendrobates tinctorius; assembly: GCF_039654945.1. Lineage (NCBI taxonomy): Eukaryota > Metazoa > Chordata > Amphibia > Anura > Dendrobatidae > Dendrobates > Dendrobates tinctorius. The sequence goes on along the minus strand of NW_027361746.1, from coordinate 4,963,257 downwards.
TGCTTGGGGACTTCACACCCCAGTCGGTGAGCTGGCAACAGCAAATGCTGCGGAAACACGGCAAGGGCGGTGGAAGCTCAAGCTAACTTTCTAAAATGAGCACACAGGGGAGTACTTTGACAAGCTGATCCAGCAGCTCTGTGTAGGTTTTGAGAAACCATTGAACCATGAGGTTAAGCACATGGGCCAGGCATGGTATGTATGTGAGCTCGCCTTGCCTCAGAGCCACCACCAGGTTCCCTGCCATTGTCACAGACGACCATGCCTGGCTGTAGGTTTAGCAGTGTCAGCAACAGATCTGCCTGCTCTTTCAGAGCTGTCTACAACTCTTCAGCATTGTAAGAACAGATTCCACTGATGCATATCTATAACCTGTACAATCAATAATTCAATCCACTGGACATGATGTCACTTCGGACACTCCAAATACAATATAATCCTACTTAGAACCACGGAGATCATATCCGAATAAATATTAAAAATAGATTTTTATTAATATAATATAATTAATTCAAGTACCATATAAGACAGACAAAAGACAAAGCACTAATCAAAGCTCATGTATGGTGGACACCGCAACACTAATGTGGCAGGAAGAATAAAGACAGCAATACCCTGCACATAATTATCCGCAATAAAAAATCCCAGAAAAATCTCTAAAAAAGTGCATAGCGCAAATAGAATTAATTTTGATAGCGGGCAACCTAATCTATATCTCCCTCAGCACCAGTGTGCTAAGAGTTAAAGCAAGTCTAATGGACATATCATTAAATAGTGGCCGCTAGCACAGGGACGCATATCTTACCCATATATGACTGCTAGTGAGCATGTCAAGGAGCAGCCCCGATGCACGTTTCGCGTGGGCTTGCTCGGGGGGCTGTGTCTGTGTGCAGAAAAAGTGGATATTTATATAGGAAGACCAGATGTTGCTCATTATCAGTGCCATTATGAGTGCATGCGCAATGCACGGCAGGTCTGTTCACACAGCAACGCCCACAGCCGCTCATGTGACCGGAAGGCAGAGGGAAATCCCTTGTGATGTCAGAACGCCTCCCCCGTCACAGCCAACCGCTGGGGAGATGCATCAGGAATCCTGCCGCACTGAGCATGCGTGGCTGCTGAAACCACCATCTTGGATATGGGCAAAAAGAGGGCAAATAAATGCTAGTCACGTTTGTGTAGAATTCAATATAAACATATTTTTAAAACAATGCAAAAGTGATACCAATAAAAATAATGCCAAAAAATACATATATAACCCCCAAATAAAAAAAAAAAATATATATATATACGAAAGTGACAAGTGCTAAAACACAAAAATGTGTGCAAAATCCAAACATGATAGTGATAAGATAATATAATAATTGGTGGATTCCAATAGTTGAGAGCCATTCCAAGAGGGAATATATAAGCTTCATCATTGGGATAGATCAAGTGCTTCAGGATGAAATGGCAGCGTCACACATCTAAGGCTAGTTTCACACTAGCGTTTAAACGACGCGCGCACGGCGCCGCTAAGCCACGCCCCCTGCCGCCTCCCTGCCCGCCCCTTCCTGTTATCGCCTCCTCCGAGCGCAGAGGGCTGCATGCGTTATGCGCACCCTATCTTTACCCTATCTTTAGCACGCTATATTCATAGTTGCGCACGGCCTGCGCACCCTATGCTAAAGATAGGGTGCGCATAACGCATGCAGCTCTCTGCGCTCGGAGGAGGCGATAACAGGAAGGGGCGGGCAGGGAGCCGGCAGGGGGCGTGGCTTAGCGGCGCCGTGCGCGCGTCGTTTAAACGCTAGTGTGAAACTAGCCTTATAGGATCATAAAATCTTAATTGCTCATTCAAGCCAGACGGACTCATAGTTCCTAGTGTTGTTATCCAACGGCATTCTAATTGTGCCAAAGTTCGCTTTGTATCTCCCCCACGAATACCACACCTCACCCTGTCAATACCAAAGACCTGTAAATCTTTTGGGTTATATCTATGGTGTAGATTTTTACCGTGTTCCCACCGACGGTCTGCAGATGGACTAAAAATTGCTGAAATCAATAGGAACAGTGCTCAAATGACATGGGAACAGCATGGGGAAGACCCCTGGAAGCATTTACAGACTCACAGTAAGGCTAGTTTCACACTAGCGTTTTGGAGTGCAGCGACGGCCTGTGCACGGCCGCCGCTAAGCCCCGCCCCTGCCGCGCCCGTCGGTAGCTCCGCCCACCGGCGCATGACGCTGCATGCGCCCTGCGTCCCCTATCTTTATCACAGGGGGCGCAGGCCGTGCGCAGTATGCGTTTGGCGGCGCATGCGTCCTTTTGACGGTGCGCCGACCTGCGCCAAACGCAACCTGCTGCAGTTTGGTTGCGTCGGCGCACCGTCAAAAAGGCGCATGCGCCGCCAAACGCATACTGCGCACGGCCTGCGCCCCCTGTGATAAAGATAGGGGACGCAGGGCGCATGCAGCGTCATGCGCCGGTGGGCGGAGCTACCGGCAGGGGCGTGGCAGGGGCGGGGCTTAGCGGCGGCCGTGCGCAGGCCGTCGCTGCGCTCCAAAACGCTAGTGTGAAACTAGCCTAAAACATACAAAATGAAACAAAAATGGATCTTCCTGGACAATGTGTTAAGGAACATCCTTTCTACAGTAATTACTTTTATATAAGGCAAAATAAATAACCAAAAATGCTCCTCCACACCTTGGGCTATGTTCACACGCAGCATTTTTGATGCATTTCTCAACTTTAGCATTGCTTTCAAAAAAGACAAATGCATTCACTGGGAAATGTCATTTTAATCTTTTACAACCTTATTTGGCCATGTGGTGTGTAACACATCATCAGACACATCCTGTTTCAATTATGGAGGAGGGACTCTGAAACTCACAAAGCCTATTTTTGTAGGACCATCAGGTGGACTTTACTATTCTTAAAGGTGTAGCAGTCAGCCCTCACTATTCTTAGAGAGCCATCAGCTGGCTATGCTTTGTTGTTCCCATTATTAAACAGTGGGTCTCCTATACTGTTATTGCATATGCAGTGAAGGCAACACCTGCCCCAAATGTGGATGCACCCCAATAACTCTTTGAACAGACATACAGGATGGCCATATGAAAGCAATGTTCCCATTATTAGGAAGTTGGTACTCCCATAATGTTTGCCCATAAAGTGAGTGCAAGGCATGCCCTGCCCCAAATTTAGATACAGCACAATAACTCTTTGAACAGAAATACAGGATGGTCACCTGAAAGCAATTTTCCTGTTATTAGGAAGTTGGTACTCCCATATTGTTTGCCCATAAAGTGAACGCATGGCCTGGCCCAAATTTGGACACACTCCAAAACCCTTTGAAATAATGTACAGTATGGCCACCTGGAAGCAATGTTTCCATTATTACGAAGTTGGTACTCCCATACTGTTTGCCCATGACGTGAGGCCGGCCATGCCCCAAATTTAAACGCACACCAATAACCCTTTGAACAGACGTACAGGATCGCCACCTGAAAGCAATGTTCCCATTGTTAGGAATTTGGTACTCCCATACTGTTTGCCCATGAAGTGAATGCAAGGCGTGCCCTGCCCCAAATTTAGATGGACTACAATAACCGTTTGAACAGACGTACAGGATGGCTACCTGAAAGCAATGTTCCTATTATTAGGAAGCCGGTACTCCCATACTGTTTACCAATGCAGTGAATTGCAGTGCTGAGGCCAAAGAACCTGCATTGGAAAATTGCAGTGTTGAGGCTGAAGAATCTGCATTGGAGAATTGCAGTGTTGAGCCTGAAGAACCTGCAGTGGAGAATTGCAGTGTTGAGGATGAAGACCCGACAGCGGAGAACTTCAGTGTTGAGGCTGAAGAACCTGCATTGGAGAATTGTAATGTTGAGAATGGTTTTGAGAAACCATTGAACGACGAGGTTAAGCACATAGGCCAGGCATGGTACGTATGTGAGCTCGCCTTGCCTCAGAGCTGTCTACAACTCTTCAGCATTGTGTGGTTTGTCACCTAAGCAAATTAGTGTCAGCACAGCCTGTAGCCACTTGGCTGAAGCAGTGCTGCAGTGCTTCCAGCTTGTGACTGATGTGGTCATTTCGGAGATGGAGGCAGAAGAGGAGGAGGATGAGGTGCAGGAGATGTAGACTATGGTGGCAACCCTGATTGACCTAGGACCCACAATCCTGGGAGTTGGGAGAACATGTTTCATCCCAAGGTCTGACTGGGTCCTGGCTTCCACTTTGTTAAACCAGTATGCCGTCAGCAAGATGTACCATCCCTGCCCACAATCACTTGTCCACGTGTCAGTGGTGAGGTGGACTTTCCCTGTAACTGCAATGTTGAGGGAACGGCTAATGTTGTGGGACATGTTCTTGTGTAATGTGGGGACGGCACACTGGGAGAAATAGTGGTGGCTGGGGACTGAGTACCGAAGGACAGCTGCCGCCATCAGGTTGTGGAAAGCTTCCATCTTCACGAGCCTAAAAAGCAATATTTCGAGCGCAAGCAGTCACAAAAAGTGTGAATTTAGTAGGGTGGCCTGTAGGGCTTTGGCTGCGTATTTGCGCTTGCGTTCTAAAGACTGAGGCATGGACAACTGAATGCTGTGCTGGGATAAGGACGTGAACATGCTTGCTGATGGTGCTAATTGAGTGGGTGCAAGTCAGGAGGCATCTTCACATGCACCATGGACAGGGGATTGGCTTGCATGCACAACAATGGAAGAAACAGTGGTGTCGCCCGCAGACCCTGTTCCTCAACCATGGTTTTTGACCCAAAAAGTCGGGTGCTTTGCTGCCATGTGCCTGATCATGCTGTTGGTGGTCAGGCTTGTAGTTTTGCTACCTCTGCTGATGCTGGCATGGCAGGTGGTGCAAATGGCCTTTTGGGGGTTACCGGTAGAGTCTTTAAAGAATAACTGGACTCAGGAAGACCTAACAGTTGTACTGGCAACTTCCGTCATGTTGGTGCTATGGGGAACGATTGCCCACCTTTTGTCTGTTGCCACCACACTGCTTCTTCACGCCTGTTGAGGTGCTATGCCTCCCTCCCTCTGTGTGCTGCTGTTCTCACTCTGCATGTCCTCCTGCCATGTTGGGTCAGTTACTATATCATCCACCACCTTGTCTTCCACTTCCGCACCCTGTTCCTTTCTGGCAATTGTGTCTCATCATTGTCCACCTCTTGTGACATGTTCCCTCTGTCGCTTTCATGTGACCATAGCTGCTAATATATTTGGGCATCTCTACATGGCATCTCCTCTTGCTCCACTACAAGTGGACCAGACGAGAGGCCTGAATCTATAAATGGAAAAGTGAACAGCTCTTCGGAGTGTCCAATTGTGGGATCAGTTGTCTCCGGGCACTCGGCATTGTGGGAGAAAGGAGGATCAGGGTAAGGAATATGCGGTCCAGACTCATGGCTACTCAGACTTGACAGTGTGGAAGACAGGGTGATGGTGGCAAACTGACTTGAAGCATTATCCACTATCCAACCAACTACCGTTTGACACTTCTCTGGGTTCAATAGTGGTTTGCTGCTGCGGTTCCCTAGTAATTGGGACAGGAAGGTCGGGCGAAAAGATGTGGGTGTTTGTTTTGGCACAATTTCATCTTGCCCATGGCCTCGGCCTCTGCATGCTCCATCATCATCACGTCCAGTTCCCCATCCCTTGCAATGCACCTTGCCTATGTCACGATGCCACTGCCGCGGCGGCCACCTGCTCCTGCCTCCCTGCCGCTGCGTCCCCCAGTCGCGCCGCCTCCCCCCGAGCCCCAGTGTACTTACTGGTCCTTGGCATCCTGGTGCGTGCCCGCTAAGGTCCCTGCTCCGGCTCCTGTCTCCCGTCTGGGGCGTGCACACTGAGTTCAGTGGCGAGCGCACGCTCTGTTCCTAGCAACCATTCCTAGCAACCCTGCTGCTCTCTCCAGCCTGCTCTATGGTCTGGAGGGCCCTGACCTGGAAGTCCTCTGCGCACTCTGCTTATCAGGCCGCCTCTTCCTCCTGGCTGTGCCTGACTGTCATTTGTGCTATACAAGTGATCCTGGCCACACATCCTCCTACGCTCCTTGTCTCGCTGCTGCTAACCCTTCCGCCTTGTTTCTGACCTTACGCCCTCTGTGTGCTTTCTCCTAGTGCCTGCCCAGCTGCGTCTCCATAACCTACCCGTGTTCCCGTATCTCCACTGTGTCTACCTGCCAGTGTCTCTGTCCGTGTACCTGTGTTCCAGCCGTGTCTTCTCGCCAGTGACATCTACCTGCCCGTGTTCCTGTATCTCAGCCATGTCTTTCTGCCAGTGTCGCCAGCCTGCTTGTGTTTCCGTGTCTCAGCTGTGCTCGGCTGCCAGTGTCAGTCTGCCACCAGTCTGCATTGTCTTTCGCTGAGGCTCCTGTTGTTCTTCCCCGGGTACCAGCTGCCGTAGTGATAGTCTCCCTTGGGCCTGCCCCTAATGCTCCCTGTATAGGGGTGGTGCTCCTGGTCAGCTCATCTGGGGGAGGTTCATTATAACGGTCTAGTGGGTCCACCCTTGGAGGTCCACTAGTTGTCACAGTACAGTCAGGCCATGGACTCCGCTGGTACCTCAGCTGTTCCTACGGGAAAACCAAACCCGGATCATGGCTTTTCTAAAGTCCATGGAGTCTTGTATATCAGTATTTCAACCCTCTGATCCAGGCAACGCGTCCCAGCTGGCTAGTCTCCAGCAGGAACTTGCCCAGCAACGCGACACTCAGGCCCACATCCTTAATTATATGGCCTCCGTGGATAATCATCTTTTACCCCTGCAGTCCGCCACCTCGATCCCTGCCCAGGCTCCTGAGCCACACCCACCTCCCCGTTTGGCCAGACGTCCACGGTATAGCTGAGATCCCAAATTATGTCAGGGGTTCCTGAATCAGTGCCAATTGCACTTTGAATTACAGCCACTACAATACCCCACCGATCGGGCTAAGGTGGCCTTTGTGGTGTCCCACCGGGAGGGTGAGGCTCTGGCCTGGGTCAACCCCCTCTGGGAGCGAGACGATCCTCTGGTATCCCAGCTTGCCACATTTCTTGAGACTTTTCACAAAGCCTTTGACGAGCCCGGATGCTTGGCTTCTACCACCGAGTCCCTTTTTAATCTCCACCAGGGCACTCTCTCTGTTGGCCAGTACGTCATTCGCTTCTGTACCCTGTCCTCCGAGCTGGGATAGAACAATGAGGCCTTGGTGGGAGCTTTTTGGCAGGGTTAGTCTGCCTGGATCAAGGACAAGTTGGCGGGTCGGGACATGCCAAAGTCTTTAGAAGATCTAATTTCCCTCGCAACTTGCATTGACTTGCGTTTCCAGGAACGCTCCCGTGAAGCTGCCAGGGAGAAAAGACTTCCCCGTCTATCTTCGGCCACATGCAGTCCCCTCCATTCACGACTCACATCTGCCTCCGTGGCCTCGGCACCAGAACCCATGCAGGTAGACCGTCTCAAGCCGGCAGAGCAGCGCCGCATAGAGAGAGTCGCACAGGGTCTCTGCTTCTACTGTGGCCCTGGTCACCGAAGAGGTGGAGCTACAGATTGGAGCCTTGCATCGGGAGAAGATAGCCTTCTACGTGCTGCCCTCGTTGCCCCATACGTTACTATTAGGTCTTCCTTGTTTGAGAGTCCATGAATCCATCCTTGACTGGCAATCTGGAGACATTCTACGCTGGGGTCAATCTTGCCAGACCAAGTGCCTGCTCCCCGTTCAGCCGTTAAAGTCTCCTCGGCCCATCACGGTACCTGGAGATTTGCCTCCACCTTACTGGTCCTTTGCGGACGTCTTCAATAAAAAGGAGGCGGAGATTCTACCCCCGCATCGTCCTTATGACTGCCCGATCAACTTGCCTCCAGGCTCCACTCCGCCCAGAGGTCGTATTTACCCGTTAAATCCTCTCGAGTCCCAAGCCATGACCGAGTATGTCCAGGAAAATCTGGCCAAGGGTTTTATTCGGAAGTCTTCATCCCCCGCAGGCGCGGGGTTCTTTTTGTTAAGAAGAAGGACGGGTCTCTTCGTCCCTGCATCGACTACCGGGGTCTCAACGCTATTATGGTGAAGAACAAGTATCCGCTCCCTCTCATTACTGAGTAATTCGACCGGCTGCGGGGAGCACGAATCTTTACCAAACTGGATCTCCGTGGAGCCTACAATCTCATCCGTGTCCACTCTGGAGATGAGTGGAAGACCGCTTTCAACACCCGGGACAGCCACTGCGAGTATTTGGTGATGCCCTTTGGCTTGTGCGCCAGCAGTGTTCCAGGAATTTGTGAATGATATTTTCCTGAGATCTGCTGTATTCTTGTGTGGTGGTATACCTGGATGATATTTTAGTTTTCTCTCCAGATCTGCCTACCCATCGAAGGAACATCCGTCTAGTACTGCTGCGCCTGAGGGAGAATCGCCTCTATGCCAAGCTTGAAAAGTGCGCCTTTGAGCAGTCGTCTCTCCCTTTCCTAGGTTACGTCAACTCCGACTCCGGCTTGCGCATGGACCCGGAGAATGTGTCCGCCGTGTTCAATTGACCGCGTCCTCATAGTGTCAAGGCAATTCAGTGATTTCTCGCCTTCGCGAATTACTATCGACAGTTCATCCTTCACTTTTCTTCGCTGACCGGTTCCATCTCCTCTCTAATCTGCAAGGGGGACAATCCTCACATCTGGTCATCAGAGGCCGAAAATGCCTTCTTGTCTCTGAAGCAAGCCTTCGCCACATCACCCATCCTCCAACCTCCAGAGACTAATAAACCTTTCATTCTGGAGGTAGATGCCTCAGCCACTGGGGCCGGAGCAGTACTTTCTCAGAGGTCTACCAACGGTCGGCTTGTCACCTGCGTTTCTTTCTCCAAATCCTTTTCCACCTCGGAATGGAACTACTCCATTGGTGCCAGAGAGCTGTTGGTCAAGCTGGCATTGCAAGAATGGAGGTACTTACTGGAAGGGGCCGAACATCCTTTTAAGATCTTTACAGATCATAAAAACTTGGCATATATCCAATAGGCACAGAGACTTAACCCCCGGAAAGCTAGGTGGTCCCTATTCTTTGCCCATTTCAATGTTGAGCTCCACTTCCATCCTGGCAATAAAAACCTCAACACTGACGCATTGTCCAGATCCTTTTTGTCAGTAGATACAGAGGAGGAACCCACGCACATCTTGGACCCTTCCAAGGTCATCATGCTAGCGCCCATCAGTTTAACTTCCCTGCCTCCAGGTAAAACTTTTGTTCCCGTGAACAACAGAAGGCGAGTCCTGCGCTGGGGTCATGCCTCCAGACTGGCCTCAGAAAAACTCTCATCCTTGTGTCCTGCTACTACTGGTGCCTGACCCTTCCCCAAGATGTCCGTGACTTTATAGCCTCCTGTCCGTCTTGTGCCAAGACAAGGTTCCCAGACAGCTTCCCTCCGGTCTTTTACACCTGCTCCCAGTTCCCTCGGCTCCTTGGCAGCACATTGCTATGGACTTTATTACTGATCTGCCTCAGTCTTCGGGCTGCACCGTCATCCTCGTGGTTGTGGACAGATTTTCCAAGATGGCTCATTTCATCTCGCTTCCTGGTTTACCCTCGGCACCTGAGCTAGCGAAGATTTTTGTCCACCATGTTTTTCGTGTTCATGGCCTCCCACATCATATTATTTTGGACAGAGGAGTCCAATTCACCTCTCGGTTCTGGAGGGCTCTCTGCAAAAGTATGAACATTACGCTTGACTTCTCCTCGGCTTACCACCCGCAAACCAACGGTTAAGTAGAACGCACTAACCAGAGTCTGGAAACCTATCTCCGACTTTTCTCTAACGCCCACCAGAACGACTGGACTGACTTACTCCCGTGGGCTGAATTCGCATACAACAATCATGCCAGCGAATCTCTTTCTCTTCTGAAACCAGTTGTCCTCAATCAGTTCCATGCTTCTACCACTCTTTTGCATCAGCCGGTCTCCACTGATGATATTTTTGAAGTTAAGGACATCCTCACCATGAAAAAGCTAAGAGGCAAAACCTTTCTCCTAGAAGATTGGAAGGGTTTTGGTCCTGAGGAGAGATCTTGGGAGCCCCGGGAGAACATCCAGGCCCCTCGAATCCTGTCTAAATTTCTCTCCGGCCGTATAAGAGGGGAGCATAAGGAGGAGGGTACTGTCACGATGCCGCCGCCATGGCCGCCACCTGCTTCTGCCTTCTTGCCGCTGCCTCCCCATGTCGTGCCACCTCCCCCCAAGCCCCTGTATACTTACCGGTCCTCGGCGTCCCGGCGCGTGCCCGCTCAGGTCCTTGCTCCTGCTCCTGTCTCCCGTCGGGGGTGCGTGCACACTGAGTTCAATGGTGCACGCACGCTCCATTCCTAGCAACCCTGCTGCTCTCTCCAACCTGCTCTATGGTCTGGAAGGCCCTGACCCGGAAGTCCTCTGCGCACTCTGCTTATCAGGCCGCCTCTTCCTCCTGGCTGTGCCTGACTGTCATTTGTACTATACAAGTGATCCTGGCCCCACATCCTCCTGCACTCCTTGTCTTCACTGCTGCTAGCCCTTCCTCCTTGTTTCTGACCTTACGCCCTCCATCTGCTTTCTCCTAGTGCCTGCCCACCTGTGTCTCCGTAACCTGCCCATATTCCCGTATCTCCATCGTGTCTACCTGCCAGTGTCTCTGTCCATGTACCTGTGTTCCAGCTGTGTCTTCCCACCAGTGATGTCCACCTACCCGTGTTCCTGTATCTCAGCCGTGTCTTCCTGCCAGTGTCACCAGCCTGCCTGTGTTCCCATGTCTTAGCCGTGCTCGGCTGCCAGTGTCTCCGTCCCATCCGTATTCCTGTGTCACAGCAGTGCCAGTCTGCCGCCAGTCCCCCTTGTCTTTTGCTGAGGCTCCTGTTGCTCTTCCTCGGGTACCAGCTGCTGTGGTGATAGTCTCCCTCGGGCCTGCCCCTAATGCTCCCTGTAAAGGGGGTGGTCCACCTGGTCAGCTCGTCCGGGGAAGGTTCGTTATCACGGTCCAGTGGGTCCACCCTTGGAGGTCCACTAGTTGTCACAGCCTATTTTAAATGGAGGACAATATTTTGCATGTTGACTACAAATGGCTGAATATGGAGACAACTTATATGTGATCCGCGTGACAGCAAACCCCTGCTTAAAGTAGCTGGCCTGTGAGTAACTTCTGCCAATGAGTTGACAGAAATTATTTCCCTTATATTTCAATATTATGCAGTGATGATTATACAGTGAAGGAAAAATTGGATATTTAGCAAAAAATTGGGAGAGGATTTAAGGAATTTAGTATCAAACCTGTTAACTTTGAGACAATACAGTGTGTCCAGAAGAAAATGGTAAAGAAATGGCAGATGGATATTTTGGACAAAATTGCAGGTGGGAGGTTAGAGAAGGGTAAGTATTAGCGATGAGAGAACATGGTGGGTCATCCTCCGATATCACTCCAGTATTCGGGTCTTCAGATGTGCTCAGCACTTAACGAGCATTGGCTGGTGCGTGGATTGACCTAGGACCCACAATCCTGGGAGTTGGGAGAACATGTTTCATCCCAAGGTCTGACTGGGTCCTGGCTTCCACTTTGTTAAACCAGTATGCCGTCAGCAAGATGTACCATCCCTGCCCACAATCACTTGTCCACGTGTCAGTGGTGAGGTGGACTTTCCCTGTAACTGCAATGTTGAGGGAACGGCTAATGTTGTGGGACATGTTCTTGTGTAATGTGGGGACGGCACACTGGGAGAAATAGTGGTGGCTGGGGACTGAGTACCGAAGGACAGCTGCCGCCATCAGGTTGTGGAAAGCTTCCATCTTCACGAGCCTAAAAAGCAATATTTCGAGCGCAAGCAGTCACAAAAAGTGTGAATTTAGTAGGGTGGCCTGTAGGGCTTTGGCTGCGTATTTGCGCTTGCGTTCTAAAGACTGAGGCATGGACAACTGAATGCTGTGCTGGGATAAGGATGTGAACATGCTTGCTGATGGTGCTAATTGAGTGGGTGCAAGTCAGGAGGCATCTTCACATGCACCATGGACAGGGGATTGGCTTGCATGCACAACAATGGAAGAAACAGTGGTGTCGCCCGCAGACCCTGTTCCTCAACCATGGTTTTTGACCCAAAAAGTCGGGTGCTTTGCTGCCATGTGCCTGATCATGCTGTTGGTGGTCAGGCTTGTAGTTTTGCTACCTCTGCTGATGCTGGCATGGCAGGTGGTGCAAATGGCCTTTTGGGGGTTACCGGTAGAGTCTTTAAAGAATAACTGGACTCAGGAAGACCTAACAGTTGTACTGGCAACTTCCGTCATGTTGGTGCTATGGGGAACGATTGCCCACCTTTTGTCTGTTGCCACCACACTGCTTCTTCACGCCTGTTGAGGTGCTATGCCTCCCTCCCTCTGTGTGCTGCTGTTCTCACTCTGCATGTCCTCCTGCCATGTTGGGTCAGTTACTATATCATCCACCACCTTGTCTTCCACTTCCGCACCCTGTTCCTTTCTGGCAATTGTGTCTCATCATTGTCCACCTCTTGTGACATGTTCCCTCTGTCGCTTTCATGTGACCATAGCTGCTAATATATTTGGGCATCTCTACATGGCATCTCCTCTTGCTCCACTACAAGTGGACCAGACGAGAGGCCTGAATCTATAAATGGAAAAGTGAACAGCTCTTCGGAGTGTCCAATTGTGGGATCAGTTGTCTCCGGGCACTCGGCATTGTGGGAGAAAGGAGGATCAGGGTAAGGAATATGCGGTCCAGACTCATGGCTACTCAGACTTGACAGTGTGGAAGACAGGGTGATGGTGGCAAACTGACTTGAAGCATTATCCACTATCCAACCAACTACCGTTTGACACTTCTCTGGGTTCAATAGTGGTTTGCTGCTGCGGTTCCCTAGTAATTGGGACAGGAAGGTCGGGCGAAAAGATGTGGGTGTTTGTTTTGGCACAATTTCATCTTGCCCATGGCCTCGGCCTCTGCATGCTCCATCATCATCACGTCCAGTTCCCCATCCCTTGCAATGCACCTTGCCTATGTCACGATGCCACTGCCGCAGCGGCCACCTGCTCCTGCCTCCCTGCCGCTGCGTCCCCCAGTCGCGCCGCCTCCCCCCGAGCCCCAGTGTACTTACTGGTCCTTGGCATCCTGGTGCGTGCCCGCTAAGGTCCCTGCTCCGGCTCCTGTCTCCCGTCTGGGGCGTGCACACTGAGTTCAGTGGCGAGCGCACGCTCTGTTCCTAGCAACCATTCCTAGCAACCCTGCTGCTCTCTCCAGCCTGCTCTATGGTCTGGAGGGCCCTGACCTGGAAGTCCTCTGCGCACTCTGCTTATCAGGCCGCCTCTTCCTCCTGGCTGTGCCTGACTGTCATTTGTGCTATACAAGTGATCCTGGCCACACATCCTCCTACGCTCCTTGTCTCGCTGCTGCTAACCCTTCCGCCTTGTTTCTGACCTTACGCCCTCTGTGTGCTTTCTCCTAGTGCCTGCCCAGCTGCGTCTCCATAACCTACCCGTGTTCCCGTATCTCCACTGTGTCTACCTGCCAGTGTCTCTGTCCGTGTACCTGTGTTCCAGCCGTGTCTTCTCGCCAGTGACATCTACCTGCCCGTGTTCCTGTATCTCAGCCATGTCTTTCTGCCAGTGTCGCCAGCCTGCTTGTGTTTCCGTGTCTCAGCTGTGCTCGGCTGCCAGTGTCAGTCTGCCACCAGTCTGCATTGTCTTTCGCTGAGGCTCCTGTTGTTCTTCCCCGGGTACCAGCTGCCGTAGTGATAGTCTCCCTTGGGCCTGCCCCTAATGCTCCCTGTATAGGGGTGGTGCTCCTGGTCAGCTCATCTGGGGGAGGTTCATTATAACGGTCTAGTGGGTCCACCCTTGGAGGTCCACTAGTTGTCACAGTACAGTCAGGCCATGGACTCCGCTGGTACCTCAGCTGTTCCTACGGGAAAACCAAACCCGGATCATGGCTTTTCTAAAGTCCATGGAGTCTTGTATATCAGTATTTCAACCCTCTGATCCAGGCAACGCGTCCCAGCTGGCTAGTCTCCAGCAGGAACTTGCCCAGCAACGCGACACTCAGGCCCACATCCTTAATTATATGGCCTCCGTGGATAATCATCTTTTACCCCTGCAGTCCGCCACCTCGATCCCTGCCCAGGCTCCTGAGCCACACCCACCTCCCCGTTTGGCCAGACGTCCACGGTATAGCTGAGATCCCAAATTATGTCAGGGGTTCCTGAATCAGTGCCAATTGCACTTTGAATTACAGCCACTACAATACCCCACCGATCGGGCTAAGGTGGCCTTTGTGGTGTCCCACCGGGAGGGTGAGGCTCTGGCCTGGGTCAACCCCCTCTGGGAGCGAGACGATCCTCTGGTATCCCAGCTTGCCACATTTCTTGAGACTTTTCACAAAGCCTTTGACGAGCCCGGATGCTTGGCTTCTACCACCGAGTCCCTTTTTAATCTCCACCAGGGCACTCTCTCTGTTGGCCAGTACGTCATTCGCTTCTGTACCCTGTCCTCCGAGCTGGGATAGAACAATGAGGCCTTGGTGGGAGCTTTTTGGCAGGGTTAGTCTGCCTGGATCAAGGACAAGTTGGCGGGTCGGGACATGCCAAAGTCTTTAGAAGATCTAATTTCCCTCGCAACTTGCATTGACTTGCATTTCCAGGAACGCTCCCGTGAAGCTGCCAGGGAGAAAAGACTTCCCCGTCTATCTTCGGCCACATGCAGTCCCCTCCATTCACGACTCACATCTGCCTCCGTGGCCTCGGCACCAGAACCCATGCAGGTAGACCGTCTCAAGCCGGCAGAGCAGCGCCGCATAGAGAGAGTCGCACAGGGTCTCTGCTTCTACTGTGGCCCTGGTCACCGAAGAGGTGGAGCTACAGATTGGAGCCTTGCATCGGGAGAAGATAGCCTTCTACGTGCTGCCCTCGTTGCCCCATACGTTACTATTAGGTCTTCCTTGTTTGAGAGTCCATGAATCCATCCTTGACTGGCAATCTGGAGACATTCTACGCTGGGGTCAATCTTGCCAGACCAAGTGCCTGCTCCCCGTTCAGCCGTTAAAGTCTCCTCGGCCCATCACGGTACCTGGAGATTTGCCTCCACCTTACTGGTCCTTTGCGGACGTCTTCAATAAAAAGGAGGCGGAGATTCTACCCCCGCATCGTCCTTATGACTGCCCGATCAACTTGCCTCCAGGCTCCACTCCGCCCAGAGGTCGTATTTACCCGTTAAATCCTCTCGAGTCCCAAGCCATGACCGAGTATGTCCAGGAAAATCTGGCCAAGGGTTTTATTCGGAAGTCTTCATCCCCCGCAGGCGCGGGGTTCTTTTTGTTAAGAAGAAGGACGGGTCTCTTCGTCCCTGCATCGACTACCGGGGTCTCAACGCTATTATGGTGAAGAACAAGTATCCGCTCCCTCTCATTACTGAGTAATTCGACCGGCTGCGGGGAGCACGAATCTTTACCAAACTGGATCTCCGTGGAGCCTACAATCTCATCCGTGTCCACTCTGGAGATGAGTGGAAGACCGCTTTCAACACCCGGGACAGCCACTGCGAGTATTTGGTGATGCCCTTTGGCTTGTGCGCCAGCAGTGTTCCAGGAATTTGTGAATGATATTTTCCTGAGATCTGCTGTATTCTTGTGTGGTGGTATACCTGGATGATATTTTAGTTTTCTCTCCAGATCTGCCTACCCATCGAAGGAACATCCGTCTAGTACTGCTGCGCCTGAGGGAGAATCGCCTCTATGCCAAGCTTGAAAAGTGCGCCTTTGAGCAGTCGTCTCTCCCTTTCCTAGGTTACGTCAACTCCGACTCCGGCTTGCGCATGGACCCGGAGAATGTGTCCGCCGTGTTCAATTGACCGCGTCCTCATAGTGTCAAGGCAATTCAGTGATTTCTCGCCTTCGCGAATTACTATCGACAGTTCATCCTTCACTTTTCTTCGCTGACCGGTTCCATCTCCTCTCTAATCTGCAAGGGGGACAATCCTCACATCTGGTCATCAGAGGCCGAAAATGCCTTCTTGTCTCTGAAGCAAGCCTTCGCCACATCACCCATCCTCCAACCTCCAGAGACTAATAAACCTTTCATTCTGGAGGTAGATGCCTCAGCCACTGGGGCCGGAGCAGTACTTTCTCAGAGGTCTACCAACGGTCGGCTTGTCACCTGCGTTTCTTTCTCCAAATCCTTTTCCACCTCGGAATGGAACTACTCCATTGGTGCCAGAGAGCTGTTGATCAAGCTGGCATTGCAAGAATGGAGGTACTTACTGGAAGGGGCCGAACATCCTTTTAAGATCTTTACAGATCATAAAAACTTGGCATATATCCAATAGGCACAGAGACTTAACCCCCGGAAAGCTAGGTGGTCCCTATTCTTTGCCCATTTCGATGTTGAGCTCCACTTCCATCCTGGCAATAAAAACCTCAACACTGACGCATTGTCCAGATCCTTTTTGTCAGTAGATACAGAGGAGGAACCCACGCACATCTTGGACCCTTCCAAGGTCATCATGCTAGCGCCCATCAGTTTAACTTCCCTGCCTCCAGGTAAAACTTTTGTTCCCGTGAACAACAGAAGGCGAGTCCTGCGCTGGGGTCATGCCTCCAGACTGGCCTCAGAAAAACTCTCATCCTTGTGTCCTGCTACTACTGGTGCCTGACCCTTCCCCAAGATGTCCGTGACTTTATAGCCTCCTGTCCGTCTTGTGCCAAGACAAGGTTCCCAGACAGCTTCCCTCCGGTCTTTTACACCTGCTCCCAGTTCCCTCGGCTCCTTGGCAGCACATTGCTATGGACTTTATTACTGATCTGCCTCAGTCTTCGGGCTGCACCGTCATCCTCGTGGTTGTGGACAGATTTTCCAAGATGGCTCATTTCATCTCGCTTCCTGGTTTACCCTCGGCACCTGAGCTAGCGAAGATTTTTGTCCACCATGTTTTTCGTGTTCATGGCCTCCCACATCATATTATTTTGGACAGAGGAGTCCAATTCACCTCTCGGTTCTGGAGGGCTCTCTGCAAAAGTATGAACATTACGCTTGACTTCTCCTCGGCTTACCACCCGCAAACCAACGGTTAAGTAGAACGCACTAACCAGAGTCTGGAAACCTATCTCCGACTTTTCTCTAACGCCCACCAGAACGACTGGACTGACTTACTCCCGTGGGCTGAATTCGCATACAACAATCATGCCAGCGAATCTCTTTCTCTTCTGAAACCAGTTGTCCTCAATCAGTTCCATGCTTCTACCACTCTTTTGCATCAGCCGGTCTCCACTGATGATATTTTTGAAGTTAAGGACATCCTCACCATGAAAAAGCTAAGAGGCAAAACCTTTCTCCTAGAAGATTGGAAGGGTTTTGGTCCTGAGGAGAGATCTTGGGAGCCCCGGGAGAACATCCAGGCCCCTCGAATCCTGTCTAAATTTCTCTCCGGCCGTATAAGAGGGGAGCATAAGGAGGAGGGTACTGTCACGATGCCGCCGCCATGGCCGCCACCTGCTTCTGCCTCCTTGCCGCTGCCTCCCCATGTCGTGCCACCTCCCCCCAAGCCCCTGTATACTTACCGGTCCTCGGCGTCCCGGCGCGTGCCCGCTCAGGTCCTTGCTCCTGCTCCTGTCTCCCGTCGGGGGTGCGTGCACACTGAGTTCAATGGTGCACGCACGCTCCATTCCTAGCAACCCTGCTGCTCTCTCCAACCTGCTCTATGGTCTGGAAGGCCCTGACCCGGAAGTCCTCTGCGCACTCTGCTTATCAGGCCGCCTCTTCCTCCTGGCTGTGCCTGACTGTCATTTGTACTATACAAGTGATCCTGGCCCCACATCCTCCTGCACTCCTTGTCTTCACTGCTGCTAGCCCTTCCTCCTTGTTTCTGACCTTACGCCCTCCATCTGCTTTCTCCTAGTGCCTGCCCACCTGTGTCTCCGTAACCTGCCCATATTCCCGTATCTCCATCGTGTCTACCTGCCAGTGTCTCTGTCCATGTACCTGTGTTCCAGCTGTGTCTTCCCACCAGTGATGTCCACCTACCCGTGTTCCTGTATCTCAGCCGTGTCTTCCTGCCAGTGTCACCAGCCTGCCTGTGTTCCCATGTCTTAGCCGTGCTCGGCTGCCAGTGTCTCCGTCCCATCCGTATTCCTGTGTCACAGCAGTGCCAGTCTGCCGCCAGTCCCCCTTGTCTTTTGCTGAGGCTCCTGTTGCTCTTCCTCGGGTACCAGCTGCTGTGGTGATAGTCTCCCTCGGGCCTGCCCCTAATGCTCCCTGTAAAGGGGGTGGTCCACCTGGTCAGCTCGTCCGGGGAAGGTTCGTTATCACGGTCCAGTGGGTCCACCCTTGGAGGTCCACTAGTTGTCACAGCCTATTTTAAATGGAGGACAATATTTTGCATGTTGACTACAAATGGCTGAATTTGGAGACAACTTATATGTGATCCGCGTGACAGCAAACCCCTGCTTAAAGTAGCTGGCCTGTGAGTAACTTCTGCCAATGAGTTGACAGAAATTATTTCCCTTATATTTCAATATTATGCAGTGATGATTATACAGTGAAGGAAAAATTGGATATTTAGCAAAAAATTGGGAGAGGATTTAAGGAATTTAGTATCAAACCTGTTAACTTTGAGACAATACAGTGTGTCCAGAAGAAAATGGTAAAGAAATGGCAGATGGATATTTTGGACAAAATTGCAGGTGGGAGGTTAGAGAAGGGTAAGTATTAGCGATGAGAGAACATGGTGGGTCATCCTCCGATATCACTCCAGTATTCGGGTCTTCAGATGTGCTCAGCACTTAACGAGCATTGGCTGGTGCGTGGATTTGAAGCTTGAATCCCCATCCCTTAAGTTTGGCATCTGTTATATAGCCAATAGGCATGTGGAGATTGCCTGCCAGTCCTGCCAGTCGCTGTAATTTTGTGGCCATATTGGTTGTGGCATTAATGTGGTTGCCTGGCTGCATTACTTTATCACAGGCTATAAAAGGACTGGCACTCAGCTCACTGATGCCATTGCACAGCTCTGGGATAGTTCTGATTTTAGGGAGAGAGCAGTTATGCAGGCCTGTATGTGCACAGTTTAACTAATCAGAGTCCTCTAGTGTTGATACTGGTGCTGGTGCTGAACCATCATCCTAACATTCCTTCTAGGGTCTATAATTGTGCTTTGCTGTTTGTAACATATAGATTCTGCATTTAGCTTAGGGACAGTTGCAGGAGCAGGGAAAGTGGGAGAATACAGCCTCTAGGCATGGCTTAGGGTTTTGCAGTCCGTTGCTAAATATATAGCTATTGCATGTGACCACAGTCTTTATTTTGAGTGAACAAATTGACTATACATTTTTTTCTATTTACATTTTGATTCCATATAGCACTCACAAAAAGCAAAAAATGTTTCTGGGTTCAATTTTCTATCCATAGAGTATTACTCCCTGTGATTTACATTTTGTGATACATAATAAAACTCCAAAAAATCATTTATTTGAATTCATCATTGAATTTGTCATCCATAGAGTATTACACGCTTTGTGTTACCATCTGGTGGTATATAACACTCAAAAAAAGCATTCAAAAATGTTTCTGGATTTATTTAGTCATCCATTGAATATTACATGTTTTGTGTTCCATTTTGGTGCTATACAACACTCCATAAAAGTGTTCCAAATGTTTCTGGATTCAATTAATCATCCATAGAGTATTATATGCTTTGTTTTACATTTCTGTGGTACATAACTCTCCAAAACACAGTTCCAAAATTTTTCTGGATTGAGTTTGTCATCCACAGAGTACTACTTGCTTTGTTTTAAATTTCGGTGGTATATAACTCTTCAAAAAAGCATATATTTTTTCTGGATTCAATTATTCATCCATAGAGTATTATGTGCTTTGTGTTACATTTTGGTGGTATATAAACCTTTAAAAAAGTGTCAACATTTTTTTTTCTGTATTGAATTAGTAATCCCTACAGTGTAACAAGATTAGTGAGCGACAAGGTGACAAAGATGGCAGAATCCGCAAGACACCTGAGGGAGAGACTGGAGGATTATTAGAGCCAGACTAAGCTTGCGCAACAGCAAAGGTGGCAAGAGCCTAGGGTCTGGAACCGAAAGCTTTCCTGGAATTACCAAGACCCGAACTCAGGCCACTGTCTTAACTGCTAGGGGGAACTGCAGATGGGAGTGGATCCAGCAACTGGTGAGCGGATTGCAGGGTCTAGGCTACCCGGAAGTGAGAAGGAGGCAAGCCAGGGCTGGAGACATTTTTGAAAGCCTGCTAGCCACAAGGTACCGAGAATTGGCATTCCTGGGGAGATTGCTACGTACGACCCATAGAAGAAGGGGAACCCATAGAAGAGTTTGGTACCGGTCATCACATCTAAGTCAACAAGCGGGCAGCAGAAAAAGCATACTTACCTCAAAGGCTGCAAAAGCTGAAGGCTGGAACCATTTTGTTCCTCAAAATGGAGGGGCAAAATCACTGGTATGTGGTGGATGTGATCCGAGAAGGAAAGAAGCAGGAGGAACCTTTTTGGTGAAATAAATGGGCCTGGGAGAGGCTCCTCATGGTGGCTTGAGATGGAGCTATAACCCCTGAGAGATCATACTGTCTTTGGGGTGCCCCATCTTCTATGAGGGAGCAGGCAATTCTGCAGGTGACCCATGGGACTGCCACCCATTTATTTATGATGGGACTCTGGCACTACTCGGAGCTGGGTCACTTACAGCCCAGGCATGTGGTAATCGGTACCAGATAGCAGGTGGAGGTAGTCCCCCATCCTTCTGAGGAAGGAAAAGATAATAATGTATGGAGGACTATACTGCCCTGTCTAAAATGAAAAGTCTGCAGTCATCATGTGTGACTGCAGACTTTTGAATAGCCCTTGCACATGCACTGTGTTCTGTGAGGATTTGCTGGTTTCGGAGCAATTGCAGAATTTACAATAGATATCACTCATGTAATGTAAGAAGTTAGCGAAATCTTTGGCATTGTACTATACTTATATTTCTTATCTGTGCTTCATGATCTGTGGTGTGTGTTAAAGGGGCCCACTGAGACTCTTTTCCCTGGGGCCCCCAAAAAAACTGGAGCCGGACCAGATTTGGGTTTCAGTGTTACTTAGAGTTAAAAAGACTAGTAAAGATGAGATCATACATGAGAAGACAGACAAGAAATGTCAAGATTTCTTGGCTGCCTTGACATAAAAGCTTTGATTAGAACTCGAAAGCCAGTAGTGCCAGTTTTGAAAGCAATGAAATTTTACAGACCAGCTTAAAAAAAAATATATATATTTTTGAATTTATATTTACCTTTTTTTGAAAGATTTCTTTTTTAACACACTAAAAGAAAACATTTGCTCAACTCCAGTTTTAAATATAAAGCAAAAAAAGCTAATTTTAGTTTGCAATTTTTTCTATCAGAACAAAACAGAAAAACAAAACAATAAAAATTAGCAATTTCAGAAAGCCTGCAAGGCTGTAATAGACATAAATATTCTAACAAGGCTTCTGTGGCTACAAACATATATATATATATACATATATAAAATAAATTAGACTTTATTTTACTTATTTTTTTCATGGAATGGTCATAAAACCATAAAAATGTAATATATGACGGAGGAACTGAGGTTTAATCCTGTAGCACACAAATCTTTAATTGTCAATAGCTTTCTGTATTAGGAATCTGTTCATAAAAAGTTACATTCTGTTTATGTGGATGTTTTGCAGACTTTATTCATAAAGTATAGCTCGACACAAAATGAGGAACTGCAAGCCTGCTGTTTAGAAAAAAAAACCTTTTACCATATTTTCATTGCTTGTTGAAAGAGTTTGAATGTAAAAAAAGTGGAAAAAGTGAGTTTTAACATCCTTGTTCTTGTTAGCAGCAGACCCCAGAAGCAGGATTTAATGTGACTATCGATTGTACAGTAATGGCCTAATAAAATTGTGCCACATTCTGGTTAGGCAAGATTGCATCTACTGGCTCAGGATTACTGTATAAATAAGACAAAAAATGTTATTAGAAGAAACTCACTGTTAGTTTTCTTTTCATAATTATTTTCTCATTAATATGGAACAAATTTGTGTAATTTTTTTTAATATGTGCTGATATATGGAATAATGCGGTACATACAGGAGAGTCTTAGGGCCATAAAAAGTCAGATTTCGGACATAATAAAAGCATAGTCAATTTTTTTTTATTATTGTGTCATTATTTTTACATATCCTCAGGATTCTTTCATTCCAGCAACAGCAGGATTTACAAAAAATAATTAGAAATTAAAACTATAAAATGAAACTGAAATACAAATCTAAATATAAATTGAATGCCCACAAAGAATAGCAAAAAAATGGCACTATTCTGACCGCATACCTTGAGTAGCATTCAGCAGAGACTTGATAGTAGCTTGCTAGTATCGTGGTATGCAGGTGCTCCGCCCGAAGACAACAAGTCTTTGCTGCAAGCTTTCGGAAGAGGAAAGGGTGGCACTCAGACTCAAGTGGGTATCTTGCAGGTGCCTGGACCTATTGACGTGCAAGTGCAGCGTGAAACAGCCGTCGTCCTGAAGGAATACCTTCCCCGCCTCTATGTTGTACAAAGTGCTGTAAGAATAAAAGTTTATACAAGGTACCCATGTGAGTCAGAGTGCTACCCATTCCTCTTCCTGAAGCTTACGCTTCATATAAATTGTCTTGCAAAAAAATATTCAACCTATTTTTTTTTTAAGGCAATGTATCATCAGAAGATAACCTACTGTTTAAATCAATTTTTAAAGTTAATTATGTATAATGATTTTTTTTTAAAAAAAAAAGTAGAAATCTCGTCATTTTCACACTGGCCGCTAGGGCTATTCTAGACTAACATTTCCTGTTTACATGTACATTAGCAGCAACTGACTCAGACTCTATCTTTTATATAAAAAAATGTAATGAGTGCTAAGGTCATTTGGAAGAGAGATGGAAAAGATGAACTATGACATCACCTATTGTAAATGGTGAGTCCTGTTTTATTAGCTGTGCATACAGGATTTAGCTGTCATTGAAACCCTGTCTGTGATAAGGAGACTGCTGAAAACTGAAAAATTCAAAGATTTCATTTTTTTTAATATAGATTGTCATATTACTTTCTGAAAATACATTTCTGTTCAGTAGTATGTGGGATACATTCTTATGAAAGCTACATTTTTCTAATGTTAAGATAAAACAATGGAATATCATTATACCACAAATAGTTAACTGATATCTCACCAAGACAGCCCCTGTCCACTTGCTCAATGGGTCCCTCGTTGTGTGTCAGAATGAGGAGTCACTTCTATTTCAATGGCAATTAGGTAATGCCACTTTCTGTAGAGCAGCCTACTAAGAAATGTGTGGCTCATTCTGGCTTGTTGCAGATGCGTTGAAGGGAGTCTCCTCTGATTTTCCTTGGGTTCGAAGAAGAACCACCAAAGGAAAATGATTAATGATGAGTGAGTATACTCATTGCTTGAGTTTTCCAGAGCATGCTCTGGTGATCTCCGAGTATTTTGGTGTGCTCGGAGATTTAGATTTTGTCGTCTCAGCTGCATGATTTGCGACTTGTAGACAGGCTGAATACATGTGGGGATTCCCTAACAAACAGGCATTCCTCACATGTATTCAAGCTGTCTAGCAGTCGCAAATCATGCAGCTGAGACGACAAAACTAAATCTCCGAGCACACCAAAATACTCGCAGAACACCCGAGCAACGAGTATACTCGCTCATCACTAAAAGCTACTATTCTTTGCATTTTAACATTTTGAAAATAGATTCTTTACACATATATCCATCAACTTCAACAAAGTTTTGAATGTGAGTGAGGGGAGTTTGAGTAGATACAGTTGTACATAAGGACATGCGGCTCTAAATCCACATTCTTTTTAAATTGTTTACATTATTGGTATATAAATTCAAAAGCACCTATTGAATCTCTGCCAAGACCTGCTCCATTGATCTCTGTTGACCCGTGCTATCATATTTATATTGAGGGAGACCATGACGATAGAGGGGATGTTAAGGCCGATGACGCAGGGTAGCATAGACTCTGTCCAGCCAGGTGTATTGATGTCACTAGGAACTATTGTGCTGCCCAAACAGGCAGAATGGACACTTGCTGCTCAATAGCTCAGCCGATGTAATCAGCTCCTTGCTGTAAGCTGCCGGTTATTACTTGGTTTACTCCTGGTGCCATGCTGTTCTTCCTGTTGCTTTGTTTTTGATACAAACCTGGTTTGGCCCTAGTTCTGTCTCTCCTGTTATTGACCTGGCAGGTTAGACCATTCTTACCTCAGGCTTACTCCTCCTACATCACTCCTTTTGAGGTAGCCTTTTTGGCGTAGCACAATGCGACAAAAATCTTGAAAATACCTGTTCCAAAAGACCTAGAGGAGCATTGTCTATCATCCACTATTTATGGCAAAATATGACAAACATCTAGATACCAGTGTATTGAAATATGAAAAACATAAGTGAGCAACATGAATTAGAATTCTATCTCAATATGAACAAAGAGTTGATCAGATGTACCGAGATGGACATATAGTCAGAGCCAATTGTCACAATACGTGATATACAGTGGGGAAAAAAAGTATTTAGTCAGTCAGCAATAGTGCAAGTTCCACCACTTAAAAAGATGAGAGGCGTCTGTAATTTACATCATAGGTAGACCTCAACTATGGGAGACAAACTGAGAAAAAAAAATCCAGAAAATCACATTGTCTGTTTTTTTTTCATTTTATTTGCATATTATGGTGGAAAATAAGTATTTGGTCAGAAACAAGCAATCAAGATTTCTGGCTCTCACAGACCTGTAACTTCTTCTTTAAGAGTCTCCTCTTTCCTCCACTCATTACCTGTAGTAATGGCACCTGTTTAAACTTGTTATCAGTATAAAAAGACACCTGTGCACACCCTCAAACAGTCTGACTCCAAACTCCACTATGGTGAAGACCAAAGAGCTGTCAAAGGACACCAGAAACAAAATTGTAGCCCTGCACCAGGCTGGGAAGACTGAATCTGCAATAGCCAACCAGCTTGGAGTGAAGAAATCAACTGTGGGAGCAATAATTAGAAAATGGAAGACATACAAGACCACTGATAATCTCCCTCGATCTGGTGCTCCACGCAAAATCCCACCCCGTGGGGTCAGAATGATCACAAGAACGGTGAACAAAAATCCCAGAACCACGCGGGGGGACCTAGTGAATGAACTGCAGAGAGCTGGGACCAATGTAACAAGGCCTACCATAAGTAACACACTACGCCACCATGGACTCAGATCCTGCAGTGCCAGACGTGTCCCACTGCTTAAGCCTGTACATGTCCGGGCCCGTCTGAAGTTTGCTAGAGAGCATTTGGATGATCCAGAGGAGTTTTGGGAGAATGTCCTATGGTCTGATGAAACCAAACTGGAACTGTTTGGTAGAAACACAACTTGTCGTGTTTGGAGGAAAAAGAATACTGAGTTGCATCCATCAAACACCATACCTACTGTAAAGCATGGTGGTGGAAACATCATGCTTTGGGGCTGTTTCACTGCAAAGGGGCCAGGACGACTGATCCGGGTACATGAAAGAATGAATGGGGCCATGTATCGAGAGATTTTGAGTGCAAACCTCCTTCCATCAGCAAGGGCATTGAAGATGAAACGTGGCTGGGTCTTTCAACATGACAATGATCCAAAGCACACCGCCAGGGCAACGAAGGAGTGGCTTCGTAAGAAGCATTTCAATGTCCTGGAGTGGCCTAGCCAGTCTCCAGATCTCAACCCTATAGAAAACCTTTGGAGGGAGTTGAAAGTCCGTGTTGCCAAGTGAAAAGCCAAAAACATCACTGCTCTAGAGGAGATCTGCATGGAGGAATGGGCCAACATACCAACAACAGTGTGTGGCAACCTTGTGAAGACTTACAGAAAACGTTTGACCTCTGTCATTGCCAACAAAGGATATATCACAAAGTATTGAGATGAAATTTTGTTTCTGACCAAATACTTATTTTCCACCATAATATGCAAATAAAATGAAAAAAAAACAGACAATGTGATTTTCTGGATTTTTTTTTCTCAGTTTGTCTCCCATAGTTGAGGTCTACCTATGTTGTAAATTACAGACGCCTCTCATCTTTTTAAGTGGTGGAACTTGCACTATTGCTGACTGACTAAATACTTTTTTGCCCCACTGTAGAAGGGGGAAGGAAAAAATTCCAACAAAAAACAATTGACACAAATATATCAAAAAGAATACAAAACTTAATTTAAATATGGGGAGCAGATAAAAAATGGCAGTAAGACACATGAGTATTAGCAAACCCGCAGGCTAGGTCCACATAGAGATCAAAACCTCATAAAGATAGTAAACAGCTGTGAATAATTGCCTATGTAAATGAATGTAATATGTAGGTCACATTCATAATGACCAAACTCAGATCATAGCAGTAAGTTACCTGAAATGAAGGTGGTCAAAGTCTGATAGCAGAGAGCCTGCCTGTCACCCTACATACATTTCGGATGAATGCTCCTTCATCTTTATGAGGTTTTGTATATATCTATAGGCTATTGTTTGCCTATGTCTGATCGCTATGTGGACCTAGCCTGCCCTTGTTTCTGAGGGTTTACTAATACTCATGTGTCTTTCTGCCATTTTTTTTATCTGTTCCCCATATTTAAATAAAGTTTTGTATTCTTTTTCTTATCTTTTGTGTCAATTGTTTTTTGTTGGAATCTTTTCCTTCCCCATTCTATATCCACCATTTATGCCTAGCATACACTGGTTGGATCTCCTCCGTGAGATCTGGAATATTACCAGAGCATCTGGTGGTGAGTTCTCCTTCAATAGAAGTCTTCAAACAGAGACTGGACAGAC
The DNA here is from genome assembly GCF_039654945.1 of Dendrobates tinctorius. Lineage (NCBI taxonomy): Eukaryota > Metazoa > Chordata > Amphibia > Anura > Dendrobatidae > Dendrobates > Dendrobates tinctorius. The sequence goes on along the minus strand of NW_027361746.1, from coordinate 4,936,417 downwards.
ATCTGTCTGGGATGATTTAGCGAATCCTGCTAAATAATAATAATAGGTTGTCCTGCTGCAGAATCTTTATTTACTGGTGGAGAAATGTAGCAAGTGCTAAATCCCCCCAGTGCCCCCACAGGAAAATTTAGGTATTACACTATACAATTAAAAATAACAGGCTATCCATGTCAACCATGAACATATTGCGTCCTCCAGATAGAGAAACAAACAGTCTTTTCACTTACTCTTCTCTATAACATAGGAAAGAGGGCATGGAATATGGAATGGGGGTTAGTGTAAAGTACAAAGTTCCCTAGCTCCTATAGATTGGCTATGGAAAATCCTCATTAAAAAAAGAAAAAGCTCCTGCTTGGCTTGAGATGCAGACAAAGAAAACAAAGCTGTCTAGCTGTTTCGATATAAAATGACACCGATATATTAATAGAGCTTAAAATGTTTCAAGTGCATTAAAAATATTGCATCGAGGCAAAAACCAACGCGTTTTGTGCATAGACCTGCCCTATGAGGATTCTTTACTGTATTCATACCTTATTATACTGTACACATTTTTTTTGTAAATCTGCAAATAATTTATGGTTAGAGTTCTGCTTTGTATTGTAGTCATCATTTAAAGTGGCATTCTTGTCTTATCTTTTGGCATAACAATTGGATTGCTGGATTTCTCCCCCTCTTTGATTAAATAGAATGGTTATAATTCCCTGTACAGGAGATGGCTGGGAGTGGCTTTGTGCGGCCAAGAAAGTCGGACCTCTATTAATGAGAACCTGACCCAGATATGCCATCACTTTCAAATAAAAGAAAATAAGAACCCAGTCACACAGTTTCCAAATCTTAACATGTTTTAGTGGTCAGACCATGTTAGTTTGTGGGCAAACTGAGATGACCACATCAAATAAAAGTCCTCAATGCTTTTCCATATGTTACAACGACCATGTTAGAGTATCGGGGATACAAACAGTACGCCTTCTGTTTTTATTTTTCACAGATGGAACACATATCAATCATTGTCTTTAGTCCTGTTCCCATGTCCATGACTTTTTGAGAACTGAATGCTCGAAAAAAATCATAGTGACATGTCTGTTTTGATACAAGTCACTGATTAAAATTAGCCTATGAAATTAGACTATGGTTCATGAAAATCACGGCTAGCATAGGAATGCTTTTGGGTCGCTCCGTCCCAGGGCTGTGGGGTACTCGGTACCGGGCCGGTGTCTGGGGGATGTGTGGGATGCTGTGACCCGGTCCGTGGCCCTGGGCGCCCAAATCAATGGTGGTTTGAGATATAGTTTGTGTGACAGTTCGTGACGCCACCTGTGGTGTTTGGCAAGCAAGATGTTAAGCCAACGCTGCGTGCAGATCCTCTGGGGCTGATGGTGTGTTGCAGCATAGATGGTGTAGCTCCCCACAGGTGAAGCTGTGACCCCAGGGCAGTGTATAGGCACAGGCGGTGTGAGGAATGTTGGTACCCAGATGTAGCAGTGCTGACGGTGTTGGCGCACAAGTGAATGGAAGACACCAGGGCTTGCAGTTCCAAAGCTTTACTCACAGTTCGTGGTACACACTGGTGCCTGCCTCCGTGCCGTGTCCTCCGGGGTAGAGACTCAATCAACCTCCCGGGCAAGTCAGGATTCTCCTCTCCAACACTCTGCCAACATATACCTTTCCTGAATGACTCCTCTATTGCGCTGTGAAGAGTTCCAGTACCGTGGTACTCTGAAGTTCCTCCTGTCAGATGTTTCTAACAACTCTACTTGTATGACAGACAGCTGTAGCCTCTCTTGGGGACTCCCTTCTCTGGAGTCCTGGCTCTCTATTCAGTTGCTGTTGTGCCCCAAGTCTTGGATCGGAGTAGTGCATTTACAACCAACCACTCCACCGGTGTCTGCTGCAGAACCATAAGTGTCCATACAACCTCGGGGACCGGGCCCCGACCTTGCGCTGAGAACCTATAGGCAGGGTTCCTCTTCCAACCCACAACTCCTCTCTGTTCTCCTGCTCCTTCGTTCCGCGCTGTTCCTTCTCTCTCTTATGGAAGCTTAGGTTGCAGTTCTACGTCTTTCTCCTTCTGTTCCTTTCCTGTGCCAGCTGGCTCAGGTCACTGAGGCAGCTGCAGCACTCCTTCCTCCATCCCTTCCTCCAGGGATCCGTCCTCAGACTCTCCTGACTGACTGACCTCCAGACTCCAACTCTAATTCTAAACCTTCCCAACCTTTTATATGTCTCAACTCCACCCACCTCCCAGCACATCTCGTGTTACGAAGCAAGGACCCACAAAAAGTGCTCTGCTAACCTCTAAGCATGGAGTCGCAATGGGGTCCTTTGCTGAACTATCCTGTGTGTGGGGTGCAGGTGTTGGAGTGTGGAAAGGAGTTCCCAACTTACCTAGTTGGTGGGGCACTACACCTTAGGAGAAGGTGCAGTACCTCTGTTGCGACTGAGCCTCAGGGGCGCCACACTATCAGTGTGCTATTGTGATCAACACTGTAGTGTGTAGGAGAAGTGTCATAGTATATTGACTTTTATAATCCCTCATGATGACATATGATGTAAACTTAAGTCATATGTCATGTCCGTGCCTTTCGCGAGGGCTCACGCACTGAGCCCACGTCGTTCCTGCACATGATGGCTGATTTAACCAGCCATTGTTTGCCTCTAACAGCTGCTGGTGGACCGTAGCCCCGAAGGGTTTTATTGACAGCAGGGGGTCTGCATGTGACCCCTGTGCTTAGCATTATGATCCTTCTGTGATATTTACAGGAGATTGAAATTTTAGCTATAAATAGCAGTGCTAGTACACTACTATGCAAAGCACAAGTGAGCAGACGATTGCAACTTCAAGTCCCCTAAGGGGATTATTAAATATTGTAAAAAGTGGAACAAAAACTTTTTAAAAAATATGATTTTTTTAATTCTAATCATCCCCCTTTGCCACACTAAAAATAATACAATAATAAATAAACACATATTTGGTATTGCTCTAGTCATAAATCTCTGATCAATCAAAATATAAAATAAACTAATCCAATTTGAAAACGGCATAACGAGAAATAAAATGAAAAACACCAGAATTTTATTTTTTAGGCGACTGCAACATTGAAATAAAATGCTATAAGAGGCAATCAAACCTAAAATGTACCCTAAAATGCAATCATTAAAAACTTCAGCTCAGGGTGCAAAAAATAAGCACTCGCCCAGCCCCATATCCTGAAAAAAGGAAAACATTATGGGTATTGAAAATGGCGACAAAAGTAATTTTTTCTTTTTTTTCATACATTTCCATATTTTTTTCACCATGTTAGGATTGGCAGAATGCACCAAATAAGAAATTATAACCAAGGTGCGTTCGCAACCCAGAGTCCACCGTGCGGTGATGGAGAAACTGCAGCTAGCACAATGGTGGAGAAAGGCTGCGAGAAAACACTTAAAGAATACTGAGTAAAATGTCACTCAGTGTGCACAGAGCGCAAAGTAAAAAGCTCCGTTACACCACAGAGCGGTACTATGAAGCAAAGCAAAAAGGACTATACACTGTTAGACTACACAGGCGTATAGAAAAATACTAATTTGGGTCCCTATGACTTAACCCCCCAGGGAAGACTAAGCTGGTGATTGACCCTGCTCTGACACACGGTGAGCTTTAGCACGTGTGCCTGAGTTCACTCGGTGCAGATGCTAAGTTCAAGTGGGAGTTCCCACCCTACACTGCCTGTCTAGACCAACACTTTGCAGTGCTGTAGCTGAACATGGGGGAAAGGTAGCCAACAACAACACACATGATACTAGCGCACAGGCATGCACCATTGAGAGCTTTTTATACCTTGCTCTAGTCCAGACAGACAGGACCTTGCCTGTGGACCAATCTGAAGCTGCCACATCACCAGAGCAACTAACGTCCGAGCACCAATGGGAAGGCACCATATCATGGACATGCTCAGTAGGGTGAAATCTGGACAGGACTCCAGAGCACAGCGCTGCACGTGTAAACTAGTAGTCATAGTAACATAGCAACATAGTTTTGAAGGCTGAAGGAAGACCTTATGTCCATCTAGTTAAGCCTATTTTTAGTGCAGCTGTTCTGCATTGTTGATCCTGGGGAAGGCAAAAACCGACAGAGTAGAAGCCAATTTTCTCCATCTACCTATAATATTCTGTTATTCGTAACCTTCTATACTGTTACTCACAAGAAAAGAATCCATTCCTTTCTTAAATTCATTCAGTGAGTTGGCCATCACCACTTCCTCAGGAAGAGAATTTCAGAGCCTCACCGCTCTTACTGTGAAGAACCCTCTTCTATGCTGGTACAGAAATTGTCTTTCCTCCAAACGAAGAGAATGCCCCCTTGTTCTTGTCACAGTCCTTGGGACAAACAGTTCATTGGAGAGATCTCTGTATTGCCCTCTGATATACTTGTACATATATATTAAGTCTCCCCTAAGTCTTCTCTTTTCTAGAGTAAATAGACCTAATTTTGATAACCTTTCTGGGTATTGTAGTGAACCAACTCCATTTATCATTTTAGTAGCCCGCCTTTGAACCCTTTCAAGTTCAGTAATGTCTTTCTTGAGCACCGGCGTCCAAAATTGCACACAATACTCCAAGTGTGGTCTGACGAGTGATTTGTACAGAGGGAGAATTATGTTTTCATCTCGTGTCCCCAGTCCTCTTCTAATGCATCCCATGACCCTATTTGCTTTGGTGGCAGCTGCCTGACACTGGGCACTCCAATTTAGCTTCTTATTAACTAAGATGCCTAAGTCTTTTTCCATGTCTGATTTCCCCAGCAGTTTCCCATTTAGTAAGTTTCTCCTTCCCATGTGCATAACCTTACACTTATCTGTGTTAAACCTCATTTGCCATTTTTCAGCCCAATTCTCCAATTTACTCAAATCTGTCTGTAGTTGCAAACTGTCCTCCTTTGTGTTAACTACCTTACATAGTTTTGTATCATCTGCAAATACTGATATTTTACTGTGTAAGCCATCCACTAGATCATTAATAAATATGTTAAATAGTAGGGGGCCCAATACAGAACCCTGTGGTACCCCACTAGTAACCCTGGCCCAATCTGAGTATGCCCCTTTAATAACCACTCTTTGTTTTCTATCACTAAGCCAGCTACCTACCCATCTACACACATTTTCCTCTAGCCCAAGCTTTCTCATCTTACTTACCAATCTTTTATGTGCGACAGTGTCAAATGCTTTAGAGAAGTCGAAATAAATGACATCCAATGATTCTCCTTGGTCCATTTGAGAGCTTACATCCTCATAGAAGCTGATCAGGTTAGATTGACAGGAGTGATCCTTCATAAATCCATGTTGATATGGAGTTAAACATTTATTAACATTGAGATATTCCATAATGGTATCCCTTAGAAACCCTTCAAAAATTTTACCCACGACAGATGTTAAGCTTACCGGCCTATAGTTTCCAGGTTCCCTTTTACACCCCTTTTTGAATATTGGTAGCACATTTGCTTGCCGCCAATCAAAAGGAACAGACCCTGTTTCTATTCTATAGTCTTTAAATATAAGGAATAGAGGCCTGTCTATCACATTACTTAACTCCCTTAATACCCGAGGGTGAATGCCATCAGGGCCTGGTGATATGTCAATTTTAATCTTACTAAGGCGGTTCTGTACTTTTTCCTGGGTTAGGCAGGTAATATTTAATGGGGATTTTACATTATCACTCTGCAATTCCCCTGGCAAATCCTTTTCCTGTGTGAACACTGTTGAGAAAAAAGTATTTAAAACATTTGCTTTTCCCACATCGCTCTCTATGATTTCACCCTCATTGTTCTTTAAAGGGCCAACACCATCAATTTTAATCATTTTACTGTTTATATAATTAAACCATAGTCACCATAGGCTTAGCTGGAGAGACAGCAGTAACTACACATGCAGCATGAGCCTGGGCTGGGATTGAAGTCTGTGCCGAGCAGTCATCCCAGCAGCTGAGCCTGAATAGGAGACCACAGCACCAGACAAGGCTTCAGATTCATCTCATGCAGTGGGAGAATTCCGGCGCCTAACACACCACTTAAGCAAAAAAAAAAAAGATACGCGTTTGAGATATGTGTACTCATACTGACCTGGAGAATCATATTGCCAGGTTAGTTTTACCATATAATGGAAATTGTTAATAAAATCACCCCAAAATAATTGTGAAATTGCCCTTTTTTTTCCAAATTCACCGCATTTGGAATTTTTTTCCCATTTTCCAATACACTATGTTGGAAAGTTAATGGTATAATTCAAAAGTACAACTCACCCTGCAAAAAATGAGCTCTAATATGGTTCTTCTGATAGAAAAATAAATAAGTTATGGCTCTTGGAAGGGAAGATGGGGTGGAAAAAACGAAAACGAAAAAAAATGGAAAATCGGCATGTCATGAAGGGTTAAACATGAAGATCACTGATGAAACACTGATGGTAAAAATTTACACTGACCAAACACTGCTTAAAATCAGATCCAAAACAATGATAAACAATGGTCCCTATTTTTACATATGAGAAAAATCGCAGACGTTTGAAAGCCATATACGGTACCTAGATATATACACTGGCTTGCAATGTGATTAGCAACTTCAAGTTTAAGTTTCAGTTTCTATACAGAGCTGCGTACAAGGGGACAGATGTGAAGAGGTGATATGTTCTTAAGCAGTCTATGAAATCCAAGAAACTGGAACATTTTATAAACCAACAGAGGAAAATAAAAAAGTTTACTGTGCATTCGGGAAGTTCTGTATATACCTCCGGTGTTTCCATGTTTGTCTACAATCTGTGAATTACAGGGCACCTGCATGTTTAACTGTTTTATCTCCAATGAATAAAGATTTACCAAAATAATTGTTCATTATATGTTTACTATATATTTATTAGGCCAAATCAGGATTGTCCTCTGTTTTCAGATTCCTGTCCCCCACATGTATATGGAGTATTATTATATTTTATCCTGTTAATGGAGTTGTCTCTCCATGGACTCCTATTGCTATATCTCCAGTAAGGGGCTTTGGATCCTTTAGATGGGACAGTTTACATTTTTAAAAAGTAAAAAGTAAAGAGCCACCAACAAAAGCAGTTCTCCTTCTGGTGAACTTTGCTCATTCATATACTACATAGTTGTCCATTCAGTTAAATGTCCCATATTAAATAGCAAATTTTCTCCGCAGTTTCACTTAAAAGATGTTTGAGTGTGTATCTGGGTGTAAAGTTATCAACTGACCCAAAGGTACTCTTCAATCTGAAAACAGAGTGTCTTACATAGAAAACTCCATTAAGTGATGTGTGGCTACAGATGGTAATATTTTGTCCAGACATTAGCTCTTTTACTTTCAGAATTTGCTATGATTTCAGTGTAAGTTTTAAAATATTTAACATTGATCCATATGGCTTCAATACAACAGGGTATGGCCAGATGGCACAACAGCAGTGCCATGGCATAGCGGCCAAAGCTCTAACCACACACATTGCAGACCAATGGCACATGACTGTGAAACAACATCAAGCAGCCAGCTGGCCATCTCAATAGGTGGCGTTTTGGTTCTCCCCTTGAGGAAGCAGTGTGCGAAACACGTGCTGGGGAGCGGGTACTTGGAGATTGGTCTGTGTAGCTATGTACTATCCACTACTATATGTACCTGATGTGATTAGTGATGAGCGAGTATACTCGCTACTTGAGATTTCCTGAGCATGCTCGGGTGATCTCCGAGTATTTTGGGTGTGCTCGGAGATTTAGTTTCTGTCGCTGTAGCTGCATGATTTGTGGCTGCTAGACAGCCTGAATGCATGTGAAGAATGCCTGTTTGTTTTGAATCCCCACATGTATTCAGGCTGTCTAGCAGCTGCAAATCGTGCAGCTACGGTGACAGAAACTAAATCTCCGAACACATCCAAATCCTCGGAGATCACCCGAGCATTCTCGGGAAATCTCGAGTAACGAGTATACTCGCTCATCACTAGATGTGATATGATACAAATTTATTTCACACATTTACTTTATTACTGCAGTATAATAAAGTGCATTGGTGCATGTTAGTAATTGTGCTCTCAGATCTAATACTGACCTCCATTTTCGTCCCGCTGGAGAATCGTCTCTGTGACAAAATTAGTAGCTGACTGATAGCCTCTGCTGCAAGGTATGTTAGAACAGTCATGGGGTAAAGGTACAAGATAATTACTGACCAGGCAATCATTCCTGTAGCCCAGATAAAATAGATTCACTTGCAGATTATTTATATAGTTGGCACTCTCCTTTGACTGAATTGGTATGGCGACTTTCTGGACGACTCATTATTTTTTATATTGATTATATGGCGATTATTACAATTATATTCCAAATCTCCTGATACCCGTTACATTTCCCTGGAGTTTGTGCATATTTTTTATATGATCAAATATCTACTTTAAACTGTTTAAATAATTATATATTTTAACTACTATCTAAGTGTGGTATTCTTTCTTGTAGGATTTACAACAGGGTATGGCCAGATGGTGCAATGACAGTGCCGTGGCATAGTGGCTAAATCTCTACCCACACACATTACAGACCAACGGAACACTACTGTGAAGCACAATGAAGCACCAATTGGCCATCGTGGTAGGAACAGTTTTGGCCTTATGTAGCCAACTACAATGTATGGCCCTTTTATAGCATTAACTCCTTCATGACCAAGCCTAATTTGGCCTTAATGACGAGGCCATTTTTTGCAATTCTGACCAGTGTCCCTTTATGAGGTAATAACTCTGAAATGCTTCAACGGATCCTAGCGATTCTGAGATTGTTTTTTCCTAACATATTGGCTTCATGATAGTGGTAAATTTAGGTTGATAATTTTTGTGTTTACTTGTGAAAAAATCAGAAATTTGGTAAAAATTTTGAAAATTTCGCAATTTTCAAGTTTTGAATTTTTATTTTGTTAAGCCAGAGAGTTATGTGACACAACGTAGTTAATAAATAACATTTTCCACATGTCTACTTTACAACAGCACAATTTTGGAAACAAAATTTTTTTGTTAGGAAGTTATAAGGGTTAAAAGTTGACCAGTGATTTCTCATTTTTACAACAAAATTTACAAAACCATTTTTGTTAAGGACCACCACACATTTAAAGTCACTTTGAGGGGTCTATATGGCAGAAGATTCCCAAAAGTGACACCATTCTAAAAACTGCACCCCTCAAGCTACTCAAAACTACATTCAGGAAGATTATTAACCCTTCAGGTGCTTCACAGGAACTAAAACAGCGTGGAAGGAAAAAATGGACATTTTTATTTTTCCAACAAAAATTATCTTTTAGCATCAATTTTTTAATTTTTACATGGTCAACAGGATAAAATGGATCATAAAATTTGTTTGGCAATTTCTCCTGAGCACACCGATACCTCATATGTGGTCATAGACCACTGTTTGGGCGCACGGCAGGGCTCAGAAGGGAAGGAGCGCCATTTGACTTTTTGAATGGAAAATATGCTGGAATATTTAGCGGTTGCCATGTAGTGTTTGGAGAGCCCCTGTGTGCCTAAACATTGGAGCTCCCGCACAAGTGACCCCATTTTGGAAACTAGACCCCCAAAGGAACTTATCTAGATGCATAGTGAGTACTTTGAACCCCCAGGTACTTCACAAATTGATCCGTTAAAAAAAGTACATTTTTTTCACAAAAATTTTATCTTAGCCTCAGTTTTTCCATTTTTCACATGGGCAGCAGGATGAAATGGATCCTAAAATTTGTTGGGCAATTTCTCCTGAGCACACCAATACCTCATATGTGGTCATAAACCACTGTTTTGGTGCATGACAGGGCCCGGAAGGGAAGGAGCGCCATTTGACTTTATGAATGGAAAATTAGCTCCAATCGTTAGCGGAAACCATGTCGCGTTTGGAGAGCACTTGTGTACCTAAACATTGGAGCACCCCCACAAGTGACCCCATTTTGGAAACTAGACCCCTGAAGGAACTTATCTAGATGTGTGGAAAGCACTTTGAACCCCCCAAGTGCTTCACAGAAGTTTATTTCGCAGAGCCATGAAAATAAAAAAATCATTTTTTTTCCTCAAAAAAATGATTTTTTAGCCGGCAATTTTTTATTTTCACAAGGGTAACAGGAGAAATAGGACTCCAAAAGTTGCTGTCCAGTTTGTCCTGAGTACGCTGATACCCCATATGTTGGGGTAAACCATTGTTTGGGTGCATGGCAGAGCTCGGAAGGGAGGGACCACTGTTTGACTTTTTGAACGCAAAATTGGCTGGAATCAATGGTAACACCATATCGCGATTGGAGACCCCCTGAGGTGTCTAAATAATGGCAACCCCTCAATTCTAACTCAACCTTAACCCCAACACACCCCTAACCCTAACCAAAACCCTAACCCCAACACATCCCTAACCCTAATCCCAACCCTAACCATAACTTTAACCACAAGCCTAACCCTAATCCCAATCCTAACCCCAACACAACCCTAACTCTAATCTTAACCCCAATTCAAACCCTAACCCTAATTCCAACCCTAACCTTAATTCTAACCCTAATGGAAAAATACAAATAAAAATATTTTCTTTATTTTATTGTTTGTCCCTACCTATGGGGGTGATAAGGGGGGCGGTGATATACTATTATTTTTATTTTGATCACTGTGAGAGTTTATCACAGTGATCAAAATGAATGAATGGAATCTGCTGCTTGCAGATTCGAATGGCGCACTGCTCATGCGCCCGCCATTTTGGAAGATGGCGGCATCCATGCAGGAGGGACAGAGGGATGCCAGGAGTGTCACGGGGACACAGTTTGTACCGGGGGAGGGATGGTGATCAGAGTGTGGGGGGAGCGGAGGGCAGGGGAAGGGGAGGAGCAGATAATGATTGCGGCGGCAGATTGCCACCGTTAATCAGTGGCGGGGGCCGATCGCCCCCGACAGCCGGTGGGAGTGGGGTCTGATTGCTGTCTCCAGCCATGTCCGATGCTACTGCAGTATCGGTCATGGCTGGATTGTAATATTTCTTCAAATTTCATTGATGAAATATTACTATCGCTCTGATTGGCTGTTTCACTTTTAACAGCCAATCAGAGCGATCATAGCCGCGGGGGGGGCAAAGTCTTCCCCACTGGGGTGAAGTACAAAGCCCCCTGTACCTGCGGGTCGGGAGACTTTTCATTGACCCCGGTCACCCGACCCGCAGGGGGGCTATGAATTCATGACACAGCATATGCGTCATTGGTTAGATTGCCACCGACTTTCATGACGCATACAATGTGTCACTGGTCGGGAAGGGGTTAAAAGAATGCATTAATCTTTTGTGAAGTAAAAGGGTTGTTCACTACTTATAACAGCTTTTGAAAGTAGAATGTAGTCTCAATGGTCAAGTTTTCACTAATCAGCAAATTGTGACCTTACACAATGTGAGATATCCTCTGTTTGTGTTCTCCACACCAAAATCTACATTCTGAAACTCAGATTTGAGTTGTAAAACTCTTTTTAATTAATTATGTGATCCAGTTGATGGACCACTACTGATTTGCATTATCCCTTGAAATATACATAATTTTTGTAAACTACTGTTTGAAGCAGAGAGTTATGAGATTTGGTTTGTTTATTTCTTTTTCTGGTAGTGAATAAAATTTTCAGTTTAATGTGCAAGTTGTAATTTAAATTATTATGGTAATAATAATAATAATGTGGCTTCGACTTTTGGCTAACCTGTTAATAATGATGTCAGAGTGCTGCATGAAGATCCTGCCCCTGCAGTCTAGCAGGAGCCTATCAGTTCTTCAATTTGCCATGCGCAGCTGTGAACCCTGGAAAGAAGACAGGAACAGAGGAGCAAGATGAAAATGGGAAGGAAGACAACTTGAAGCTTGCTCTGATAAATGTCCAGCTTGCTTTTCCCAAATCAGCAGGTAATGTATATATTATGGTATTGCTATATATTGCTGTATATACTTTAGTAAAAGCAATCAGACTATCACAGATTCAACTCCTCTAAAGAGACTAACAAGTAGAGTAGAAATAATTTTTTTATAAAAAAATTAGAATCACCCCTTTTCGCCCTATTAAAAATAAAGATATAAAAAATGCCGCAAACATATGTGGTATCGCTAAGTCAATAAAAGTCTGAACTATCAAAATAGAAAATTAATTAACGAGATTATTAAAACCATAAACTAAAAACACCAAAACTATTTTTTGGTCTCTTCAATGTTGTAAAAAAAATTCAGTTTGAAGTGATCACAATGCCATATGTGTTAGGAACGGCGGAACGCACTAAATAAAATAAATAATAAAGTGCGCTCGCCGCTCGGGGTCCACCATGCAGAGGGTGTTATAACTTGCTGCTGAGTAATGGCAGACGTGTTATAAGGCGGTATAATGCACAAGGGGTTAAACGTCACCCAGGTGCGCAGAGCAATCATTGTTTAATCACAGAGATGCCAGTAAGGGTAAACATAAAAAGGCTGAGCCTGTTAGCACCACAGGTCTCAGATAAATGCACACACGGTATCAGGTCACAGGTGCAGGACCAAAGGCAGAAGGAACTGCGTCCGTCTAGACCTACCATGTGTGCAGCGTTGCTACTGCAGGTGCCAAAGAGAGCTGCAACTGCAGCGCAGCGTAGGACACTGCCATGAGACGATAGTGCCATGAGGAGTAGCACAATCGGACGCTAGTGTAGAGGCGCGGTGTGCACAGTGTCCTAAGGCTTGCCACTGACTGGCGCTGACTGCTGAACTAATTCCCTCTGAGCCTTCCAATCCACCACCTTGTGCTCATCAGAGGCAAAGGCCTCAGACTCGTCCGAAGGCAAGTCTGATGTCCCGGTAGGTGACACGGAAAACCGGGACACATGGAAGGTATCAGAGGCGGCAAGATCGCCATGTTTAAGAAGGGACATGTGGGAGACAACGGGAGCGGCAAAACCTCCCGGAGCATAAGTTCATGTGAAACGCCGCGGTGTGTCGGCGGATGTCTCCACTCTCTGTTTAAGAAGGCCAACCCGAGCACATGAGGCGCATGCCTGAATATATTTTTTAATGTCCCGAGCCCTGTGCAGCCACCAATAAGACCCTGCCAGGAGTTTTGTGGTCTGCATGTAGCCACAGTGACCACCCGCCCTGGATGTGAGTGTCCACATGAGAACCTTCGGCCGACGGTGAGGGGGGACAAAGGTCTTGCCCGGCGGCACAGAGTTTGGCCATTGCGGGGCCCCGTTATCCTGGGGAACAGCGTGTTGACAATGGTAACCGCAAATGGAGTTTTGTGCCGGACGCGCCACGAGAACGGCGCGAGACACCTCCATGGGCTCTGGGAGTGGCGTCTCTTGCTCGGGTGGTTCCAGAGGCTCAAAAAAGTTGGGAGCCGAGGTAACCTTCCGTTTGCATTCAGCACGCTCCAGGCCGCGCTCCGAAAAACGGAGATCAATGCGGGTGGAACTGGCAATCAGCTCTTCCATACTTGCAGGAACCCCTCTGGTAGAGAGAGCATTCTTAACATGCTCCGCTAAACCTCTCCAAAACACAGGGATGAGGGCTTTGTCAGACCACTCCAGCTCGGAAGCCAGTGTCCGAAAACAAACGGCATACTTACTAACTAACCGAGAGGGATCCCTGAGTCAAAGCAAGTAGCTGAAGAGAGGTGTCATGTGTGACCCGTGGTCCCAGGAAGACCTGCTTAATAGCTGTTAAAAACTGAGCAGCGGTCCGAAACTCTGGGCCACCACGCTCCCATAGTGGTTTAACCCACTCCAACACCTTGCCCGACAGAAGGGAAACAATAAACCCCACCTTGGCCTGTTCTGTAAGGAATCTCGCAGCCAGTAACTCCAGCTGGATAGAGCACTGGCTGACGAAACCCCTACAGGAGGCGCCATCGCCAGAAAATTTATCGGGCAACGGGAGGTGGGTAACTGTCGGCGAGTGGGAGGACGTGGACATACGTGAAACCGCGTCTGCGATTGCCTGTACAGCAGCTTCAGTGGATTTCGCAGCTGAGATAGCTTCTCAAGAGTAGCCAACCGGCCCTCCAGCTGCCGAATATACTGTAAGAGTTGCTGCTGTTCTACCATCACTAGCCAGACCCTGGCGCTAGTATAATGTTAGGAACGGCGGAACGCACTAAATAAAATAAATAATTAATAAAGTGCATTCGCCGCTTGGGGTCCACCGTGCAGAGGGCGTTATAACTGCTGCTGAGTAATGGCAGACGTGCTATATGGCGGTATAATGCGCACGGGGTTAAACGTCACCCAGGTGCGTAGAGCAATCACTGTTTAATCACAGAGATGCCAGTAAGGGTAAACACAAAAAGGCTGAGCCTGTTAGCGTCACAGGTCTCAGATAAATGCACACACGGTATCAGGTCACAGGTGCAGGCCCCAAGGCAGAAGTCCGTCTAGACCTACTGTGTGTGCGGCGTCGCTACTGCGGGCGCCAAAGAGAGCTGCAACTGCAGCGCTGCGTAGGACACTGCCGCGATACGATAGTGCCGTGATGAGTAGCACAATCGGACGCTAGTGTAGAGGCGTGGTGTGCACAGTGGCCTAAGGCTTGCCACTGACTGGCGCTGACTGCTGAACTAATTCCCTATCCACATGCATAATATTAGAGGGAAGGGGTTTCAAATGAGTCAGTCACCAGAATCATACATCCGTCACCATTCACACATCTAGCAAGTAATGTCTATACTAGCACATGGCCGAACGGTCATGCGCGCTTTTTATAGCCATGCGGGACCTTCCAGATCTCCGAAATGGACCAATGAGATCTGGAGCAGGACCTGGACACATGACTCCCGATCTCCATTGGGAGATCGTCTCATGAGCATCCCCAGTATGAGCACAGAGGAACCTAGTCTCTGGAGCGGTCTGCTGCAAAGTAATCTTCTCTGCAGTATATAGACAGCAGGAGACCGCAGAATGTGAGGCTCTGGATTCCTGCAGAGCAGACGCAGAAACCTGACGCCTAACAATATGTATTCCAAAATAGTAAGGCTCTGTGCACACGGTGTGGTTTCTACTGCGGATCCGCAGCGGATTTGCTGCTGCGGATCTGCAGCAGAACCGCAGGTGATGTACAGTACCATTTTAGCCTATGAAAAAAAAACCGCTGTGCACATGCTGCGGGTTTTTCCGCGTGGTTTTTGCGTGGAAAAAAAAAGCAGCATGTGACTTCTTTTATGCGGTTTTGCTGCAGTTTTCCACCTGCTCCATTCTACAAATCCGCAGGTGGAAAACCGCAGTGGAAAACCGCACAAAAATGGCAGTAAAACCACAAAAAAAAGGAAGAAATCCGCAGGAAAAATGCAGGCCATTTGACCGGCAGATTTCGTAAAATCAGCGTGGAAAAATCCGCGGGAGGATCCGCACCGTGTGCACATAGCCTAACAGTCAAAATTTCAGCTCACCTAGCAAAAAATAAAAATTACCGGTCTTGTAAAATGGAGACACAATTAAAAAGAATGTATTTACAAACTTCCAATTTTTGGCACCACTAAAATAGTTAAAAATCACCTTAATAGTATTGACAACTAAAATCATATCACCAGGTCACTTTTACCACACAATATAAGCAGCTGAAAGAATTTCCTCAAAAAACAATGTCAGAATTGCAGTTTTTTATGCAATTTCTTCACACTTGGATTAGCTCTGTGAGTGCAGCTCTTGCATTCTGCTTCTAGCTCCACCGTTGCATATTTTAACAGCTTCTAGCAGCACCCTCAAGTGAACCGTTATCAGATACTAGAAGCTGTGAGACAGCTGATGGCATCTTGTTTCACAGTTAGAAGTTACATTGTAGGGAATAGAAGCAGAGTGCCAACACTGCACTCGCCTCTCATGCAGCTTCTACGTTCGAACCAGGACCTCCTCTGAAGGCAGCGATACATAAAACTATAATAAGTAACTGCAACACTGTCTTCTGATGACATCCCATTCCAGGAGGGTCATTAGATGCGGCAGGAAAATTATCGCTGCCCTAGCCTCCTGTGACATCCCATTTGAGACTCCTCGCAAGCAAAATATCACAGAAAGTGAAGTAAAAAATACATGTACAGATTAGAAAGGGAGAACCTAATAAAGCTAATTACAAAAGTGGCTAGGTTGTAAAAATAGATATTTGGGCACAACATTTTAAGTACTATAAAACCCCATTAAAATAACTTTTTCCAACCTTCATCTTCACTGCCCCATTGAATAAGTTTGGTTCGAGTGCTGTTAGTTTTTCGAATGGATAGCACATGGACAGAAAATATGGTTGTGTGAAGAGAGAGAGGACCCGGATAAACATAAGAGCTTACAATCTACAGTACAGAGAGAGACATATAGAGTGAGAGGATTCCGCTGACCATAAGAGATTACACTCTGCAGAAGAGAGAGACAACCCTGTTGATCAAAAGAGCTTACACTCTACAGGAGAGAGAGAGAGAACCTCGCTGACCACAAGAGCTTACACTATACACGAGAGAGAGAGAGGACCTCACTGACCATAAGAGCTTACACTCTACAGGAGATAGAGGACCCTGCTAACCATAAGAGCTTACACTCTACAGAAGAGATAGATGACCCCAGTGACCATAAGAGCTTACACTCTACAGGAGAGAGAGGACCTCACTGACCATAAGAGCTTACACTCTACAGGAGAGAGAAGACCTCGCTGACCATACGAGCTTACACTCTACAGGAGAGAGAGAGCCCAACTGACCATAAGAGCTTACACTCTACAGGAGAGATAGGACCCTGCTGACCATAAGAGCTTACACTCTACAGGAGAGAGAGGACCCTGCTGACCATAAGAGCTTACACTCTACAGGAGAGAGAAGACCTCGCTGACCATACGAGCTTACACTCTACAGGAGAGAGAGAGCCCAACTGACCATAAGAGCTTACACTCTACAGGAGAGATAGGACCCTGCTGACCATAAGAGCTTACACTCTACAGGAGAGAGAGGACCCTGCTGACCATAAGAGCTTACACTCTACAGGAGAGAGAAGACCTCGCTGACCATACGAGCTTACACTCTACAGGAGAGAGAGAGCCCAACTGACCATAAGAGCTTACACTCTACAGGAGAGAGAGGACCCCAATGACCATAAGAGCTTACACTCTACAGGAGAGAGAGGACCTCGCTGACCATAAGAGCTTACACTCTACAGGAGAGAGAGGACCTCGCTGACTATAAGAGCTTACACTCTACAGGAGAGAGAGAGGACCCCGCTGACCATAAGAGCTTACACTCTACAGGAGAGAGAGGACCCCGCTGACCATAAGAGCTTACACTCTACAGGAGAGAGAGGACCTCGCTGACTATAAGAGCTTACACTCTACAGGAGAGAGAGAGGACCCCGCTGACCATAAGAGCTTACACTCTACAGGAGAGAGAGGACCCCGCTGACCATAAGAGCTTACACTCTACAGGAGAGAGAGGACCCGCTGACCATAAGAGCTTACACTCTACAGGAGAGAGAGGACCCCACTGACCATAAGAGCTTACAATCTACAGGAGAGAGAGGACCTCGCTGACCATAAGAGCTTACACTCTACAGGAGAGAGAGGACCCCGCTGACCATAACAGCTTACACTCTACAGGAGAGAGAGGACCCCGCTGACCATAAGAGCTTACAGTCTACAGGAGAGACTTACACAGTCTGGGAACTGCTGATCTGTGATGGTTGAGGTACTGATCACCACTGCCCAAGGTATGATAATCAGCTAGATTTCATAGCTTCAGGGCATTATGGGGAGGCCCTTGTGGCAATACAATATGATCTTTGCCCATTCTCTGATGCTTCAGCAGTGTGGGAAACGGTGCTGAGCATGTTTTTTTTTTCTCTTTTCAAACTGCAAATTGAATTTCAAAATGGTTGAAATTGTATGAGACTGCAAATTTAACAAAATTCGACTCGAACTTGAATCTCCATGAATCGATCCACTCATGTATAATTAACTCTTAATACATGATATTATTAAATATAAACTAACACTATGTAAAATATACCCTCTTTGTAAACTATTGTTTGCACAAGATAGGAACAAGATATAATTTATAGAACTGTGATGATATTATTAATAATAACAATAACAACAATATTTTCATGCTACTGTAAAAGATGCAATATTAATTTATATTATAGTGACCATGTTTAAGGCATCATCACTGGCTGAAATAATCTCTGCTCTTGCTTAACATGCAGAAACAGCGCCAGCATTTGCGACTTGTTTGTGGGAAAAATCACCAGTGTCGTTACTCAATAGCAAATAATGTCCTGAGTGCTCTTATGATTGCAGCCTGAAAATCCAGTGCCACTTCGGTGCTGAAGTGAAATGAACCCAGTTATGTTTTGTTATTATAGTGTCACATTATTTCAAGTGATTTCTTTTTAATATAAATGAATTTGTTTGCCATGTAGCAACCGAGTACTTTACTGATTTTACCAATAAATGTTTTACATGTTGTGAAATAACTTAACTGCTAGGCTGCGTTCACACGTCGCGCTTTTTTGCGTTTTCGCAGCGTTTTTTAATGCAAGATTTTGCCGCAAAAAGGCAAAAAAACAGCATCCCATGCAATCCTATGGGATTCCGCAATGCTGTGCTAATGCTGCGGATTTTCCCGCAGCGGAATCGCATCGTGGAAAAATACGGAGCATGCTCATTATTTTGCGGAATCGCGGCGCTCCCGCACCCATAGGATTGCACTGTTCTGCTTACTTCCCGCATGTGGCTGTGCCAACCATGTGAAAAGTAAGCAGAACAGTTGTGGATGGTACCCAGGGTCTGGAGGAGAGGAGACTGTCTTCCAGGCTCTGGGTACCATATCCCTGTAAAAAATAGAATAAAAAATGGTGTTATATTCACCTTCCGGCGTCCCGCGCAGCCTTCCCGGGCCTCAGCGACTCTTCCGTTTCCAATAATGCCTTGCGAGACCTTTGATGACGTAGCGGTCTCACGATAATGTAGCAGTCCCTATTCCTCGCGAGACCGCGACGTCCTGAAAGGTCTCGCAAGGCATTACTGGGAACGGAAGCATCGCTGAGGCCCGGGAAGGCTGCGTGGGATGCCGGAAGGTGAATATAACACCATTTTTTTTTATTATTTTTAACATTATATCTTTTACTATTGATGCTGCATAGGCAGCCTCAATAGTAAAAAGTTGGTCACACTCATCAAACACTATGTCAAACACTCGTCAAACACTATTACTCTTGCGGTAACTTCCGCGAGAGTTCAGCTACGTGTGCACATAGCCTGACTCTACTGGGCACATCAAACTTTTCTGAAATGTTTAATGCTTCTATTGAATTTAATGTGTTATTAAATTGATATTCTGGTTTCTAGAAAAATAAAATGGTCACTGAGTTTTTTGACAACTTAAGCTCATTTGATTGATAATTTGGAAATCTTCAGATCATTTTAGTTAACATAATAATGAAAAAAAACTTGCTGTCCACTTCGGATTGACAAGTGAAATTTCTCCAGCAAAGGAGAATTCAAGAGAGATTATAGGAAGTGGAGGCAGCTCTTTTTCGCTCTGCTCCTGTTCTCCTGTCTGTCACGCTGCACATGTATAAAAAGGAGGTGGGATTTTAGTTAGGAGCAGGCAAGTTATTATTATTATTTATTTATGTAGCGCCATTAATTCCATGGTGCTCTACATGAGAAGGGGGGTTACATACAAAGTTATAGATATCATTAACAGTAAACAAATTTACGATGACAGACTGGTACAGAGGGGAGAGGACCCTGTCCTTGAAGACTTATATTCTATGGGATAGTGGGGAAGAGACAGAAGGTCGGGGTGCAGCAGCTCTGGTGGTGATGAGGCGGCAGCTCAGGTGATGGTGATGCGGCAGAATGGTTATTGCAGGCTGTAAGCTTTCCTGAAAAGATGGGTTTTCAGGTTCCGTTTGAAGGATCCGAGGGTGGTGGATAATCGGACATGTTGAGGTATGGCATTCCAGAGGATAGGGGATATTCGGGAGAAATCTTGGAGGCAGTTGTGTGAGGAACGAATAAGTGTGGAGGAGAGTAGGAGGTCTTGGGAGGATCGAGGATTACGTAGGGAAGAAATTGGACAATGCATGTTGGGATGAGCAGGAAATGAAGTTCTTGCATCTGTAATGAAGGTAGAATGCTGATGAAGAATTACCACCAACTCAAAAAGCATTAAAGTCATGCTATCAGCCTGTAAATAATTAAAAAAGTATACACCTTATTAGGTATTTTATCTCATGGTTGAATAAGACAATCACTTTTCAATGTAGTGTGGAATGGCTACTTCCAAGGAGGCTGACTGGGTTCCCAAGGTTCTAGTCTTAGAAGGATGAGGTATCATTGTCTACAGGATGGTGAATGGCTAATTTCAAAATTCACAAGTCAGTAATTACTATATAGTCAACTATACATAGGCCAGAAATAATCTTGTAGCGCAAAAAAAAAATTGGAGAAACTGTCCACCAATAACCATAGAATGACTTCAAATTATCTTTAAATTCCATAGGCAATTAATTATTCCTGATATTACACACCTTATCTAATTTACTGCAGAACCTTATATAAGTTATTATGGGAAGATTTGTACATGTTAAAGGGAACCTGTCACGTGAAAAAATGCAATTAACCTGCAGATATGGAGTTAATCTGCATTAATAGTGTTCTAAAACTGCCTGACGCTCGCACTTTGAAATCCACTGCCTGGAGGAAATTATCTTTCCTCTTCCCAGTAGCATTTGGGTTTTAGTCATAGGAGGCGGCGCAGGTGGAGGTGTAGTCACCATTCTGTGTATTGTGAGCGGTGGCTGTAACCGTGCCCCTGGCACTGACTGAGCAGCTTAGCACTAGGACTGGCTGTCAGTCTGTGCCAAGGGGCTCACCACCGCTCTCTAAGCACAGAATAGTGACAGGATCTGCACCGGCGCTAACTCTGTAACTGACACCCAAATGCTGCCAGGGGGGCAATAAAGTTCATTTCATCCCAGCAGCTGGGTTCAAATTGCGGGCACTGGACAGATTCAGAAAGCTATTAACCTGCAGATTAACCCCACACCTGCAGCTTAACAGCATTTGTTTTTCACATGACAGGTTACCTATAAGGAATGACATAAAACACTGTCAAAATAAAAAGTGGATGGTCAGAAACTGTAAAGATGTAGTTGAGGAGAGATGGCCTTGTAAAGCAGCAGTAACCAAGCACTGAAAGAGGCAAATGCCTAACCATGGCTGCAAAATGTACTCTTAGGCTGTGTTCACACGTAGTGTTTTCTTTTGCATTTTCGCTACATTTTTAAATGTGCGATTTTGCCGCGAAAACGCCAAAAAAAGCATCCCATTCAATCCTATGGCATTCCGCACATGCTGTGCTAATGCTGCATATTTATCCGTGGCGGAATTGCATCGCGGAAAAAATGTAGCATGTTTAATCTTTGTGTGGAATCGCGGGAAAATCCGCACACATAGGAATGCATTGTTGCTCTAACTTTCCGGATGTGGCTATGCCCACCATGTAAAAAGTAACATAGTAACATAGTTATTAAGGTTGAAGGGAGACTTTAAGTCCATCTAGTTCAACCCATATCCTATCCTAACTTGCCCTAACATGTTGATCCAGAGGAAGGCAAAAAAAACCCATGTGGCAACAGTAAGCTTCACATTGGGGAAAAAAATTCTTTCCCGACTCCACATACGGCAATCAGACTAGCACCCTGGATCAACGCAATATTAAGGAGACTAGTGTATATACCCTGTAATATTATACTTTTCAAGAAAGGCATCCAGTCCCTTCTTAAATTTTAGTAGTGAATCACTCATTACAACATCATATGGCAGAGAGTTCCATAGTCTCACTGCTCTTACAGTAAAGAATCCGCGTCTGTAAGTATGCTTAAACCTTCTTTCCTCCAGACGTAGAGGATGCCCCCTTGTCCCCGTCACAGGTCTAAGAGTAAAAAGATCATTAGAAAGGTCTTTGTATTGTCCCCACATATATTTATACATTGTAATAAGATCACCCCTAAGCCTTCGATTCTCCAAACTAAATAACCCCAAGTGTAATAACCTGTCTTGGTATTGCAGACCCCCTAGTTCCCTAATAACCTTGGTCGCTATTCTCTGCACCCGCTCCAGTTCAGCTATGTCTTTCTTATACACCAGAGACCAGAACTGTACACAGTATTCTAAGTGTGGTCGCACTAGTGACTTATATAGAGGTAAAATTATGTTCTCCTCATGAGCATCTATGCCTCTTTTAATGCATCCCATTATTTTATTTGCCTTTGCAGCAGCTGCTTGACTCTGGCCACTAAATGTGAGTTTGTCGTCCACCCATACACCCAGGTCTTTTTCAGTGACTGTTTTGCCCAGTGTTTTACAATTAAGCACATAATTATACAACTTGTTCGTTCTACCCAAGTGCATGACCTTACATTTATCCCCATTAAAGCTCATTTGCCATTTATCAGCCCAAGCTTCTAGTTTACATAAATCCTCCTGTAATATAAAATTGTCCTCCTCTGTATTAATTACCCTGCAGAGTTTAGTGTCATCTGCAAATATTGAAATTCTACTCTCTATGCCCCCTACAAGGTCATTAATAAATATGTTAAAAAGAAGCGGGCCTAAAACTGACCCCTGTGGTACCCCACTGCTAACCGTGACCCAGTCCGAGTGTGCTCCATTAATAACCACCCTTTGTTTCCTATCCCTGAGCCAGCTCTTAACCCACCTACACATATTTTCCCCTATCCCCATTGTTCTCATTTTATGTATCAACCTTTTGTGTGGCACCGT
This sequence comes from Dendrobates tinctorius, assembly GCF_039654945.1. Lineage (NCBI taxonomy): Eukaryota > Metazoa > Chordata > Amphibia > Anura > Dendrobatidae > Dendrobates > Dendrobates tinctorius. The sequence continues at coordinate 4,913,640 of NW_027361746.1, read as the reverse complement.
ATCAAAAGCTGTAAGTGGAACATTTGCGGATAGTACCCACGGTCTGGAGGAGAGGAGATTCTCCTCCAGGCTCTGGGTACCATATCCCTGTTAAAAATAGAATTAAAATAAAAAATCATCATATTCTCACCGTCCGGCGTCCCGCGCAGCGTCCCCAGGCCACAGCGATGCTCCCGACAAGTCCCGTTCCCAGGGATGCCTTGTGACAATGACCTTTGATGACATCGCTGTCTCTCGAGACCGCGACGTCATCAAAGGTCATTGTCGCAAGGCATCCCTGGGAACTGGACTTGCCAGGAGCATCGCAAGGATCGGGAACGCTGTGAGGGACACCGGAAGGTGAGAATAGCACAATTTTTTATTTTTTTATTTTTAACATTATATCTTTTTACTACTGATGCCGCATAGGCAGCCTCAATAGTAAAAAGTTGGTCACACTCGTCAACACTATGTCTGACAAGTGTGACCAACCTGTCAATCAGTTTTCCAAGCGAGGCTACAGATCGCTTGGAAAATGCTAGCATTTTGCAAGCTAATCAGTGATCATGCTTGCAAAACGCTAGTTTTTCCACGGGAAATAGGCGGGAATTTAAAATGCGGATTTCTCACATATTTCCCGCAGAATGGAATTCTGGAATTCCCGTGGAAATTTCCGCGGGAATTCCACATGTGTGCACATAGGCTTAGGGTGCGTTCACATTTTTCATTGGGTGTCTGTTGGGTGAGTACTATCATGTATACATTATATATCTGATGTGCCTTGCTATTCAACATAAGGGGATTCTCGTACCCTCTTAAATAATGATGTATGCTTATTATATGTACTCAGTAATGTGATACATCTTCTTACTACTATTTTTATTATTGTGGGTGTTACTCTTTGATGCTTTCTTTATTGTACTAGGATGGTGATTTTGTTGGACTATTTCCTTTGGAGATTTTCTCTATACTTAATATATTATTTTCCTGCGTCACCTCACAATATTGCATCTCTTTATTTTCAGGGTACCCACAATATTATTGGGAGTTCTCACCCGCCTGGCTTTCTCTTGTGTGTCTGAAACTTTTGAAACTTTTTTACCTTTTTGTGTGTATTTGGTATTTAATAATAACATTTCTATATGTGCTTTTTTAAATTTTGTCCTTGTATATTTTTTTCTTCGGTATTGCTTCCAAATTTCGTTTAGGCACCCGTTTAGTGACTGCGTTTGGGCTTACATCCAAACCTTCCCACGAATCGGGATTCAAACGTATGTGCCATAAACTATAATGGTGCTAAATGAGCGATCATGCGCTCTGTCATTCATCAATTTTGGGCATATACGCCTACTGGAGGCGGACACTCAGACATAGTAGACTCCGTCTGGGTGTCGGCCTCCAGTAGGCGTATATGCCTGAAAATGATGCATGCTCGCTCTGTCGCTCTGTTGACAGCATTATAGTCTATAGCTCTGTCAGTACATATGTCCAAATCCCGTTCTTGTGGGGGGTTCTTACGCAAGCCCCAACTGGTGCCTACAACGTGAATGCACCCTTATCGGCATTTATAGTCCTTTTCAAAAATCTTTTAGATGGTTGTGTGCATGTCTCATGACCGTAACGTCTCTGAGAAAATTATTAATCTGCAGAAGGAAATAATCATCAAAGGTAAAAATTGTGATATTTTGTTTCCTGTTTTAAATGTAAATGGGTGGAAATGATATAAAACCATTAATGTGATATATTTCTCAAGCAAATAACAAATTAAATGTTTCAGGAGTCCAATAAAATATATACTTTGTCATTGTTTGAGATTTTCTTTAAAGCAGAGGCCAAAGTAAGATGTCAGATTTTCGAGAATACCAATAAAGTGAAGATTGACATTCACCAGATCAGGCTATAAATACCACACAAAAAGAATGAACTGCTATTGTAACTATAGTCCTACCACATACCAGTCTATACCTCCTACCAGAGAAAAGAAACATGACTGCCCAGCTACTTCAAGGAAAGATTAACAGCTCAGCCCTTAAATAATTCTATTTCACTTTGAAATATTCATTTATTTACATATATACAAAACACATATTGCTGATATATGGCACGTCCCCTAACCTGGGGGTCTCCTGTGACATAACGGTTAGTATATGGGTCAAGTTTATGAATTAAATTACGTGTAAATAAATTCTTCCTATCTGGCACACAGCGGTCTACCCAATGTCTGCTAATCTAGCGTGGGCATACTCTAGTTCTGGATCAGACAGAAATTACTCTGTCTGTGATACCCTAATTTTTGCCATAAGTTTGGTGAGTGATTGCAAAAGTTAGTATGGTCTCCAAAAAGGGGAACAGTTTAGACTACATTTTTTATGTGAAACAGGTAAATCCCATTACAGTTGCATATTTCAGTTTTCATTCCTGCATAGTTCAAGTGTCCCACTTTTTAAGAGGTGTACACTTTTTAATCAATTTGGAACATAACACTGTTATTGCCTCCTTTAGATAGACTGGTGTGAGCCATCTTGTTTTGTTGTACTGAGTTTTGCCAAGTGTAGAGATTGAGGAGGCAGTGTATGAAGCAGTGAGTCTAAGGTTGCAGTCACACTAGCATATAAAAAATAGGTCAAATGTTGATACAGAAAATTAGGATGAGTGTCATGCGATTACAATGCAATTTTTCTCAACTAGCAACCTTATGACATCTATATTACACGTGTATGCAATCCTTATGCAATGTGTATTTAACATAATCTTTTACATACTGCAATCTCTATGTAATTTAAAGTTAGTTATGTAATTAATAAAGAAATGTTCTATACATATATAGATGGATAGTTAGATATATCAAGACAGAGATAAAGAGCGATAAATAGCTGTCAGATATTTACTAAGGTCTATGGAGTGTATCCAGCAGCTTTTTAGGAATAAATGTTAAAAAAATGGCCTCCGATGTTTAATAACCAGCTAAGAGAAAGCAGTTACTTGTGAGCTGGTCTTATTAGTCTGGGAAGGGGACAATAACCATGGAGATTCCCAGCCAATTAATATCAGCTCACAGATGTCTGTTAGCCTTTGCTGGTTATTAAAAGAGGGGACCCGAAAAAAACAACATGGGGTCCCCCTATTTTTAATAACCAGCTGCAGGCTAAGCAGACAGCTGCAGGCTCGTATTAATTGGCTGGGAAAATTCATGGATATTGATCCCTTCACAGCCTATTAAGACCAGCTCTCAGCTACCCCAGAAATGGCACATTCATGAGATGCGCCAATTCTAGAGCTCAACCTCGGCTCTTCCTGATTGTCCTGGTGTATTGGCAATTGAGGTAATGGTTTTAGGGTTGATGCCAGTTCTGTAATGTCCACTGCCATTGGGTCCAGGGGTTAGTAATCAAGAGGCGTCTATCAGACACCCCCATTGCTAACCCCATAATCAAAAGAAAGAAACTCACACACACAATATTTCTTTCTTTGTAAAAAAAGTATTCCCCAACAATTTGCCCCTTTTCCCTCATTTAGTACAAAAAAGTAATCCACATGGGTATGCTGTAATTCATATGGAAGTCCCGCTATGATCCTCGCCTTGTCAAAGCATGAGAACCGGCATTGGCTGCTCTAGTCTCTGGTTCTCATGATGTGAAGAGTGGTGATGTAAGTAAATAAGGTTACCGTAGGTCACAGTATCTGAACTGCAGTAACCTTACTGACTTCACCGTTTGTCACAGCACTAGGTTCTCAAACTGCATTTATGGGGTGGCTAACGGCTGTTATTAGTAGTCTTGGAAGGGACTAATATCCATGTTCCTTGCAAGCATAATAATACCAGCCTGCAGCTGTCTGCTTAGCCTTTGCTGGTTATTAAAAATAGGGTTGACCCCACATCATTTTTTTTTTGGGGGGCCCTCTTTTTAGTGACCAGTAAAGGCTAAGCACACAGCTGTAAGCTGATATTAATAGGCAGGGAAGCTCCATGGTTATTTGCCCATTCCCAAACTAATAAGACCAGCTCACTGCTATTTACTTTCCCTTAACTGGTTTTTAAAAATAGGTGGGACTCAACACCATTTTTTGTACACTTATTCCTAAAAAGCTGGCTGATTATATCCACACAGCTTATTAAATATCTGTCAGCTATCTATCTCTTTACCTATGTATCTATCTATCAAACTATATATCTATCTACTATAGATAGAAGAAGAGGACTCACAGCAACACCCAGAAGTGACAACAAAAGTACAGCCAAGAAGCAAAGAAGAGTGGTAGTGGTGGGAGACTCAATACTGAGAGGCACAAAAGCAGCCATCTGCAGACCGGACATAACCAAAAGAGAAGTATGCTGCCTCCCAAGTGCGAAGATCAAGGATGTGACCGACAGGATAACAAAGCTCTTCAGTTCCAAGAATGTCCACCCATTTCTTCTGATACATGTTGGCACCAATGGCACGACAAGGAAAGACCTACCGACAACCTGCAAGGACTTTGAAGAATTGGGCAAGAAAGTAAAGGAACTGGATGCATAAGTAGTTTTTTCTTCTATCCTTCCAGTAGACGGGCATGGCACCAGGAGATGGAACAGTATCCTTGATGCAAACAACTGGCTAAGATGATGGTGCAGTCAACAAGTATTCAGATTCCTGGACCACCGTGTGAATTACCTGTGTGATGGACTCCTCGCCAGAAAATACACTGATGAATACTGATGAAGGATATGAGGTGTGCCAAAGAAGACCCAAGACAACATACTCAGAAGTCAGGTAAGAACATTTCTAAATCAATCTACAGGGAGAAGATTAGAACAAAACAAACTCCTCTAACCTGCATGCTCACAAATGCCAGAAGCCTGACAAGCAAGATAGAAGAACTAGAAGCAGAAATATCTACAGGTAACTATGACATAGTGGGAATAACCAAGACGGTTAGATGGTAAGATGAAAGCTATGACTGGGCAGCTATCTTAAAGTCTGTTTAGAAAGGATCGTAAAAATCAGAGAGGAGGAGGGGTTTGTCTTTATGTAAAGTCTTGTCTAAAGTCCAGCAAGGGAGGATATTAGTGAAGGGAATGAGGATGTCGAGTCCATATGGATCGAAATACATGGAGGGAAAAATAGTAACAAAATTCTCATTGGGATCTGTTGCAACCCAGAAAATATAACAGAAATCATGGAAAGTCTACTACTAAGGCAGATAGATGAAGCTGCAACCCATAATGAGGTCCTTGTTAGGGGAGACTTTAACTACCCAGATATTAACTGGGAAACAGAGACCTGCAAAACCCATAAAGACAATAGGTTTCTGCTAATAACCAAGAAAAATTTTCTTTTACAATTGGTGCAGAATCCAACCAGAGGAGCAGCACTTTTAGACCTAATATTATCTAATAGACCTGACAGAATAACAAATCTGCAGGTCGTCGGGCATCTAGGAAATAGTGACCACAATATTGTACAGTTTCACTTGTCTTTCGTTAGGGAGACTTTTCAGGGAATCACAAAAACACTGAACTTAATCAGCTCAATGCCGACTTTTATTTCCCATTGACTTGCATTGGGGTCGGGTTTTTGGACGAAACTCCGACTTTTTTTGCCCTAGTCGGACCATTTCATCTGAAACAAATTTTGTTTCATGAAACCCGATCCGACCAAAGTCGCTCAACTCTACGTGCCACACAAGAGGTTGGTACACAAAATGAGAATGCTGGGTCTGGGGGAAAATGTGTGTAAAAGGGCAAGTAACTGGCTTACTGATAGAAAGCAGAGGGTGGTTATAAATGGTATATTCACTAAATGGGTCGCTGTGACCAGTGCGGTACCGCAGGGGTCGGTATCAGGACCAATTCTCTTCAACATATTTATTAACGATCTGGTAGAAGGTTTACATAGTAAAATATCGATATTTGCAGATGATATAACACTATGTAAAGCAGTCAGTACAAGAGATGATAGTATTCTGCTACAGATGAATCTGGGAAGGTTGGAAACCTGGGCCGAAAGGTGGCAGATATGGTTTAACAATGATAAATGTAAGGTTATACACATGGGAAGAAGGAATCAATATCACCATTACACATTGAACAGGAAACCACTGAGTAAATCTGACATGGAGAAGGACTTGGGGATCCTAGATTATGATAAACTTACCTGGAGCAGCCAGTGCCAGGCAGCGGCTGCCAAGGCAAACGGGATCATGGGGTGCAGTAAAGGGGGCCTGGATACACATGATGAATCGCATTATACTGCCTCTGTACAAATCTCTGGTTAGACCGCACATGGAGTACTGTGTACAGTTTTGGGCACGGGTGCTCAGGAAGGATATAATGGAACTAGAGAGAGTACAAAGGAGGGCAACAAAATTAATAAAGGGGATAGGGGAACTACAATACCCAGAGAGATTAGCAAAATTAGGATTATTTAGTTTAGAAAAAAGACAACCGAGGGGCGATCTAATAACCATGTATAAGTATATAAGGGGACAATACAAATATCTCTCCGAGGATCTGTTTATAGCAAGGAATGTGACGGTCACAATGAGGCATTCTCTGCGTCTGGAAGAGAGAAGGTTTTTCCACCAACATAGAATAGGATTCTTTTCTGTTAGGGCAGTGAGAATCTGGAATTCCTTGCTTGAGGAGGTGGTGATGGCGAACTCAGTCGAGGGGTTCAAGAGAGGCCTGGATGTCTTCCTGGAGCGTAACAATATTGTATCTTACAGTTATTAGGTTCTTTAGAAGGATGTAGATCTGGGGATTTATTCTGACGGAATATAGGCTGAACTGGATGGACAAATGTCTTTTTTCTGCCTTGCTAACTATGTTACTATTATCTATCTATCTATCTATCTATCTATCTATCTATCTATCTATCTATCTGTCTATCTGTCTATCTATATCTGTACATAACATTGCTGTATTAGTTAGAAAAATAGCTTTAAATTACATAGAGGATACAATATGTAAAAGATGATGTTACAAACACATTATATATGGATTGCAAACGCATGTCATACAGATGCTAGTAGAGGAATTCACATTGTAATCGCATGACACTCTCATGACACTCGTCCTTCCTTTCTGGATCAACATCGGACTGATTTTTTATATGCTAGTGTACCTACAACCTAATACTGGTTCTCTGGGACACTTTAGGTTGCACTAGGCATAACACAGTTAAAGGGATTGTCCTCTTTAAGCCGGGGTCAGATTTGCGAGAACCTCGCACAAGTCTCACATCTCAATATCCGGCACTGCCGCCAGCACTTGGCACAGGCATAGTGCCAGGGATTGAAATGCGAGACTCATGCGAGTTTCTCGCAAGTCTGACCCCGGCCTAAAAAAGATATTGTACTATAAGGTTGCAGAGGTGTAAAATAACAAACAGTGCTATTACTCATCCTCTCCTGGTCCACCACTACCCCTTCCGCTGCTGTTCTGGTCCTTGTTGATCATTTATTATAGTGACATCAAAACAACAGCGAATCAAAACAACAGCATAATTGACAGCTGCTGACAATCACTCGTGCCATCTACAGTATATTGGCATAGCAAAATAATTGTCACTGCTGAGTCAGATCAACAGACAGGAACAGTGGTGGATAGGTAGTGCTGGACCCGGGGAGGGTGATTTGCAGCTTCAATTGTTATTTTAGACCTCTGCAACCCTATGGTACTATAACATTTTTAAAGGGGCAACCTTTAAGGTTCTGCATTGAATGTTCCACAAAAAGTAACCATACACATTATATAAATGTTCGCCAACATTTTTTTCAGGATTTGTTGTCCATCTAGTATGTATGGTGTTTCTTGACTCTAAAAAGGCTTCTACATGTTAAATTTCAACATTAGGAGATAAGCCACCACCAGATGTGTCTGAACTTACTACATGCAACCGAGACGCAGCTGCACGTGCATGTGGTTTCAGTGCTTAGAATGAGTTAAGCAGGATAAGCTATTGCTATGTCCAAAAGCTATTTTTAGTGTGTGACCAATTTATATTAATTGGATAGAAGTGGACTAGCAATGCGACGGAAGTGTCATCGAAGCCTCACCAATTTAACAGTTGCATGAAATGACCAAATGTTTGTCAACTATGATGCAGGTGAGTATGTAAGGCTCATGTGTAAGGCTATGATCCATAACGGTAGTAACATAGGTCCCAAAGTGAGAATAGGTGTTGTAGGTATTAACAAATTACCTCCATTCAGGCCATATGTTGGTAGGTGGGTACCAGGATAAAATGCAATGATTGAAGGAGACTAAAGTCCAATGTATAAAAATATAAAATTTTTACTTAAATTCGCCATACAGAACTGCTACAATTGATAGCAGGCACAGTAGTTTTTCACATATCTTCTGTGTCAAACAGAAGATCTTTGCTTACAAGCACAAAATTTGTCATTTCATTGTTACTAGATTATTTTGTGGACTGCTCATACCTAAAGAAAAACCCTTGCCCCTTTTCCCCAACGCAAAGAAAGAATCCAGTCATTAAAGAAAGTATATCTTTAATGGAGAGTAACACATTTACAATAATTCATCTTCTCAAAAACACTTTGTTGGAGGGGTAAGGGCGCAGCTCTGGATTAATTAAACACTGGAAGCTGTGGGTGATATGCCACTGGACTCCTGGCACATGTTAACCCGACTTATTCTTCCACCAACCGCTGTGACTTTCATTACCTTGAATAATAAACATCCAAACCATCAATACCGGGAGCTGTGGGTGATATGCCGCCGGACTCCCGGCACATGTTAACCCGACTTATTCTTCCGCCAACCGCTGCGACTTTCATTACCTTGAATAATAAACATCCAAACCATCAATACCGGAAGTTGTGGGTGATATGCTGCTGGACTCCCGGCATATGGTATCCCGACTTAATAATAAACATCCAAACCATCAACCATCAAATTACCTAAATAACAAAAGAAGAAAAACAAAAGAAAGGGAAGGGAGGGTGGGAAGCTCCTTGCTCCCAGGTTCAAAAGAGGCCCAGCAGCCTCAGGCCCCGAGTTATATACCCCTTAGGGGGAGGAGGAATTATCCACATACAAAAATTAAAGGGGGGGAGTTTTTGCTTCCTTTAACCCTTTCCCTGCACCTAGGAAAAGAGGGCAATGCACATTAAACCCACAGACTGATCAGTCAGGGGCCCCCGGCAAATAAAGCCGGGTTCCCTCATGTGTGGAAGTCACTTTCCCAATTCTCCAACTCTGGCCTTCACTTTCCACCACTGCAGCAGTCCCTTGTGTCTCCTCCTGGTCAGGCCAGGACTTCACTACTCTTCCAGGAAGGCTAACAAAGTGCCCTCAAGCTTGCCCCTTGCTAGATATCTTGGTCTTGCTTGCTAGCTATCTTGGTCTCAAACTGGTGCTATCTTTTTCTCTTTCTGTTTATTTGCACTCTCCACATAGAATCAACATCAAAACTCCCTTCTCCTCCAGTAGCAAGAACTAATCTTTTTGTGTCCTTACATGCATCTCCCAACTTGGGTTATCCAATTGTTAACTGTCTACTCTCCAAACAGCCAGCCCTATGGAAATGCACATGAGAAAACATGCTGAAACACACATAGATCATGAATGCAGCAATTCTTGGCACACTAGTTTTCAGAGTGGATGCTGGATGACTTCTCCACCATTACAAATAGACTGAGACACACATGAGACTGCATAATCTGCTGGTTTGTAACTTCCAGGGCAATAGATATTAACATGGGAAGCATGTAACAGTAGAGCAAGGCCACTTTAACCATTGGCAGTTGCCTTCCCCAGCAATGTCACCAATTTCACCTCTATCCATATCCTCATTAAGCCTCTAACATATGTGCCGAGGGCAACCGCATCATGCTGTGACTGCATTTTGCCCCTTGAGCCAAATAGCTCAGAAAAAAATATGTTGACCACCTTATTACCATGTGTGTGGGTATGGTATCCATCTTAAAGGTCACCCTCTTCCCACCTTAAGTATTAGTTGGATGCATTGTAGCTTTTAGTTGCTGCTTTCCACGCATTTTTGGTAGCATTCCCATATCTAAGTACACTCACATGTTAAGTTTACAAAAACATATTTATATCTTATATGCAAACTTTCTTCATTGCGGCATATGTGATTATTTTATTTTTGCTCCAGGTTTACTTTCTCTAGTTATGCAATGATTCTGAAAAAATTGCCGCCCATTGCATCATGAGATGGAGTATCAGGCTCCAAATGCAAGAAGCTATAATAATAAGTGCAGTATGTGCATTTGGGGTGTAGGAATAGTTGTACATTAGAGATCAAATTTCCTGGGACAATCCACCCGATCTGGAAATCCTAATTTTGCCAGATCCAACAGTTTATTTATTGCCTGATTAACTTGAATATTAAGTCCATGTTTAGGATGCTACAGCGGCCTGGGGGTAAAATGCCCTGAAATTATATGATATGAAAAAAGATTTGAAGAGATGAAGACTGCTTGATTTTACATTGCAGATGATCTTCTTTATTTCAATCTGCGCTTCAGTAAAATCTCACATTCCAATCGAAATATCCAATAAAACACATTAAAAAAACATGTAAACGTAAATTCTTCAAAAAAGTCATGTAAAATGTCCTTGTATTTCCATAGTCTTTTCTCCTAGAAGGAGATTCCAAGACCCTGTCAATCATTCTGTATGGGTGTCAAAGTCATTTCAGTACTGCATGGTTGTCACATAATCATCACAAAAATTGGCAACACTTTTACGTCTGTTCTTGCCATAGACTGAATTTCTTCCACCCCTGAAGTTACATTTTTACGTATAATTTATTGAAACGCACAGAAACACATTAAACGGATTTATAGTTGAAATATGATAAGGTGAAGGAAATGCATGAAATGTGAAGTTTTTCTGTGTCCTACATACACACTTGTAGAATTTTGTGTATCAGTACATGTAGATGTCACAGATGTACATTAATCCATGGGCTTGTATAACTGCTGAGGAAGCAAACCATTAATGGGCATAGTATAATTCGTAACATCTTGCTTCCTTTTTTTATTTTGCCCTTTTACCCAATGTTTTTGGAACCAATGTTCCCAAGAATCAGATGCTTACATGCCATCAAACTCCAAACCCAGCTCGTCTCATTGGTTACTTAAATCCTGCCTTCAATCCCTTACTTCTCTTGTCTGCTGGGTTGGGATTGGGCTTTTATCTGGTACTGGACTTTTCTCTATGTCTACATCTATGTGAGGATGTTGAGCGTTGAATCTAAAACACAGTTATGACTATTGTGTCCATGACATCTGGAACAACGAATTGACCAATTGGCAGTCTATGATTATGACTAAAATTTGTGGCTCAGCAGATAATGGAGCTTTGGTACTACACCACCACAATTGGTGCAGAATCCCATAGGGTTTAGCTTAGGGAACACAAGATGGCGCAGTCTCCATAGGTATTATTAACTGCTTTTGGCTGATTCTATGCCCCTCCTCCCACCATTTTTCAATGCCTTTTCACCATTTTTTTTTATATTCCTATGGAGGTCAACTATATAGCCTTCCAAAACCAGTTTTTGAGTTTCTATCTGTGAATGATATGAAGCAAATTCCTGGTTAGTCAACTAATGCTAAGCGTGCAGGTAGAATCATAGAATCATAGAATCATAGACTTGGAAGGGACCACCTGGGCCATCTGGTCCAACCCCCTGCTCAAAGCAGGATTCACTATGTCATCCCAGACAGATGTCTGTCCAGCCTCTGTTTGAAGACTTCTATTGAAGGAGAACTCTCCACCTCTCGTGGCAGCCTGTTCCACTCATTGATCACTCTAACTGTCAAAAAGTTTTTTCTAATATCTAATCTGTGTCTCCTCCCATTCAGTTTCATCCCTTTGCTTCTAGTCTTTCCTTGTGCAAATGAGAATAAAGATGATCCTTCTACAATGTGACAGCCCTTGAGATATTTGTAGACAGCTATTAAGTCTCCTCTCAGTCTTCTCTTTTGCAAGCTAAACATTCCCAAATCCTGCAACCTTTCCTCATAAGACAGGGTTTGCAGACCGGTCACCATTCTGGTCGCTCTTTTCTGAACTTGCTCCAGTTTGTTGATGTCTTTTTTAAAATGTGGTGCCCAAATCTGGACACAGTATTCCAGATGAGTTCTGACCAAAGAGGAGTAGAGGGAAATAATGACTTCACGTGATCTAGACTGTATGCTTCTGTTAATGCAGGTAGTATTCGGCTGCGATGAAGTCTGCAACCAATCCTCCAATTGCCTTCCTCCTTTTGCTTTATCTTAGTGTCTCTTAGGGCTGGTTCACACGAATGTCAATTATCTCATCCAAGAGAATCAGGCTGATTATGCCAATCACAATTTGATCACAGTTTAATCAGAGTGTGATCATAGTGTGGTCTGATTTTCTCAGATGAGGAGAAGATGTAGAAGAAAAATTCTCCATCTACTCCATTTGTTAATCCATGGAAATCAGACTGTACTCAGATGATATCCGAGTGCAGTCAGATGTCCAATGATTTCCATGAACTCACTGACTTGCGTGGTCGTGTGTGATCTGAATATCTGATTTATCTCGGGCATGCAGCAATTATTTTTTCTGCATGCCTGAGTGCACGTCCCCTCAGACTAACATTGGTCCTTGTGCGATCCAATGTTTTGTCGTACCACACTTGGACCAAAAATATGCTTGTGTACACTTGCTCTTAGAGAGTTTTTTCTTTCAGCTCATGAGAGATGGTCTTGGTCTAATTATGAAATTAGATATATTTGCCTATTGGTTGTGAATAATAAAGTCGTTCATTGTCAATCATTAGCCAATTGACTATGTATTGCTCTAATTTTTGTTACCCCTAACAGTTTTAGATTGTTATCTGGCCACATCATGGAATAGTGGCTGCAGTGCTGAATAAAATGGTTTTCATTTTTTTCATCTGTGTTGCAGAGATTTTAGCTAGTAAAGTTTATGGCAAAATTTGATGTATTTCACTATAATTAAAGGGACATCATCATATGTTCTTCAACGATCATAAGATAGCAGCATTAGTTAGTAAAAAAACAAGAAATCAAATAAGTATTTCACACAATAGAAAAACAGATCTTCGTATTTGGTACAGAAACTTTTGTTTGCAATTACAGAGGTCAGATGTTTCCTGTAGTTCTTGACCAAATGTGCGCACACTGCAGCAGGGATTTTGGCCCCCTCCTCCATACAGATCTTCTCCAGATTTTTCATGTTTAGAGGCTGTCGCTGGGCAACATTGAGTTTCAGCTCCCTCCAAAGATTTTCTATTGGGTTCAGGTCTGGAGACTGGCTAGGCTACTCTAGGACCTTGAAATGCTTCTTATGGAGCCACTCCTTAGTTGCTGTTTGTTTTGGGCCATTGTTATGCTTTAAGATCCAGGTGCGACCCATCTTCAATGCTCCTACTGAGGGAAGGAGGTTGTTGGCCAAAATCTCATGATACATGACCCCATCCATCCTCCCTTCAGTACAGTACAATTGTCTCGTCCCATTTGCATAAAAGCACCCCAAAAGTATGATATTTCCCCTCACCATTTTCCATGATTGAGACAGTGTTCTTGAGGTTGTACTCATCCTTCTTCTTCCTCCAAAAACGGTTAGTGGTGTTGATATCAAAAAGTTCTATTTTGGTCTCATCTGACCACATGACCATCTCCCATGCCTCCTCTGGATCATCCAGATGGTCATTGGTGAATTTCCAACTGGCTTAGGCATGTGCTGATATAATAAGGAGGACCTTGCATGCCCTACAGGATTTTAATCCCTGAGGGTGTAGTGTGTTACTAATGGTAATTTTTGAGACTGTGGTCCCAGCTCTCTTCAGGTCATTACCAAGGTTCTCCCATGTAGTTCTGAGCTGATCCCTGACCTTTCTCAGTAGCATCCTGACCCCATGAGGTGAGATCTTGTATGGAGCCCAGCCTGAGGAAGATTGACAGTCATCTTGTGTTTCTTCCACTTTCTAATAATTGTGCCAACAGTTGTTGCCTTCTCAGCAAGCTGCTAGCCTAATGTCCTTTAGCCTTTCCCAGCCTTGTACAGGTCTGCAATTTTGTCACTAGTGTCCTTAGACAGCTCTTTGGTATTGGCCATGGTGGAGATTTTGGAGTGTGATTGATTGAGTGTGTGAACAGGTGTCTGTTATACAGGTAATGAGTACAAGCCAGTCCTATTAATACAGGTAATGAGAGCAGATTAGGAGGGCTTCTTAAAGAAAAACTAACAGGTCCGTGAGAGACAAAATTCTTGCTGGTTGGTAGGTGATCAAAGTTTTATTTCATGTAATAAAATGCAATTTAATTACGTAAAAATCATACAATGTGAATTTATTATTTTATTTTTAGATTCTGTCTCTCACGTTGAAATGTACCTATGATAAAAATTACAGACCTCTCCATTCTGTGTATGTGCGAAAACTTGCAAATTGGCAGTGTATCAAATACTTATTTTTCCCACTGTATATATCTTGCATAATGTGATCATGTGCTGACTTTTATTTATCTCATCTCCTCTTGCTGTTATGTGTTGCCTCCCTTCTTTGTGTACAAATAATAATTTTTCTACACCTTTATCTAGGCCATATACTTTTTGTGAATAGGTTTTGGTTTAGATATTTTTTTTTGGCTATATGCACCATCACTAACCAATTGTATTCTAAATTATGGGACTTTTTGATATGCACATGAAAACAAAAAAAACTTTTTTAAGTCCTTGTTCACAGGCACCCATTTATTGGCTTACATTTTCTTTTATCTCTCTGAATCTGTTCCAGACATCAGGGAATAATGCCCTAACAGTTGGTACAGCTCTGGTATGTGACATGCTGCAGCTCTCAACTTAAGCTAGTTTCACACTATATTATGGAGGAGCTGCGGACGGCTGCAGGCTTCCTCCATGAATCTCTGCCCCCGGCCGCACCTCCTCCGGTCAGCTCCGCCTCTGTCGGCATGCGGCCTGCGTACTCTATCTTTAGCATTAAGTATGCATGCCGTGCCGACGTATGCAGATGCATCCGCATGCACCATTTCGATGGTGCGGCGGCCACACCAAAATGCAACATGCTGCATTTGGCGCAGATCGCCACACCGCATACATCGGCACGGCCTGTGTACCTAATGCTAAAGATAAGGTATGCAGGCCACATGCCGATGGAGGCACAGCTGACTGGAGGAGGTGCGGCCGTGAGCGGAGCTTCATGGAGGAAGTCCGCATCCCTCCGCAGCTCCTCCATACACTAGTGTGAAACTAGCCTTAGTGTGGGTTCAGGATAGCAGAGATGATGATTCTGTTAAATGCGAGCTGCAGTGAGTGACATACTCAGGTCTTGGCTATGCTCCAGCTCTCAGGGCATTGTTCTGCAATTGCAAAAGATCTACCTCCTCCTACAAGCCTACAACCTGCAGTAACCTCCGATTCACCAAACCGCTGCACGACCAGCTCTACCCTCGTCTATTGTGTCCTCACCCATCAGTTTCGGTCAATTCGCTTGAATTTGTCAGGGAAATTCTCATTTGATGTTAATCAAATTAGCCTTTTTATATTCTGGGGTAAGAAAAAAATGAATACTCGTCTTCCCAGCACTCACCTGTTGCTCCCTTCGGTCTGATCTTCTCTTCTGGTTTCTTCAGCACCTATGATGCTGGCTATGCATCATCATGATGTTGCAGGGTGATGAACATCATTATATTGTTATGAAGCCTAGTCAGTGCTGTAGGAACCAAAGATGCTAGAAGAGAACACTGGTATCACGCTGCTGCAATGTAAAAAAAATGGGTAGATTGTGGATTTATTCTGCGCTGCTGAATGATTCAAGGTCCAAAACATGTAGCCATTCAATTGTGGATTTATTCAACGCGTTTCAAAGTACATGACTTCTTCATCAGGAACACCTATTGGAGGAATAGGCTGCTGCAATGTAAGGGAAAGCATGCTCCACTAGATGGCGATAGAGTGGAAGGGGGTATGAACACAGACGGAGCAGACCTGCCATGCAGCAACGAGGCTATCACCAGATGGCAGCACATTAGCCAAACAAGCTGGGTCAAATCCTAGACTATAGCGTAGTACCAACGGAGCAAGCAAACTCAGGGTCAGAGACAAGCCAAAGGTTCTTTAACTGTCAGGGCCGGATATGCCAAAGACAAGACACAAAAAGTAGGTCAGGGTCCAAGCCAAGTTCAAGTACCAGGAAGTCCAAACAAAAGGAAAAACATAGAGTCGGGAGAGGGAGAGGGAAATAACACAGACACGGGTCAAGTCAGGAATCACAGCAGGATAAATCAGGATGAACCAGATTCAGCTAATCATGCCACAGGCAGAACTATAACTGACATGGCATGTGTGGCACCCCAGAGACTGGTTGCTGGTGATGTCATGCCTGGAGGCAGGGGGGTCCCCATGTCAGGTAACAAAGTGTACATGACAATTCCTGCAGCAGGCCAGAAAGGGGAGCTTCCTTATAAATTCTGGCCAGCAGGTAGGGTTAGTGAGTCAGTAAGAAGAAACGGGAGCAGTTGGAGCTCATGAAAGGACAGTTAGAGTTGGTTTGTGGAGAGGGAAGGGAAAGGAGCAGAGACTAGGGGCTCTTGGGAACTAAAATTGCATATAGTTGACCACAGAGCGAAGCACTGATAAAAAGGGACGCCAGAGTCCTTGGCTGGGCAGGAACTGTATGCCCTGACAGTCGAATCTGGAATGCAGGGGACTGCAAGTTCCTTGGCCACACCGAACACCTGAAGGCACGGCAGAAGACCAAGAGCCCGGGGCTGACAGTGAAAAGGACAGTGCCCGTGATAAAGGCTCACGCTGTCTGCCATACAGGTTAGCAATCATCATGCAGGAGAGGGCCGCAGCTTAGCTACAAGCAGCAGGGACCCAAAAAGAGAGCGCGGAAGGAAGGTCCCCAACCACACCTTGCAGGGTGGATCCCTTGAATGCCTCCAGGCAAGCCCATCTGTCTTCTGTAATGTGGTACCCCAGATTGCAACTACTTTCAAGTAAAAGGTAAAGAAAACTGCACCTCTCTATGTCCTTCACTTATTCTCTGCACCCCAACGTTCACCACCATCTGAACAATCAGATGAACCATCTTTGCTGCATCACCATCAGCCCCAGTGGACCAAAACTGCAACGTCGACCACCCATTGCCGAACACCACGGGTGACGACATGATTAAACACCACATTACTTTCCTCTATTTCTTAACGGATGCCCAGGGCCACGGACCGAGTCACTGCCACTGTGACATCCCCTTTAAAGAACCTGACCGGCCCGGTACTGAGTAACCTAAGGCCCTGTGGGGCTCTCCACATGCAGGAAGCAGCGGCGATAAATAGCAAACCTGAACCCAGACAGAGGCTGAGAAAGGTTAATCCCTGACATGACCAGACTGGGAACATGGAAAGACAGTACTCAAAACCCAGTCTTGATCATGACAACTGGACTAAAGAGAGCAATAGGCGAGGGCTATACATACATATATACATGTACCTTACAAACATTTTGGGCAGGTGTGGAAGAAATGCAGTTAGAAAGTTTTCAGAGATATAAATGCAAAGTGATTAAATAAAAGACAAATCTAAATCAAACTGATATTTGGTGTGACTGGTCTTTGTATTCAAAACATCATTAAAGCATCATTTTTTCTTGGTACACTTAATTTTTTAGATAACTTAGCAGGGAGGTTGTTCCAAACATCTTGGAGAACTAACCACAAATCCTCTATGTAAGTAGGCTTATGAAAATGGTTCTGCCTCTTCATATCCAGAAAGAATCAGTAATGCATACATAAGGGCTCTGTGAGGGCCATATCATCTTTTTCAGGCCTAATTGTTCTTCTTTACACTGTGTTCCAAATTATTATGCAAATTATATTTTTCTATGATTTTCCTAAATAGTCGGTACAAATGACAGTCTGTCTAATAAAAGTCATCACCTGTTAGAGTATACATCGAATTTTAATGAAGAAACCTCCCAATGATAACAGTATAATCTCCAAAATGAATAAAAACTCAAATTGCACTGTTCCAAGTTATTAGGCACAGTAGAATTTCTAAACATTTGATATGTTTTAAAGAACTGAAAATGCTCATTTGTGGAATTTGCAGCATTAGGAGGTCACATTCACTCAACAAAAAAGCTATTTAACTCCAAAACATCCTAACAGGCCACGTTACATGTTAACATAGGAAGCCTGCTTTGATATCACCTTCACAATTCTTGCATCCATTGAAATCGGAAGTTTTTGGAGAGTTTCTGCTTGTATTTCTTTACATGGAGTCAGAATAGCCTCCCAGAGCTGCTGTTTTGATGTGAACTGCCTCCCACCCTCATAGATCTTTGGCTTGATGATACTCCAAAGGTTCTCTATAGGGTTGAAGTCAGGGGAAGATAGTGGCCACACCATGAGTTTATCTCCTTTTATGCCCATAGCAGTCAATGACTCAGAGGTATTCTTTGCAGCATGAGATGGTGCATTGTCATCCATGATGATGATTTTGCTCCTGAAGGCACATTTCTGCTTCTTATACCATGGAAGACAGCTGTCAGTCAGAAACTCGATAGACTTTGCAGAGGTCATTTTCACACCTTCAGGAACCTTAAAGAGCCCTACCAGCTGTTTCCCCATGATTCTGGCCCAAAACATGACTCTTCCACCTCCTTGCTGATGTCGCAGCCTTGTTGGGACATGGTGGCCATCCACCAACCATCCACTACTCCATCTATCTGGACCATCCAGGGTTGCTCGACACTCATCAGTAAACAAGACTGTATGAAAATTAGTCTTCATGTATGTCTGGGCCCACTGCAACCATTTCTGCTTGTGAACACTGTTTAGGGGTGGCAGAATAGTAGGTTTATGCACCACAGCAAGCCTTTGAAGGATCCTACACCTTGAGGTTCGAGGGACTCCAGAGGCACTAGCAGCTTTAAATATCTGTTTGCTGGTTTGTAATGGCTTTTTAGCAGCCGCTCTCTTAATCCGATGAACTTGCCTGGCAGAAACCTTCCTCATTCTGCCTTTATCAGCACAAACATGTCTGTGCTCAGAATCAACCACAAATCTCTTAACAGTACGATGATCACGTTTAAATTTTTGGGAAATATCTAATGTTTTCATCTCTTGACCAAGACATTGCACTATTTGATGCTTTTCAGCAGCAGAGAGATCCTTTTTCTTTCCTAAATTCCTTGAAACCTGTGCCCTGCTTAATAATGTGGAACATCATTCTTAAGTAGTTTTCCTTTAATTGGGCTCACCTGGTAAACTAATTATCACAGGTGTTTGAGATTGATTTCAGTGATCCAAAGAGCCCTGATACACAATACCATCTATGAGTTTATTTGAAAAACAAAAAATTACATCTTCATGACACTTAAATCCAATTTGCATAATAATTTGGAACACAGTGTATATTGGAGATATATTTATTTGTATAATTATATGAAGAGATAGAAAGATTAGTACAAACCTTCATTCACAGAAGAGGATACATAGATCTTACGGAGAGGATCTGTGGTTAGTTCTCCAAGATGTTTAGAACAAGCCTTTTGCTGAATTTCTTCAAAAACTGTTTCTGAAAATAAATACAAAATTTAGTGCTTGGAAATTCGGAGACATGTTGTCAGTAGTTTATAGAATAAAAGAGCAATTTACATTTTACTCAAAAATATACCTATAAAGAGAAAAATCAGACAAACTGAAAATTTTGCAGTGGTCTCTTAATTTTTGCCAGAGGTGTATATATATATATTAACCCTTTATGACCCTTGAGAATCCATGTGCTAATTTTCAGGATACAGAATCAAAATCTTGAACACTTGATTTATCCACTATTTGTGCTACAAAGGAACATGGACTTAGGCTGAAAATGTATTTTTGGCTAAATTTTTGGACTAAATGATTTCAATGGTATTATGGCATTAACTTTTTGAGGGCCACAAATGATTTCCCACCAGATTCATTTACAGTATAGACATAGAAAATGTTCTCATTTTTCTTAGTGGATCTATCCTATTGCACACATCGACATGCGAAAAGACATTGAACAGTGAATAGTGACCATACTGGATATTGCTTGTTTAAATTAGCAAGGAACATTTTACAATCTTCCATACTAATGTTTACTTAACTAAGAACTGCATGAGCCGCGTCTTGTTATTTTAAAGGACCGAGGTGAATTTTTATACGTGTTATTTGATTGACTGTCACCCTGTTAATAAATACTCAGAGCAACCTACCAACTTATATACTCCTCAAAGTGACATTATTTACGTGCCATATTCCAGAGATAAAGCAGCTCCTTCCTATCCCAATATCTTTCATCAAGCTGCTCAGGCGTTCCTGAAGAATGTCGTCTCAATTTGTTCTCCTCTCTCTTCCCCTCCTATACAACTCAGATACAATGGGAGACGACAGTGAAGACAAGTTCCCTAATTCTTTTTCCCACAGGAGACAATTGTGAAAAATCGTTCTCTGAATGGGATTTTAACAATTATTTTTTTTTTTCTCCGTAAGGTCAAATCAAAAGAAAACTGATAGGGAAATTAAATAGGGCCCTTAAGGAAAGTTAAGTCAACCTCTACAAGTTCCTGGTACAGCAGGAATCACTTGATTGACAAGGGCCGAGCCACTGACTCTATTATCTTTGCAGTATATCAAATGTCAAAACTTCCCTCCTAAGAATAACAGAAATGACCTCTGTGGTGCCACAAGCCTTTTGTGACCTTTATAGTAGCCATAACAGTGGCTAAAACAACACATATACATCAAGCAGGGCTTTTTTTTTAATTGGACTTGCTGAAGTTTTATTTCAAGCTTTGCAGTTAACTTGGAGAAAAAAAAAAGTTTGATAAAGGGTAACATTGAAAGCCGAAAAAGATGAAAGTAATCTCCTTTAATATTTAATTGTATTATTTATTTTACTAAACAGTAATATATATATAAATATATTAGATTTTATGTTTGTTTGAATATATTTATTATAAATCGTTACCCCTGTTTTTTTAAAAAAACTTTAGCAATTTGGCATTTACCCTTTCACGCTCCGAGCCTATTTTCACCTTCATGACCGGGCCAAATTTTGCAATTCTGACCAGTGTCACTTTATGTGGTAATAGTTCTGGAACGCTTGAACAGATCCCACTGATTCTGAGATTGTACTTCATGATAGCGGTAAATTTCTTTGATATGACTTGCCGTGACTTTGTGAAAAAATTGGAAATTTGGTGATAATTTTTCAATTTTCACATTTTCATGTCCTTAAATCAGGTATGTCACACAAAATATTTAATAAATAACATTTCCTACATGTCTACTTTACATCAGCATACATTTCTTAAAATGTTTTTTTTTTCTTAAAAAGTTAGAAGGGTTTAAAGTTGACAAGCAATGTCTCATTTTTACAGCAAAATTTACCAAACCATTTTTTAGGGAGCACATCACATTTGAAATGACTTTGAGAGGTCTATATGATAGAAAATACCCACTAGTGACACCATTCTAAAATTGCAACCCCCAAAGTGGCTTAAAAACCACATTCAAGAAGTTCATTAACCCTTCAGGTACTTCACAGGAACTTAAGCAATGTGGAAGGAAAAAAATTAACCTTTAATGTTTTTTCACAAAAATTTTATATTCAGGCCCAAATTTTTTATTTTCACAAGGGTAACAGAAGAAAATGGACCCCAAAATTTGTTATGCAATTTCTCCTGAGCATGATGATACCCCATATATGAGGGAAAATTACTGTTTGGATGTACCTCAGGGAATCATTAGAGGATGCCATGTCTCGTTTGGAAAGCCCCTGATGTGACTATATAGAGGAAACCCCCCACATTTTTGAAACAAGACTCCTTAAGGAACTTATATAGATGTGCTTCACAGACTTTTATAACGTTGAACAGTGAAAATGAAAAATCAAATTTTTACAACAAAATGTTCTTTTAGCCTCAAATTTAGCATTTTCACAAGGGTGACAGGAGGAAATGGACCCCGAAATTTGTTGTGCAATCTCTCCTGAGTACGTAGTTTCCCCATATGTGAGTGAAAATTACTATTTGGGCAGACGGCAAGGTTCAGAAAGGAAGAAGTGATGTTTTGGAATGCAGATATGATGACATGGTCTGCGGTGTCATGCTGCGCTTGGAAAGCTCCTGATGTGCCTAAACTGTAGAAACCCCCCACAAGTGACCCCATTTTGGAGAACAGATCCCTTAAAGAATTTATCTAGACATGTGGTGAGAATCTTGAACCCTCACACGATTCATAGAATTTTACAACATTGATCTGTGAAAATGTAAAAAAGAATCTTTCTCCCACAAAATGTTCTCTTAGCCCCAATTTTTTTCATTTTCACAAGGATAGCAGGAGAAAAAGGACCCCAAAATTCGCTGTGAAATTTTTCTTAAGTACACTGATATCCCATATGTGGTCGAAAACTAATTTTAAGACACAGTGCAAAGGTCAGATGGGAAGAATCACCATATTGGAGTCTTTGATGGTGCGGTATCACATTGGTAGTGCTCCTGAGGTGCCATAACAGCATAACCCCAATAAATGACCCCATTTTACAAACTAAACCTCTCAATGAGTTCATCTAGGGGTGCAATGATCGTATTGACACCACAGGTGTGTCACAGAATTTTATACCATTGGGCAGTGAACAAAAAATAATTGCATTTTCACCACTAAAAATTTAGCTTAAGCCTCAGATTTTACATTTTCACACTGAGTAATAGGTAAAGATGGCATAAAAATGTGTCCTACAATTTCTGCTGAATGTAGACATTCCACATATGTAGCTGTGCAGTATTTCTGGAGGGACAGAGCGCTATTTGCCTACTAGAGAGCAGAATTAGGCCTCTTTCACACATCAGGTTTTCGCCGTCAGGCGCGATCCGGCGCTTTTGACAGAAACCGGATCCGGCGAAATGCAATGCCGGATCCGGTTTCCCCCCATTGACTTGCATTTGCGCCGGATCGCACCGGATGGCCATGCGTTTCATCCGGTTTTCGCCGGATCTGGCAATGTGTCGCGATCCGGCGTCTGGAAAAAACGGCTACTGTAACGTTTTTTGTCTCCGGCGAAAAAGCCGGACACGCCGGATCCGGCGCGTCCGGCTTTTTCACACAATGAAAGCCTATGAGCGCCGCAATGCGCCGGATCCGGTTTTTTGGTCTGAGCATGCTCAGTAGCTCTGCCCACAAGACATATATAAAAGCAAGACAGTGGGACCCACAGCCACACCCAACATGCCACCCAAGAAAGCAACAAAGCGAAGCAGGAGAAGGCAGGAGACCACTGCAGCACCATCAGCACCACCACCACCCCAAATGGAGCAGCAAATGGAACATGCTGAGGAGGGGAGGCCAGCAGCAGATGAGAGACGGTAATTATCAAATCCCCCATTCCTCCAAACTAGGGCTATTGAATATCAAGATATTCATTGGCCCTTTGTTTCTCTTTATTCAACAGCCGCCCAATAGATGCAGCAGCAGCAGCTGCAATGGCAGCAGCTGGAACACCACCCACAGGCCTGGAGTGTGGCCACCAGGAAGACAGCACATCATCTTCTGGGAGCCCTCCCTCGCATCGTCAGCGTTTGACGGTAAGTTTTTATTTCCAAAATCCATCTTCTCTGTAATATATGTCTATTCATGGCCTTTTATTTCAAAACAGGATTCACAAGATGAAGAGGAGCTCCCAGAAGAAGAAGGAAGGGGTGGACAGACACCTGGAGTGGGCTCACAATTGGTAAGTTTTTTGCATCAAACGCAGAAACACAACATCACACTACACACAACACATAGAAAACAATGTTCTGCAGACCACACACAGCAAACAAATGCCTACATCCAAAGACATAACATTTTTTGTTTTCTTCTCTAGTCTTCCCAATCTGGTGCTCGGCCAAGAGGTCCTCGCAGTGCCTCCCAGGGTCGTCGGCGACAGCAACGCGGCGGTCACCAGCGTGTAAGTATAAATATTTTTGCTTTGTTTTTTTGCACTTTTTATTTCATTTCTTATGTGGAGGCTAATTATGTTATTTTTGTCTTTTTCTTTAACAGCCTTCACAGCGTGCTCCCGACTCTGACGGTGAGGATGGAGGACTCGATGTGGACCACCTCATCGATCTCGTCCGAGAAAGGGAGCCGCTCTGGAATATGGCTGACCGCCGCCACGCTGACCTTATCGTTACCCGACGACTCTGGGAGGAAATCTGTTCGCTCCTTGTGGGCCGCTGGGAGGACCTCGATGTTCGGGCCCAGATTACAGAGCGTAAGTATATACAGTACCGGTTGCTTGATGTAAACCAGTGTTTCCCGAACTCCAGTCCTCGTGGTCCCCACGGATCATGTGTTCAGGATTTCTATTTACTATGGAAATCCTGAAAACATGACCCCTGGGGACCATGAGGACTGGAGTTTGGGAAACACTGATGTTGTATACTAACCACTCCTTTCTCGTTTCAGGGAACAGAATTGTGAATCGGTGGCGGTCTGTGAGGGATCGTTTCAAGAAGGAGTTCAATAAAGAGATGCGGGCCCCGAGTGGATCTGGAGGACGCAGGAGCAAGTACAAGTACGCAGAAGCCCTGTCGTTCCTCCGGGAAACAATGGTCACCAGAAGGTAAATATTACACACCACATGTGAAAACAAATGTTAGATGTAAATTTTTTTTTCAGCCAGGGCCATACCATGTCAGTATTTTAATTGTTTTTTTTTCTCTTTATTCCACAGCACGGTGAGCAGCACTCGGGAGCCTGCACGATTGGACCCTTCTGAGGCGATCCCTGAGGAGACTGGCACCGAGGGACACTTCGACCGCCCCGGTACATCTGCACCTTCCCAGCCTTCCCACACATTCGACCCATCTGTCCCATCCACCAGCACAGGAGCATCGTGGCCGCCTACATTACATGAAGCTGCTGGTGAGGAGATCGCTTTCCCTTTACCCCACCCTTCTGCCCCTGCCACCTCTAGTACACCTGCGGGTACTGGGCGGCAGCGGCAGAGGGGTCAGGAAAAGACTTATGCGCCAGAGATCTTGCATCTGAATGCATCTTTCCAGAACTGTCTAAAAGTCTTGTCAGAGCAAATCTCCGCAGGCTATCAGCAGATCAACTCCAGCATTCTGGAGGTGAAGACACTTCTGCAAACCATGCATTCAGAAGCAAGATCTTCGCCAAACCACACCTTTTTCAGGTCTGTTGTGGAACGCATGGAAACGCTCTCTCCTGCCCAGCAGATGCATGTAATGCATTCATGCCACGCTGCTCTCCAGCAAGTTACCTCCCAACCTCCTCCTCCCACCACAGTAGTTCCTCCACCTGCACCCCCTCCAGCCACTTTCCATCCTCCCCCTCCTATTACATCTACACCCCCTCCAGCCACTTTCCATCCTCCCCCTCCTATTACATCTACACCCCCTCCAGCCACTTTCCATCCTCCCCCTCCTATTAGATACCATCCACCTCCCCAGCACCATCCACCTCCCCAGCACCATCCACCTCCCCAGCACCATCCACCTCCCCAGCACGATCCACCTCCCCAGCACCAGCAACCTCCCCAGCACCAGCAACCTCCCCAGCACCAGCAACCTCCCCAGTACCAGCAACCTCCCCAGTACCAGCAACCTCCCCAGTACCTGCAAACTCCCCAGTACCAGCAACCTCACCAGTACCAGACATCTCCCCACTTCCAGCAACCTGCCCCGTACCAGACATCTCCCCACTTCCAGCAACCTGCCCCGTACCAGACATCTCCCCACTTCCAGCAACCTGCCCCGTACCAGACATCACCCCACTTCCAGCAACCTGCCCCGTACCAGACATCTCCCCACTTCCAGCAACCTGCCCCGTACCAAACTCCTTCCCCATACAACTTGCCATCAACATCATCTGCTCCTACAGTCCCTGCCCAACCCTCCACTCCACCACCCACCACCTCTTCTGCTTCCCACATGTCCACCCATTCTGTAGTTTTTTCCACACCTTCACCTCTAACTGTTCCTTCCCCACCACGATCCCAGTCCTCTCTCCACACTCCCAGTGTCGAAGTGTCCCGCAGCCCCTACAGCAGTATTTCCACCACACACTACACAGATTTATAATGTGTGTATTTAAATAAAAATGACCAGTTTTATGGTTTCAGTTTTATAGTTTCAAAGTTTTATTAAACAAGTTTATTAAAATTTTAAAAAAGTTTACTAAAAAAAACATTTTTCAATAAAAGTTAAATTATTTTACACTGGTTGTCTGTCATTTCTTTCTGCGGCGAAAAAGGTTAAATACAGGGTATTTAAAAGGTGAAATGGTATTCAAAACTAGGTATATAACTGTGGGTAAATTTTAGCTTTTTGCCACAGTTGTGTTCCTGGTTGTGTTTGAAGCAAAGTATTTCACCTAAAAAGTTGTGTTTATTGTTGGTGATTTCCTAACAATGTACACAACTTTTGTTAAAAGGTGAAATACTTTGCATAAAACACAACCAGGTACACACCTGTGGCCTAAAGCTAAAAATAGAGACCATGACAAGATAGCCAACTTTGGTTGGCAAAGGTATATACTGTTGGTACAGAAGGTACACAAGTTTGGTTGGGCACAAATCTTTCACACTCTGTCATCCTGCCAGTGTACTCTGCCTTGAGGTGACATAAAGTATAGTGCAAAATTGTCCCTCATTACTGAAACCGTCACAGAACTTCTAGTGGTAATGTCATGGTAATCTTGCAAGGTGGTTTCTTCAGAGGTGTCCTCAATGGAAATGGGTTCCTTGCAGATAACAAAATTGTGGAGTACCACGCACGCTTTGATCACCTCGTCCACAGTTTCTGTCTTGAGGTTGATCGCAGTCAATAGGACCCGCCATTTGGCTGTCAGAATACCAAAGGTACATTCAACCATTCTTCTTGCTCTTGTGAGGCGGTAATTAAAAATGCGTTTTGGTCTTGTCAATCCTCTGCTAGAGTACGGTTTCAAAAGGTGTTCTGACAGCTGGAAGGCTTCATCCCCTACACAGACAAATGGCATAGGTGGACCAGATGTTTGCGGCAGCGGTCTAGGTGGTGGGAACTGGAAGGTGTTTCCATACAGTTTACGCCCCATGGCAGACAGTTTGAAAACTTGAGAGTCATTGGAGCGGCCATAGGCCCCAATATCAACCGCAATAAATTTGTATTCCGCGTCAGCGATGGCCATGAGGACAATTGAAAAATATTTCTTGTAATTGAAATATTCCGATCCCGATCCAGCTGGCTTTACAATGCGGATATGTTTCCCGTCCACAGCGCCCAAGCAGTTTGGAAACTGACATATCTGTTGAAACTTGTCATCAATTTCAATCCACCTCTCTGTTGTGGGCTCTGGTAAAAACTCTTCAGCTAAGGAGTCCCACAGTGCACGGCATGTGTACTTCACAATTCCAGATATGGTGGAAATCCCGAGTCTGTACTGGAAATGCAGTGACGAAAGGGATTCTCCAGTTGCAAGAAATCTGTGGGGAATTAAAAAAAAATAAATTAGTTTTAAATCACAGCATTACATACCAAAACTGACCTATAACACTTGGAGATGCAAACTACCACCAACAAGATTGCAGTGAAAGTGTGCTCTGATGCGAGCATATCCAATAAATGTGGCTTACCTTAAAGTCACCATCAGACGCTCTGCGGGTGAAACAGAGAAGCGGCAATAGGTGTCCGCTTTTCTTATGAGGTGTGCAATGCGCTCCACCAAGTAATCAAAATTCTCCATTTTCATCCTAACATATCCAAAAAATTTATCCGGGTTTCGTCGAAGGTCCATGCATAGTGTAGAATAGACCCCACGCGTCATTCTCTTGGCTGTGATGGGGTGGATCCACAAACGTCGTCTACGATGCCTGATGCGCTGCTGTCTCGCTCTCTCCTTCTCCAGAACAATCACCCTCAAACGATTCGCCTCCGCTGTAAAATCCGCCAAATTCTTCAAAATATTTCCAATGACAACATCCATCTTCGCCAGTAACTTGCTCTTCTCTCCAACCTGCACTTTCTCCTCTACAACCTGTCAAAGAAGGGCTGTAGGAACATGCTATATATAGTTTTCCAGTAGCCAATCCCGTTCGGAAGGCCACAAGGGTCAATTTTAAAAACCGGATCCGGCGTAATCCGTCGAAAAACGGATAGAAAAACGGATGAACCGGATGAGACGGATCCGGTTTTGTCTGTCAAGAAAAAGACGGATCCGGCAGAAAACCGGATCCGTCACATCCGGTTTTACGAAACATTTGCCGGATCCGGCGTTCCGGCACGACGCCGGATCGCGCCTGACGCCGAAAACCTGATGTGTGAAAGTAGCCTTTACATGGAGGGCCATTTATATGGATACACCTAAATAAAATGGGATTGGTTGGTGATAGCAACTTCCTGTTTGTGGAACATTAGTATATGGGAGGGAGAAAACTTTTCAAGATGTTTGGTGACCATGGTGGCCATTTTGAAGTCAGCCATTTTGGATCCAACTTTATTTTTTCAATGGGAAGAGGGTCATATGACACATCAAACTTATTGAGAATTTCACAAGAAAAACAATAGTGTGCTTGGTTTTAATGCAACTTTATTTTTTCATGAGTTATTTACATGTTTTTCTTTGTTTACAGCCATTGACATGTCGCAGAGGTTAACACGTGAGGAAAGGATAGAAATTGTGGTGATGTCTGGTGAACATAGCAGATTTCAATGGATGACACCCTACGCAAGAAAACTGGCCTACCCAAAAAAGTTTGCCTCATCACTGAACATAATGTTCTGTGTAAACTGAGGGTCCTGTTCCAATTTTTGTTTTGCCCATTCTGCAAATTCAGCTCCCCGATCTGGGTCACCAATCATTCCCATTTTATTTTGGTGTATCCATGTAAATGGCTCACCCTGCAGTTTGCGGACTCCATATACAGCACCTCTAAGTGCTAGAAGAGCAGAAACCCCCCTCAAGTGACCCTATTTTGGAAATCATACCCCTTTGGGTATTTATCTACAGGTGTAATGATGGGTGTTTTCCAAAAACAAGCAGCAGTGGATGTTACTGAGTGAAAGTTGCAATTTGCCATTGTAGGACCCAGCTCATGCTTCTGGAGACATGCACCTGTAAATTAGGTGGGATTGCATCGCTACTGAAATGCCAAACATGTTGAACGTTAAATGTGGATTAGGCAGACTATGGGGCTCAGAAGGGAGAGGGCATTTAGATTTGAGAGCACAGAATTTGCTGAATTTCTTATGTGGGGCAAGAAGCCATTTAGCTTTTCCAGAGCCTTTTCACTACCAGTAATGTGGAAGCCCCTATATTTCCATTTGCAGATGATGGACCTGAGTGGGGATCAGCTTTTTTAAGATTAAGTTGAAGCTTTTATTGGGAACATTTTACATAATGCTTGGGATCACATTTATCAGGCTCTCTAAGCTGAGCATTTATATTGGGGTTTCCATCTAAATCTTCGAGTAACATGATTCAGATGAAACCCATGAGGGAGTCACTCGCTATAATGAGGCAGCAGAGTTACTCTGGACTCTATCTGGTCTCTGTTCAGCATTGTCCTTATTTTAAGAAGTGCATTAAGCTGAAAGCTCTTTTATGCACTCCTAAAAAGGTGGACACTGCCGAATCACAGGTCAGATGGCGTCCACAGTGGCTCCATCTGCCTCATTATAGGGAATCTTCTGCCAGAGGTTCCGTCTGAATCATGTATTTTAGAGATTTACATGGAAACCGCGGTGCAAGCACTCAGAGTAGAGCGCAGGATAAATGTGAGCCAAGCCCTACTGTGATCTTTGGGAGGGAGAATGAACAAATCTACAGCAGGTGAAGAATTGGTTCTATTTATTTTTAAAGCTGTTCCTCATGCGCTATAAGTGATTAGACGACTTTATTCTTTGGGTCGGTGCAATTGGAGCGATACCAGATTTATTTAGCTTTTTTCCGTATTTGGATACTTAAAAAATGCTTTTTTGCACTAAAAGATGCTTTTTATTGCCATATTTAGATGGCTATATTTTTTCCATATTTTAGCTGACAGTCATGTGAGGGCTTGTTTTTTGCAGGACAAGTTGACATTTTTATTGGTACTATTTTGTGCACATGACTTTTTTTATCGCATTCTATTCCGATTTTTGGGAAGAAATATAAGCAAAAATCAGCAATTCATTAATTTTTTTATGCCATTTATCATGTCGTAAAATTGATAAGGCAGCTTTATTCTTCAGGTCAGTACGATTACAGCGATACCACATTTATATCTTTTCTTATGTTTTGACACTTTTACACAATAAAAGCTATTTTAATAGAAAAAAATATATATATATTTTTCTGATGATGCTGTATGGCAGCTTGTTTTTTGCAGGACAACTCGGTGTTTTCAGAGATGCCATTTTTAATTACATTCGTCTTTTTAATTGCATTTTAACTCTACTTTTTGTTCGGCTGTATGATGATTTTACTCTACTTTTTGTTCTGCTGTATGATGATTTTTTAAATTTTTTTAACGGTGTTCACTGAAGAGGTTAACTAGAAGAAAAGTTTTATAGGTCAAGTCATTCTCGACATCGCAATATGTACTTTTTTTAGCATTTTTTGTTTTTACATAACTAAATGTATTTATTGGATTAATACTTTTTTCACTTTTTTGTTCTTTATTTTGTGATTTAAAAAAAATATTTTTACAATTTTTAAGATTTTTTTTTACTTTTGTACGTTGTCCCAGGATGAGACATAAGCTTTCCCTGCCCTGATCTCTGATCTACTACTCTGGAATGCTTTTGCATTGCATGTCATTAGAACAGTGCAGTGCAGGCAGGGAAGAGACATGTCAGCTCTTGCTCTGTACAGAGGTTTACTGACCACCCTTCTCTGGGTGACTTCATAGCCATCTTTTGGCCCAGGGTCACCATGTAGACCATCAACACAACATGATCGCAATTGGGTTATGCCGATGGGAGCAGCAAGGGAGTTCCTTCCCTCTGAGATGCCCATCGATGTCACTGTCACTATTGACAGCAGCATCAGAGGGGATAAGCACCCGCGATTGGTGCTAGCACCGATTGTGGGCATTGCTGCAGGGTGTCAGCTCTCATAAGGAGCTGACACCCGCATTTGATAGCGGCAGTGCTCAACATGTCTTTCCACTGCAAATGTGTTCCATTTTTTTCCCCACAGTTCCTTTATTGCCCACTATAGTAAACTTTTGAATTTTCCAATACTGTCATTATTTTAGTCGCCAATTAGTGATGAGCGAGTACACTCGTTACTCAGGTTTTCCAGAGCATGCTTGTGTGGTTTCTGAGTATTTTGGCGTGCATGGACATTTAGTTTATGTCGCCGTAGCTGCATGATTTGCAGCTGCTAGACAGCCTGAATACATGTGAGGAATGCTTGTTTGTTAGGAAATCCCCTCATATATTCAGACTGTCTAGCTGCCGTAAATCATGCAGCTGAGGTGACAAAAAGTAAATCTCCGAGCACGCCAAAATACTCAGAGACCACCCGAGCATGCTCGGGGAAACCCAAGTAATGAGTATACTCGCTCATCACTATTGCCAATGCATCCATACATTGGAACTATGCAAAGAGAATATATCACAGGAAGTTTGGAGTCACAATGCACTCCAATCATACTCAACAGGAGAAAAGGTTGGAAGCAACATTACCGCTATTGAACTGGCAAAATATTAAAAAACGAGAAGTATTGACAATATACAATCTGTAGCAGTACTGTCCACAGTACCATGCGCAATTTTTGGTATTTTCTTATGTGGTGGATGGTTTTAGGCCCCTTTAAGCACTAAGGCCTAGGTGCAACTACTTCTTCTGAACCCGAGAAGTAAGGGGATCAGGCAAAATTTTAAATTGCCTGTCAATGAAGACTTTCTTTGAAAATTTTATGTATGTCCCTTTTTATGCCCTAGGGTCCCTTATTATACTCTGGTGTCTTTCAAAAACAGGAGCAAAGCATAATAATCGTAAGATACTGCTGCATCCCTCCAACCTTCTGTCTCCTTCCTGATTACTGTGTAGACTATAAGCACGCAAGCACAGGTTCCTCTCCCCCTCTGGTCTAGTCTGTTACTGTTAAATTGATGATTGTAATTTATATTTGTATTTTGTATGTAACCCTTCTTATGTACAGCACCAGGAATTATTCCAGTGTTTAGTTGCTTCTCTTGTTGCTATATAAATAAATAATATGTAAAAAATAAGAAAAATTCTTATGTTCACTCACTTCTCCGACCCCTTTGATGCTCATCATCACCTTTCTAGTCCTCTTTGCATCTTCTTACCACCACTATGAGCAATGAGTCCCCAGGCCTCCTCAAACTAGCCTGCAACTTTCAGCTCCGATGAGGCCCAGCAGGATTGTGCACAAGCACACTACAATAAACTACAATTGTACGCTTCTAAGTTTCTAGCTCCACCATTCATCCACGACTCTCCATTCGGCAGCGCATGTTTAACCACTTCTTTCCTCAAAAGCACTCAAGCACATGTAATGTCACAATATCATGGCGTCATGATGTGTGACGTTACTTTCATTAACAAGAGATGCCCAGGGCCCTTTCAGAGCCAGAAATCCCAGCCTGGTGTGAAAAGAAGATGTGACAATGACCAGACGGGTGACAATGAAGAGCGGAGAGGCTGGAGAGATGAATAGTAAGGTAAGCGTAAGTTTTTGTTTTTTTAAAGTTTACCATTTTGATGGCCTTTTGTTGTTCAGCAGCTGCCATTTTTCTGAATCTGTTCAAAAGCGAATTGCAAACAAATATGTATTATGACAAATGTAGATTTTTGTAATATTCCAGTAAAATTTAATTCCACTTGAACATACAGTATTAACTCATCTCTATGGCACACACATTGCTATAAGCCAAATCGACATACTTGCTTAACTTTTTGTCTGGGAAGTTTGTACCAGACAAATGTACCATGAACATGTTCCATGTACCATGCAGCCTTGTGCCCCCCACATCCTGTTTTTAGCCTTTTGAATTTTGATACTGGAGCTTAATCTCATTATAAAACATCCTAGTTTTATGCAAGAAAACATTCTGCTTTCTGTGAGGTTTCAGGAACCTTTATTTGCCCAAGAGATTTACCAGTCCTTCCAGAAGCCAAGGAGTTCAGCTTTTGAAGAGATTATTGAGCATATGAGTTGGTAAGTATATCCGCCCACAAGATGCATAATAATTGGAAGACCAACTGCTTGCAGTCCTGAAAACAGGATCTAAAAGTCCCCATAATTAAGACAAGAGAATTTTGGACTTATGTCCTTAGGATTGGTGGAAGTCCCAGAAATCAGACCCCCAGTGATCATACATTTGTCTCCTGTTCATTAGAGAGATGATAAATGTTCCTCATCAGAAAGTAAATTTAATGTGTTCCTGGCTGAGAACAATATGGTCATTGCTGTCATACGTAGAAGATCTCTCCTAGTTCTTCCCCAATGTCTGAGGCCGTCAATTCTCTTCTATAAAGAGGAAATGTGTATGGGTGTATGGCATTTCTAAGTTGTAAACTAAAAACAATGGAAGGCAATAGATCTACAAGCTAATTGCCTATATAATTGTGCCCAGGTAATCCCAAAAGGAATCGGACAGAAGAAATGGCACAGTTGTACAATAGATCACTCCCTTTACAGCATCATTATTGTAATTTGCAATTCATAGCTGCTTTTACCTTGTATTGCAGCTCAGTTTAATGCTTGGACTTAATTCACTTTTTACTGTTAGCTTATATTATTTATCTTTTCCAGCTGATATGGGGATAAGGTCATTTTATTTAAAGGACATTGACCTTGATTGGAGGTGGTGTCGTCAGATAAAAACCAAGAAGACATTTCCATCTTTATTAACTTAGCATTAAAAATAAATGGCAAGGTTATATAACCATAAATTGGGGTATTGTTGTGCCATGCACGGTTTTAATGAGGGCAAGCGTATGCACACAGTGGTGTAATGACTGGCGAATGCATGGAGCATATATATGAAATAAGATGATGCTTGGAGCAAATATGCCTCCCACATATCTTTTCATATTCTAAAAACTAATGCAGGGGTGGTCATTTACATTTTTCAGAGGGGCCATATGTGAGACTGTGTTGTGGAGGGATGAATCAATAGGCTGAAATTAATTCTGCTCAATATTAATATTAACCCCTTCACCCCCAAGGGTGGTTTGCACGTTCATGACCGGGCCAATTTTTACAATTCTGACCACTGTACCTTTATGAGGTCATAACTCTGGAACGCTTCCATGGATCCCGGTGATTCTGACATTGTTTTCTTGTGACATATTGTACTTCATGTTAGTGGTAAAATTTCATTCAAATAACTTTGCGTTTTTATTTTGCAATTTCCCAACTTTGAATTTTTATGCCCTTAAATCACAGAGATATGGCACCCAAAAAACTTGATAACTAACATTTCCCACATGTTTACTTTACATCAGCACAATTTTGGAACCAAAATTTTTTTTTGTTAGGAAGTTATAAGGGTTAAAAGTTGACCAGCGATTTCTCATTTTTACACCATTTTATTTTTACGGACCACATCACATTTGAAGCCACTTTGAGGGGTCTATATGATAGAAAATACCCAAAAGTGACACCATTCTAAAAACTGCACCCCTTAAGGTGCTCAAAACCACATTCAAGAAGTTTATTAACCCTTTAGGTGCGTCACAGGAATTTTTTTGAATATTTAAAAAAAAATGAACATCTAACTTTTTTTCACAAAAAAAGTACTTCAGGTTCAATTTTTTTTATTTTACCAAGGGTAACAGGAGAAATTGGACTGCAAAAGTTATTGTGCAATTTGTCCTGAGTACGCTGATACCTGATATGTGGGGGGGAACAACTGTTTCGGCGCATGGCAGAGCTCAGAATGGAAGGAGCGCCGTTTGACTTTTTCAATGCAAAATTGTCTGGAATTCAGATCGGACGCCATGTCACGTTTGGAGAGTCCCTGATGTACCTAAACAGTGGAAACCCCCTACAAGTGACCCCATTTTGGAAACTAGACCCCCCAATGAACTTATCTAGATATGTGGTGAGAACTTTGAACCCACAAGGGCTTTACAGAAGTTTATAACGTACAGCAGTACAATTAAAAAATCATATTTTTTCCACAAAAATGATCTTTTAACCCCAATTTTTATTTTCCCAAGGGTAACAGGACCCGAAAAGTTATTGTGCAATTTGTCCTGAGTACGCTGATACCCCACATGTGGGGGTAAACCACTATTTGGGCGCATGGCAGAGCTCGGAAGGGAAGCAGCGCCATTTGACGTTTTTGGCTGAAACTGAGATCGAACATCATGTCGCGATTGGAAAACCCCTGATGTACCAAAACAGTGGAAACCCCCCACAAATGACACCACTTGGGAAACTAGACCCCCTAAGGAACTTATCTAGATGTGTGGTGAGAACTTTGAACCCCCCAGTGCTTCACAGAAGTTTATAACATAAAGCCATACAATTAAAAAATCATATTTTTTCCACAAAAATGATCGTTTGACCCTCAATTCTTATTTTTCCAAGGGTAACAGGACCCTAAAAGTTATTGTGCAATTTGTCCTGAGTACGCTGATACCCCACATGTGGGGGTAATCCACTATTTGGGCGCATGGCAGAGCTCGGAAGGGAAGCAGCGCCATTTGACGTTTTTGGCTGGAATTGAGATCGGACACCATGTCGCGATTGGAAAACCCCTGATGTACCAAAACAGTGGAAACCCCCCACAAATGACACCATTTTGGAAACTAGAGCCACTAAGGAACTTATCTAGATGTGTGGTGATAACTTTGAACCCCCCAGTGCTTCACAGAAGTTTATAACGCCCGGGCGTGAAAATAAAAAATTCGTATTTTTTCCACAAACATGATCTTTTAGTCACCATTTTTTTATTTTCCCAAGGGTACCAGGAGAAATTGGACCCCAAAAGTTGTTGTCCAATTTGTCCTGAGTATGCTGACACCCCATATGTGGGAGAAAATTACTGTATGGGCACACGTCGGGGCTCGGAAGGGAAGTAGTGACGTTTTGGAATGCAGACTTTGATGGAATGGTCTGCTGGTGTCATGTTGCCTTTGGAGAGCCCCTAATGTACCTAAACAGTGGAAACCCCCCACAAATGACCCCATTTTGAAAACTAGACCCCCTAAGGAACTTATCTAGATGTGAGGTGAGCACCTTGAACCCCCAAGGGCTTCACAGAAGTTTATAATGCCCGG
Organism: Dendrobates tinctorius; assembly: GCF_039654945.1. NCBI lineage: Eukaryota > Metazoa > Chordata > Amphibia > Anura > Dendrobatidae > Dendrobates > Dendrobates tinctorius. The sequence continues at coordinate 4,877,410 of NW_027361746.1, read as the reverse complement.
GCATGAAAATAAAAAAATCGTATCTTTTCCACAAACATGATCAATTAATCCCCAATTGTTTTATTTTCCCAAGGGTAACAGGAGAAATTGAACCCCAGAAGTTGTTGTCCAATTTGTCCTGAGTACGCTGACACCCCATATGTGGGAGAAAACTACTGTATGGACACACGTCGGGGATCGGAAGGGAAGTAGTGACGTTTTGGAATGCAGACTTTGATGGAATGGTCTGCGGGTGTCATGTTGCCTTTGGAGAGCCCCTAATGTACCTAAACAGTGGAAACCCCCCACAAATGACCCCATTTTGAAAACTAGACCCCCTAAGGAACTTATTTAGATGTGAGGTGAGCACTTTGAACCCCCAAGTGCTTCACAGAAGTTTATAATGCCCGGGCATGAAAATAAAAAAATCGTATTTTTTCCACAAACATGATCAATTAGTCCCCAATTTTTTTATTTTCCCAAGGGTAACAGGAGAAATTGAACACCAAAACTTGTTGTCCAATTTGTCCTGAGTATGCTGACACCCCATATGTGGGAGAAAACTACTGTATGTACACACGTCGGGGCTCGGAAGGGAAGTAGTGACGTTATGGAATGTAGACTTTGAGGGAATGTTCTGCGGGTGTCATGTTGCATTTGGAGAGCCCCTAATGAACCTAAACAGTGGAAACCCCCCACAAATGACCCCATTTTGGAAACGAGACCCCCTAAGGAACTTATCTAGATGTGTGGTGAGCACTTTGAATCCCCCTAGTGCTTCACAGAAGTTTATAACGCCCGGGCGTGAAAATAAAAAATCGCATTTTTTCCACAAACATGATCTTTTAGTCACCAATTTTTTTTATTTTCCCAAGGGTACCAGGAGAAATTGGACCCCAAAAGTTGTGGTCCAATTTGTCCTGAGTACACTGATACCTCATATGTGGGAGAAAACTACTGTATGGGCACACGTCGGGGCTCGGAAGGGAAGTAGTGACGTTTTGGAATGCAGACTTTGATGGAATGGTCTGCGGGTGTCATGTGCGTTTGGAGAGCCCCTGATGTACCTAAACTATTGAAACTCCCCACAAGAGACCCCATTTTGGACACTAGACCCCCCACGGAACTTATCTAGATGTGTGGTGAGCACTTTGAACCCCCAAGTGCTTCACAGAATTTTTTTCCACAAAAATGATATTTTTGCCCCCAATTTTTTATTTTCCTAAGGGTAACAGGAGAAATTGGACCCCAAAAATTGTTTTGCAATTTGTCCTGAGTAGGCTGATACCCTACATGTGGGGGTAAAACACTGTTTGGGCGCATGGCAGAGCTTGGAAGGGAAGGAGCACCATTTGACTTTTTCAACTCAGAATTGGCTGGAATTGAAATCAGACGCCATGTTGCATTTGGAGAGCCCCTGATGTGCCCAAACAGTGGAAACCCCCAATTCTAACTCCAACCCGAACCCCAACACACCCCTAACCCTAATCTCAGCCCTAACCCTAGCCCTAACCCTAGCCCTAATCCTAGCCCTAGCCCTAACCCTAGCCCTAACCCTAACCTTAGCCCTAACCCTAGCCCTAGCCCTAACCCTAACCCTAACCATAATGGAAAAATGGAAATAAATACATTTTTTTTATTTTATTATTTTTCCCTAACTACGGGGGTGATTTCGGGGGGTTTGATTTACTATTTATGGCGGTTTTTATGTTTGGCGGCTGTCGCACGCTAAAAGACGCTTTTTATTGTAAAAATAGTTTTTGCGTCACCACATATTGAGAGCTATAATTTTTCCGTATTTTGACCCACTGAGTCATGTGAGGTCTTATTTTTTGCGGGACGAGTTGACGTTTTTATTGGTACCATTTTCGGGCACGTGACATTTTTTGATCGCTTTTTATTCCAATTTTTGGGACGCAGAATGAACAAAAACCAGCGTTTCATGAATTTCTTTTGGGGGGGTGCGTTTACACCGTTCCGCGTGCGGTAAAATTGATAAAGCGGTTTTATTCTTGGGGTCAGCATGGTTAGAGCGATACCTCATTTAGGTCGTTTTTTTATGTTTTGTCGGTTTTATGCAATGAAAACTATTTTATATAAAAAATAATTATTTTTGCATCGCTTTATTCTGTGAGCTATAACTTTTTTATTTTTTGCTGATGATGCTGTGTGGTGGCTCGTTTTTTGCGGGACAAGATGACGTTTTCAGCGGTACCATGGATATTTATATGCGTCTTTTTGATCGCGCGTTATTACACTTTTTGTTTGGCGGTATGATAATAAATCATTATTTTTTGCTTCGTTTTTTATTTTTTAAGGGGTTCGCTAAAGGGGTTAACTAATGGGACAGTTTTATAGGGCGGGTCGTTACGGACGCGGCGATACCTAATATGTGTACTTTTATTGTTTTTTTTTTTATTTTCAAAAAATGGATTTATTTGGGGGAATATTTTTTTTTTTTTGTAATTTATTTGGCGATTTTTTTTAAATTATTTTAACACTTTATTTTTATTTTTTTTTTACTTTATTAAATAGTCCCAGGTGGGACATCACTGTTCTGTGACAGATCGTGTGACAAATCAGCGATCTGTCACAGGCAGTGCACAAGGCTTCTTCATGCCTGCGCTTTGCAGGCACTGAGGAAGCCAGCTTCCTCCAGGCCCCTGAAGGCCCCCGTCGCCATCTTGGATTCGGGGGCCTGCAGGAAAGGAGCCCCCGGCAGCAGCGCTGCACATTGCGCTGCCGTGGGGGGCTCAGGGAAGCACGGAGGGAGCCCCCTCCCTGCCGATGCTTCCCTTTAACCCCCGGTACACCGCGATCATGTTTGATCGCGGTGTGCAAGGGGTTAACGTGTCGGGGGCGGTCCGTGACCGCCCCTGACACATTGTGCCGGGTGTCAGCTGTGATAATCAGCTGACACCCGGCCGCGATCAGTGGCGCTCACCACGTGGGCGCCGCTGATCGCGGTAGACGTACTATCCCGACCATGGGCATAGGGGCCCGGGTCCCATGGACGGGATAGTACGTCGGATGTCAGGAAGGGATTAACATATTATTTATAATTATGTGATATTCATATTAACGGTATGACTTAATATTGAGCAGAATTACATATGTAATATCTCCTTATATGCTGTATGAGTCCACACACAGCCCTCCTATATAACATGTGAGCCTCTACACAACTCCCCATATACCATAGGAACCCACACACAGTCCCGTACATACAGTATGAGCTCCACACAGACAACTATATATGTATATACAATATGAGCTCCCACATAACCCCTGTGTTCATTATGAGCAATCACATTGCCTCCTATAAACAGTATGAGCCTCTATATAAAATATGAGCCCACACATAGTTTCCTATATACAGTATGAGCCCCTATATACAGTATGAGTCCCACATAGTCTCTCTGTATACAGTATGAGTCCCACATTGCTTTCTATATTCAATTTGAGCCCCCACATAGCTTTCTATATAAAATATGAGCCCACACATAGCTTCCTATATAAAGTATGAGCTCTCACATTGCCTGCTATATACAGGATGAGCACTCGCATTGCCCCTATATACAATATGAGCACTCACATAGCCTCCTATATATAGTATAAACCTTCACATTGCCCCCTACAGTGGGGAAAAAAGTATTTAGTCAGTCACCAATTGTGCAAGTTCTCCCACTTAAAAAGATGAGAGAGGCCTGTAATTGACATCATAGGGAGGCCACAACTATGAGAGTCAAAATGAGGAAAACAAATCCAGAAAATCACCTTGTCTGACTTGGCAAGATTTATTTTGCAAATTATGGTGGAAAATAAATATTTGGTCCCCTAAAAACATGCAAGATTTCTGGCTCTCACAGACCTGTAACTTGTTCTTTAAGAGGCTCCTCTGTCCTCCACTCATTACCTGTAGTAATGGCACCTGTTTGAACTTGTTATCAGTATAAAACACACCTGTTCACAACCTCAAACAGGCACACTCCAAACTCCACTATGATGAAGACCAAAGAACTGTCTAAGGACACCAGAAACAAAATTGTAGCCCTGCACCAGGCTGGGAAGACTGAATCTGCAATAGGCAAGCAGCTTGGTGTAATGAAATCAACTGTGGGAGCAATAATAAGAAAATGGAAGACATACAAGGCTACTGATAATCTCCCTCGATCTGGGGCTCCATGCAAGATCTCACCACTTGGGATTAAAATGATCACAAGAACGGTGCGAAAAAACCCAGAACCACAAAGGGGGCTCAAATGAATAACCTACATAGAGCTGGAACTGCGGTAACAAAGGCTACCATCAGTAACACACTACGCCACCAGGGTCTCAGATCCAGCAGTGCCAGACGTGTCCCCCTGTTTAAGCTAGTACATGTCATGAAGTTTGCTAGCGAGCATTCAGATTATCCAGAAGAGAACTGGGAGAGTACTGGGAGAATGTCATATGGTCTGATGAAGCCAAAGTAGAACTGTTTGGTAGAAACAAAACTTGTCGAGTTTGGAGGAGACAGAATGCTGAGTTGCATCCAAACAACACCATACCTACTGTAAAGCTTAGGGGTGGCAACATCATGCTTTGGGGCTATTTCTCTGCAAAGGGACCAGGACAACTGATAAAAAAATGAATGGGGCCATGTATCGTGAGATTTTGAGTGCAAACCTCCTTCCATCAGCAAGGGCATTGACGATGAAACATGGATGGGTGTTTCAGCAGGATAATTATCCCAAGCACACCGCCAGAGCAATGAAGGAGTGGCTTCGTAAGAAGCATATGAAGGCCTGGAGTGGCCTAGCCAGTCTCCAGACCTCAACCCGATAGAAAACCTTTGGAGAGATTTGAAAATCCATGTTGCCCAATGACAGGCTCAAAACATCAGTGCTCTAGAGGAGATCTGCATGGAGGAATGGGCCAACATACTACCAACAGTGTGTGCCAATCTTGTGAAGACTTACAGAAAATGTTTGACCTCTGTCATTGCCAATAAAGGATATATAACAAAATATTGAGATGAACTTTTTTTAATGACCAAATAGTTATTTTCCACCATAATTTGCAAAATAAATCTTGCCAAATCAGACAAGGTGATTTTCTGGATTTGTTTTCTCATTTTGACTCTCATAGTTGTGGTCTACCTATGATGTCAATTACAGGCCTTTTTCATCTTTTTAAGTGGGAGAACTTGCACAATTGGTGGCTGACTAAATCCTTTTTTTCCCCACTGTATATACAGTAGGAGCCCTCATAAAGCCTCCTATGTACAGTATAAGCACATCATAGCCTTACTATATACAATATGAACCCTCATATAACCCCCTAAGTACACTATGAGCTCCATAGCAGCTGAAAAGAGGAAATCGGTAAATCAGGGGAAGAGTCCTGAGGAGATCATTTGCATATTCCCAGTGCCTTCTGGGATAAGTGAAGAGCCTCCGCAAGCTCAATGATCACTGGATTTTGGCCATTGCAGCTGAAAAGAGGAAATTGGTAAATCAGGGGAAGAGTCCTGAGGAGATCATTTGCATATTCCCAGTGCTTTCTGGGATAAGTGAAGAGTCTCCGCGAGCTCAACGATCACTGGATTTTGGCCGTTGCAGCTGAAAAGAGGAAATCGGTCAACGATCGGCGCGTGAATTTTGGCTCATTTTTCATCACATTGAAATCTCTTTGACATTATGGAAGAGGCCAGGAGCCATTTGGTGAGCTGCATTTCTTGCTACATGTTCACAGACTTACCAGTGGAAAAGTCAAACTACACATGCCACAAATGCAAGCTTGTGTCACTGTTGGAGGAAAAGTTGCAAAATCTCGAAGAGAGGTTAACTACATTGAAGATCATTAAGCAAGGTGAAGAGTTCTTAGACAGAGCAGAATTATCTCTTCATGTTACAGAAAGAGAAGAAATTCGAAGTGCACCTGAAGAAACAGAGGAATGGAAACATGTGACCTAGAGAAGCAGGAGGATCGGGAGGCACTGCTAAGGAACCAGTACCAGGCTCTTACGCAGGAGAGTGATGAAGAAATACATCAGGTTAAGACTCTGCCCACAAACAGCAACCTTGTACACCTTCAGAATCCTCCTGGATGGAGAAAGAAATATGTTGTGAAGAAGAAACGGAGAGTGGTGGTCATGGGGGATTCCCTGTTGAGAGGAACAGAGGCCGCTATCTGCAGACCGGATATAACTTCAAGAGAAATGTGCTGTCTTCCAGGTGCAAAAATTAAAGATGTGTCTGACAGGATATCAGGACTCTTCAGACCTACAGATGACTACCCATTACTGCTAATACATGTGAGGACAAATGACACCGCAAGAAACGACCTGGAAACCATCTGCAGTGACTTTGAAAACTTAGGTAAGAAAGTGAAAGAACTGGGAGCACATGTGGTCTTCTCTTCCATCCTCCCAGTGGATGGCCATGGAACAAGGAGGTGGAATAAGATTCTGCAGGTGAACAACTGGCTACGTTGATGGTGCCGTCAGCAAGGTTTTGGATTTCTGGATCACGGAGTGAATTACCTATACGATGGACTACTTGCTAGAGATGGGGTGCACCTTATGAAGACTGGAAAACATGTATTTGGAAGTCGCCTTGCTACACTCATCAGGAGAGCTTTAAACTAGAACAATGTGGGAAGGGAAGCAAAAGACCAGAAAAAGCCATACACCTGACAAATGCTATTGAGAACTCTGCTATTAGAAGTGGAAAGGAAGAACAAAGACAAAAGAATCTAAATAATAAAAATATTGGAGAAAGAGAAACCAATCCCAAACTAAAATGTTTCTATACTAATGCACAAATGCACAAAGCATGGGCAACAAACAAGGAGAATTGGAACTACTAACACAGGAAAAGAAATATGATGTCATTGGAATCACTGAAACTTGGTGGGACAATACACATGATTGGAATACAAGGCTAGAACGATACAACTTATTTGCAAGAAACAGACTTGATACTGTAAATGAGGAGGAGGTGTCGCATTGTATGTTAGAAACGCGTATGTCTGCACAGAGATTGAAGCTTTAGAGACTGGGAGTTCTGTGGAAACTGTTTGGGTAAGAATACAAGGACAGAACAATGGAAAGGACACCATTGTAGGCATTTACTACAGACCACCTGTGCAAGCTGAAGATAGGAACTCTTTATGCATCAAATGGCCAAGTTCTCCAAAAAATATGATATAGTTGTCATGGGAGATTTCAACTATCCAGACATTTGTTGGGAATCTCTCTCAGGCAAAACTATCAGGTCAAGGAAATTCTTATCCTCTCTTGCTGACAACTTTATCTTCCAAAAGGTAGGGGAGAAAACAAGGGGATCTGCTACCTTGGATCTAATCCTCATAAACAGGGAGGAAATGGTAGAGGAGATAAAAGTGGCTGGGACCCTAGGAGGTAGCGACCATGCTATTTTAGAATTTTGGATAACTAGAGGAGGAAGACCTGTGAAGACTCAGACGACAAGGTTAGATTTCAGAAAGGCAAATTTTAAGTGACTCAGAAAGAGAATTGGAGGGATCCAATGGCTGGATATCCTTAAGGACAAAAATGTCTAGGAAGGATGGGAAATCTTGAAAAGTGAAATTCTCAAAGCACAATTGTTAACAATTCCAAAAAGAGGGAAGAATAGGAAGCATTTAAGGAAACCAGGATGGATGAACACAGAACTTAAGCACATGCTAAAAAGGAAGAAAGAAATGTTTATAAAATGGAAAGAGGGAGGTATATATAATGAAGAATATAATGCTGTCTGCAGAACCTGCAGGACACAAATCAGATTATCTAAAGCTGACAATGAATTGAGGCTTGCAAGACACGTCAAAAGCAATAATAAAGGATTTTGGGGATATGTCAAAAGTAAAAGAAAAGTCAAAGATGCTATAGGATTTTTACAGGATGAAAATGATGAAATAGTAAGACAGGATCTTGAGAAGGCCGAACTTTTAAATTCCTATTTTGCATCTGTTTTCTCTCAGAAAGGAAATGTAACTATTCTTCACTGTCCTATTAAGGGAATAGAAGAATCCAGGATATCTATAGACAGAAAGATAGTGAGGAAACACTTAGCTAAACTAAATGAATTCAAGTCTCCAGGTCCAGATGAATTACACCCCAGAGTACTGAAGGAGATAGCAGAAGAAATTTTTGAACCCTTCTCCATAATCTTTGAAAATTCGTGGAGAACAGGAGAAGTCCCAGAAGACTGGAGAAGAGCAAATGTTGTTCCTATCTTCAAAAAGGGGAAGAAGGTGGACCCAGGCAACAATAGGCCAGTGAGTCTGACTTCTATACCAGGAAAGATCTTTGAACAAATTATTAAACAACATGTATGTAAGTACCTGAATAAGAATGAAATGATTAAACAGAGTCAGCATGGGTTTGTCACTAATAAGTCATGTCAGACTAACTTAATTTCCTTCTATGACAGAATCACTGATTGGGTGGATCAGGGAAATGCTGTAGATATAGTATATCTTGACTTCAGCAAAGCATTCGACAAAGTATGTCATACAATCCTTATTGAAAAAATGACTAAGTATGGAATGGACAAGGCAACTGTTAGGTGGATTCATAACTGGCTTAGTGATCGGGCCCAAAGAGTGGTCGTAAATGGCTGCACATCCAGTTGGAAGAAAGTCTCAAGTGGAGTACCACAGGGCTCTGTCCTGGGCCCTGTATTGTTCAACATCTTTATCAATGATTTAGATGTAGGAATTGAGGGTAAACTGATTAAATTTGCTGATGACGCAAAGCTAGGAGGGATAGCTAATACTAGAGAAGAGAGAGAAAGGATTCAAGAAGATATAAATAAATTGGAGCAGTGGGCAGCAACTAACAGAATGGTTTTTAACAGGGAAAATGCAAAGTACTACATTTGGGCTATAAAAATGAAAAAAGCATATACAGAATGGGAGGAATAGGGCTAAGCAACAGCTCATGTGAAAAAGACTTGGGTATACTAATAGATCACAGACTGGATATGATTCAACAGTGTGATGCAGCAGCAAAAAAAGGCAAATGCAATTCTAGGATGTATTAACAGAAGCATACAGTCTAAATCACGTGAAGTCATTATTGCCCTCTACTCCTCTTTGGTCAGACCTCATCTGGAATACTGTGTCTAGTTTTGGGCGCCACATTTTAAAAAAGATATCAACAAACTGGAGCAAGTTCAGAAAAGAGCGACCAGAATGGTGACCGGTCTGCAAACCCTGTCTTATGAGGAAAGGTTGCAGGATTTGGGAATGTTTAGCTTGCAAAAGAGAAGACGGAGAGGAGACTTAATAGCTGTCTACAAATATCTCAAGGGCTGTCACATTGTAGAAGGATCATCTTTATTCTCATTTGCACAAGGAAAGACTAGAAGCAATGGGATGAAACTGAATGGGAGGAGACACAAATTACATATTAGAAAAAACTTTTTGACAGTTAAGAGTGATCGATGAGTGGAACAGGCTGCCACGAGAGGTGCTAAGTTCTCCTTCAATAGAAGTCTTAACAGAGGCTGGACAGATATCTGTCTGAGATGATTTAGCGAATCCTGCTTTGAGCAGGGGGTTGGACTAGATGGCCCAGGAGGTCCCTTCCAACTCTACGATTCTATAATTCTATGATTCTATGATTCATATAGCCTCCTACATACAGTATGAATCCTCGTATAGCCTGATATATAGTATGAACCCCCATGGCCTCCTATGAATAGTATGAGCGCTCACATAGCCTCAGTTAGGGTGGTGATGTACTTGCATAGTTAATTTAATTATTTCATTAATCTGTGGTATACTGCAGTAGCAGCACATTGAAAATACATTTTTTATTATTTATATTTTTAATCTTGAAGCACTGCAAACAAAGAGAGAAGTTAAATATCCCTCTGTCTTAATTTTTGGTTTTGCAATAAAGAGCTCTCAAGAGGTTCAATACTTCATAGCTCTTTACATGTCTTTTCTGGGCTATTAGGGGCATTGCAGAATTGAGATGAACAGCAAATACATTATGGTGAAAATTCAGCACAGCTGGCGAGTTTGAATGTTAAAAGATTCAGTTATCTGTAAAATTTACTTGTCAAAAACGATGTTTCATTGTTGAGAAAAAGCACATTTAAGCTACGCATATATTAATTAAGGCGGAAGTGCACTTACAGTGGGCTGATTCACAGTTAGTTCACCACCTAAGAGTGTTAGATTGACATCTTATACATGTACCTTCTCCTACATCATGGCTATCGCCCACCAAATTTTATATCCATGCCCAACCTCTAATGCACAGTAGGATCCTTTCTCAGGTAAAAGGCATTGGTGATGTACTGTGTTAGGGCTGGTGGAACGCACCAAATTATAAAATAATAGTAGGTGCGTTCGCAGCCCGGGGTCCACCGTGCAGAGGTGGTACACTGCTGCTAGATAATGGCGGACGCTCAATGTGGCGGTATAATGGCGGAACACACGCGGGTTAAACGTCACCCGGTGTGCACAGGGCGAACTCTGTTGCTTCACAGAGCCGCCGAACCGCTAAACACAAATACCGAGCCTGTTCAAGCTCACAGAGCTCGTGGAGATGAACACTTAGTATATGGTCACAGGACTTGGGCCCAAGGAAACAGGACCAACGTCCCTCTAGACCTACTGAGCGTGCGGCATCACAACAGCGTACGCAGCTAACTGAGGCTGACTGCAGTGAAGCGACAGTGACTGCCACGATACGATAGTGCCCTATAGTACGCGTCACCATCGGATGCTAGTGTGTGGACTGATGTGCACTGTGGCCTATAGCTTAGCTACTGACTGGCGCTGACTCTAGTACTGATACCCTAACCACATGCGTAATAGCCAAGGGAGGAGAATCTTAGTAAGTCATTCACCAGGTACATGCATCCGTCATCATCCACACATATAGCAACTAGAGTCTATACTAGCGCATGGCCGAGCAGCCATATGAGTCTTTTATAGCCGAGACCTTCCGGAACCTTCCAGATCCCCCTGATGGACCAATCAGAACTGGAGAAGGACCTGAGCATGTGACTGCTGATCCCCAATGGGGAATCATCCCATGAACATGCTCAGTGGAGTGACGGAAGGACTTAGATTCTGGAGTCTTTTGCTGCTGGCCAGGGTGCATTGTCATACCTGAACAAGAGGTGGCAGCAGCAACCGATCCCACGCTGCTGGTCTGGGGAGAACGCCAGGACCGACGAGACTGCTGAGCAGGCTCCACTGCGGCCGAAACAGAATGGGAGACCGCCGAGTGCAAGACTCTGGATTCCTGCTGTGCAGTGGCAGGAACCTGATGCCTAACATACTGTGCATGAATAAACCACATGTTTACTACACCTGGAAGATGTTGGCAGAGCACATGTATAAGATCTAATGGAGAACCGGCTGTCTATTGGTGCTGGGGCACGGTAACAGCCACCACTCACTATGTACTGAGTGGTGAGTGAAACTGCAGTGGCTGCAGCTCCATGACTGAAAGACTGAGCCTACAGAGAGTAATAAAGTTAAATTCCTTCTATCAGTAAAGCTCTCAGTGCCGATGTCGGGCAAGTTCAGAACACTATTAGCTCGCAGGGTTAATAGCATTTTTCTACAAGACAGATTCCCTTAAAATGGAGTTTGTCTAATATCAATTCAGGTCTTGTGGCGATGAGAGACCATACATAATCTACCTCTTCACTGTGTGCACAATTATTAGGCAGTGAGTATTTTGACCATGTTATCATATTTATGCAGATTTCCCAGCTCCAGTCTGCATAAACTGAATGCTTATTGGATGAAACAGATCAGGTTATGTGTATTTGTGTAATGAGGGGGAAGGGGGCCTAAGGATTTGACACCCTTTACTAATAATTATTTAGCAGCCTGTTTTCCTCAGGGATAATGAGCCAAAAAACAGATATAACTGACTCCGAAAAGTAAAAAATTGTGAATAGTCTCACGGAGAATGGTGCACTCCAAAAATTGCTAAAATATTGGGGCATAATCATGGAACTTTTGAAAGTTTTGTGGCAAATAGTCAACAGGGTCACAAGAACGTGTAGTAAAGACGCACATTAACTGCAAAGGTTGGAGAAATATCAAACGTGAAGTGACCAAGAAGCCATTACCCTCCAGTGTTCTCATATTTCATTATTGTCACCTCCATGAAGGGCCAGAAGTACAAGGTTTTCAGTGCTCAAAGACACGGCAGAGTTCCAACCCCACTGAGCAAGACACAAAAGGGGAAATGACATGACCAGGGCAAAAAATATGTGGAGACAGATTTTTCAAAGGTTTTATGCACTGATGAGATGAAAGGTGACTCTTGATGGACCAGATGGATGGACTCATGACTTGATCAGTAATGGGCAAAGGCCGTTGATTTGACTCGCACAACAGCAAGGTAGAGGTGTGCTACTGCTATGGGATGGTATTATTTAAGATGAGCTAGTTGGACCTTTTTTGGTTGAAACTGGAACTCAAAATCAACTCCCAAACCTACTACAAGATTTTAGAAGAAATTTTCTTCTAGCAATGGATCAGGAAAGAGTCTGCATCTCTTAAGAAAACCATGAGCATCAAAGTCTCCACTGCTCGACTGTCCTTAAAGGCTTTAATGATGAGAGAATAATGGCTTGGCCCTTTCTTCACTTGGCCTAAACCCTCTGGAGAACTTATGGATCCTTATTAAATGGGAGATTTATGGTGAAGAAGAACAGTCACCTCTTTGAACAGTGTCTAGGGCGTTATGGGTGGTGCTGCCCAAAAAGTTGATTGTCAACAGAACAAGAAACTGACAGACTCCATGGATTGAAGGCTTACGACTGCTATTTAAAAATAGTGTGACTATATTGATCGCTGATACTTTGTATTTTTGTACATTTTGGTTGTTTTCCATTCATTATTATTTGCAGAAAATGATAGAAATGCAGATATTCAATGCTAATGCAGGAAAAAACAGGTCACTAGGAAAGAATGCTTACAAAGATTACATCTTGGTATGAGTGTACACGTGGATTTTCCAGTTCATCGGGTTTAGTCCAAAGGTTGGTTCGGGTACCAGACCTGTACTCGAACTTGAATCTGAACCCAAACCCCATAGAAATCATTGGAGACCTGATCTCTCTGTGTCTGGCTATGCCCCTAACCGGCTTCTCCCCATGCAGCTGTAGATAATTGGCACATCTCATCTATAGTGAGAGACCTGTCAATCATCTAAAGCAGTGCGGAGAAATGGTGGCCTGGGGAAGAGCCGATACATCTTGTCTCCACCTGCTTTATGGTTCCCGGATGGATATTTAAAGTATATTTCATCTGAAATTATGGAACGTTTCAGAAAAGAATATAATAACCATGCAGCCAGACTCTGATTCACACTCTCCACAATTAGGCAGCATGAATTTGGTGACAGGTTCCGTTTCCTGACTATTTTAAAGTTATATGTTCCCTAGTTCTTATAACCAAGTTTTCAATGGATCCCATTCATTTATATAGGCTACAAACTGATGGATACACAATGTGCTTGGTTTTATATCAGTTCAGTTTCAATTCTCAGTTTTGGCCTCATAGTCAAATGATTAAAGGTTCCTGGTAATAATTGTGCTAAAATATAGCTTATTTAGTTGCAATTGCTTATGTAGTGCAAACATACTTTGCATCACTATATAGAAATTATCACTATTCACATCAACCCTCTCCATATTGGAAATAGTAAGTATACTGGTAACTTTATGTTTGGCTCTTGATTAACTCTGAGCCAAGTGAGTAAAAATGGAGAATCCACAAAAGCAGAGGATACCTGCATGTCATCCTACAATCTCTATATTGACAGTGTACTGACCAGTATTGTGATAAGAGGAGAAAGCAAGCAGAAGTGCTGTCACACCATACTCACTGATAGGTAGAGGAAGTCTGAGAGCAGTTTGGTGCCATATCTTCATCTTGATTGCATGTCCTAAGAGTAGGCTCGTATACATATATCAGGTCAAACACAGAAGCCCACAACTACAAAACACAAAACTCAACAAAGTAAAGTTTTTTTTTAAATTTTGAGTCTTTAAAAACATGGTAGCAAATTAGCTGGTATTTTGCTTGTAGGATGGATCTGTCAATTTCAGAAAGGTTGATCAATGACCTAGTCTGACCTTCCTCCAAATCCTCCAAACATTCATGCATGCTATATTACTTTAGGGAGTTTAGCATCTACTTATCACCTTTTTCTACTGATATGAATATGACACATGAATAGTCACCATGCAATACCATAATACACCCAAAATACCAACATGTGGCTGGCAACGAATCCCCCAGCAATAACGACTCATTGTTTGGAGCCTTCATCGTGAGCAATCCGGCCAGCTTAACAGCTTCCTTTATTTAACCTCTAACTAAAGGCATGAGGGTAAAACTTCTTTAATGTTTTTTACATTCATACCTTTGTTGCAGTATTTTGCTGAGGCATTTTTGAGAAACCCATCTTTAAAGTTTTACTCGCAAGCTCAGCAGGGAAGGTACTGCACTTTCAGTTCTGTTGTGCTCTCGCCCTTTTCTCTACCCAATGCCAACCTTCGGTGTTTGACTGACAGTTCACTCTTCACTCTTGTCTCCCTTACCCAAGATTCCGCACAGACATCATCATTACTTGGGTATGTTTCATTAGTAGGGACGGCACATGTGCAGTGTGCTCCTGATGAAGGTGCGGGAGCAGGTCCATTGTTCCCACAACATCATTAAGAGCCTACCACACCCCTATAGTCCCTTTTGATTAAGTGAACCTGGTCAATAGCGGCTCCTGCACAGGAGAGACAAGTCTCCTAGAGAAGAATGACTGGAATATGGTGGTGAGTGGGAAAAAGGCAGAGAGCACAGCAGATCTGGTCGTGCAGTGCACCATCCAGCTGCACTTGCGAGCAAAATTAAAAGACGGATTTTTAAATAAATGCCCCAATTAAATAATATAAGCAATATGTGAATGTAATAAACATTAAAGGGGCTTTTCATTTCTAGAATTAATTATTAGGTCGAATATCCTTCTAACAGGTCCTCATTTTGGTGGTGCAATTCTCAAATTGAAAAACCTGCATTGATATGGCAAGTGTGAACTTTACAGAACGGGGAATAATGTAATATTATAGAAGTAATGACTTTTCATTGTATATTTGCACATACAAGGAAATAAATATATCAATATATCAAGGTATAGAGCGCAATGTTTATGCTTGCTAATGTAATTGTGCTTGCTCTGGCAGCTTCCTCGGTGGGAGCACTTAATGGCGACATTATCACGAAGCTCTAATAAGAAGCTCAACTGTTATTTTTAAAGTCACTAATGTTACCTGTTAAAAACACAGAAAAACTGTGAAAAACACACATTCATTCAAGAAAAGTAATAGACCAAAGAGATCTCATATTGCAGTCATTTTCCTCCTTTTGTACGCTATCTGCCAGACTGTAGATTATACTATAAGTTCTGTGCGCAGCCTTAACATAATAGATAGTTATCTTACCCATATAATCTAAAGCCTCTTTTAGGATACAATACTTTATACCAGTACCAATCCTAAAAATCAGGTTCTGTGTTTTTTTCTCAAATAATGGTGTGCATTTATTAATCAGTTTACATCAGTTTTGCTGTTGATTTCAGCACAAACACATATAGAGCAGAAGTAGGAGACAGACCTTCTGGTAGTCAGCACTGCTGTGAAAAAGGAGTAGCTCCATGTGTGGTTATACTTCATGTAGCTTTTATTAATGTCAGCTTTGTACTGAAACCTTTCTCAAAACTGAACTACATATTGTATAACCTGAAACACATTAATAAAAAGCTACTTGAAGTATAACCACCACTCGTAGATGTGACGAACAGCCCACCGCCGTTCGTCCACTTACGGGCGACACTAACGGGGGTCCCGCTGCCACCAAAACACGACGGACAGCGGACCCTGTGTCACCACTATGTCACAATCCCACCACTGACACCGGTGTATCAGCGGACGGAGGGGCGTGACACAATGCCGGCACACGGCTATCACAGGCGCAGTGGGGCTTATCTTAGTTATCCCAACACTGGCACCATGTGACCAAAAATATCCAGCAAGCTAATCTCGCTCTACAATTTGCCGCAGGGGGAGTTTAATTTGGATGCCCCACCACTGCTATCAATCTTCCAAGTACTGCGGGGATTTATGTATATCCCACTTTCTCAGTTCCACTTTGGAACTTGCAGCTCTCCGGCGCCCCCCTTACCCTCAGGTCAGTCAGGGAACTGCACCTAGGATAATTGGTCGCCGGACGGGCTGCCTGTTGTGAACCGGCAATTAGGCTTCTGCAGTAAGGGAATTATGAATGCTGGTGCCGCAGACCCTTATTCAGCTATATAAGACCCTTCTAGACTGCCAGCAAGCCGCAATAGCCGTGCACAACGCGCTGCCACCAGTCACGGTTACTTAATTCACAGTGTTAAATTAAGAGGGTCCGTGGCAAACCTCTTGAATTAGTAGCGATTATCTATCAAAGGCGTATAGTTCGAGTCTTAGAGCATAGAGACAGATCTAAATAATTATTTCATTTATTTTCTGAAAGAGGACAGTGATTACAGATAAAAGTTGCTATAAAATTGAGACATAAAATATGTACAGTACAGGTATAAAATAAAAGTGGAGAAAACAAAGAGAGTACACTCACAGTTCTATATTGTTCCTTAGGCAGACCATGCGGCTAAGGTGGGTGGAGGCGGAGCTGCACTTCTCCGCTCATCTGGGTCTTTCTAGCACGACGACTTGAGCTGTTCTGCCCTGGTTTTGTCCAGGAAATGCTTTATAGACTTGCTATGTGACATCACGGAGAGATGCATGCTGGGTTAATCCCACCTCTCCCTTTTGGATTTAGAATTACACTAGAAAACTTATACTAATCATAACTCCGTGGGGGCAGCCCGCACAGACATATATAGGGCATCATTGGTTGTGATTTGTTGAGTACAATAATTCAAGACCAAATATGCAGTAGTACTGATACACCGTTTAGCTGGAACACATATCTCAGGTTCTGAAAGGATTACGCTTCGCCAGAACCACGGCAGCGACGCTGTGACCGCCCGGATTACAAAAATGTGATTTTCATATCTCTAGGGTATTTGGTTCTTATGGTATAGTCTCTCATAGTTTTATTCGTTTCAAACAAAGAAGTTTTTCCCGCTCTGAAGAGGAGAGAAGGAAACAAATGGTTGTAACAGCAGGGGGGTCTCCTATTACTAGTGCGAACACAGGCTGTAGAGGAGGGGGGGTGGCACTGCTCTGTGTGTGTGTGAAGGGAGGAGGGATGAAACTGCAGAGCTAGCAGCCTGGATTGTCATATCTGCCGGATCTTTCTGGAAAGTTACAACAGAAAACATCATATTTTGTGGACAAAACCCCATACCTCACAGACATTGTACATCACACCTCCCACTTAAGAGGGCGCTAAGGAGGCATTACCTCTCGGTAATCGGCCATGCGCACCTCAGCGGGTTCGCCCCGGCGGGTCAACCCATCGGCATTGCCGTTTTCACTGCCCTTCCTGTGTTTTACAGTAAAATCGTACTGTTGAAGGGCAAGGCTCCAGCGGAGCAATCTTCCATTGGTTCCGGACACTGTGTAGAACCAGCTCAGAGGGTTGTGGTCAGTTACCACCGTGAAGGCACGCCCGTACAGGTAGGGCTGCAAACGCTGCAGTGCCCACACCATGGCCAGACACTCCTTCTCGATGGTCGAGTATGCCACTTCCCTCGGCAAAAGTTTCCGGCTCAGGTACAACACGGGGTGCTCTTGGTCCCCCGAGTCAACCTGGCTAAGCACAGCACCGAGGCCAAACTCGCTGGCGTCGGTCTGTACCAGAAACGGGCGACTGCTGTCGACTGCTCTCAACACTGGAGAGTTGCACAGGGCTGCTTTCAAAGCTTGGAAAGCCGCCTCACAGTCATCTGTCCAGTTGACTGTTTGGGGTAGCCTCTGCTTGGTGAGGTCAGTCAAGGGTTTGGCAAGGGCGCTATAGTCCTGTACGAACCGCCTATAGTACCCTGCAGTGCCCAAGAAGGACTTCACCTGTTTCTTGGTGATGGGGGTGGGCCAGGACACGATTGCGTCCACTTTTTCTGGCTCCGGACTCATGGAACCCCCGCCTACCCGGTGCCCCAGGTAGTGGACCTTGCGCATGCCTATCTGGCACTTCCCCGGCTTGATGGTCAGGCCTGCCTGGTGAAGACGCTTGAGCACCTCCTGGAGGTGCTGAAGGTGTTCCTCCCAGGTGGAACTGAAGACGGCAATATCGTCTAAGTACGCCACTGCGTACTCCTCCAGTCCCCGAAGCAGGTGGTTGACCATCCGCTGGAAAGTGGCAGGGGCATTCTTCATGCCGAAGGGCATGACCGTGGACTCGTACAGTCCAAAGGGGGTGATAAAGGCGGATTTCTCCTGCGCCTCAGGGCTCAGGGGAATCTGCCAGTATCCCCGACTCAAATCCATGATGGATATGTGGTTGGCGTTTGTCAACCGCTCAAGCAGATCCTCGATGCGCGGCATTGAGTGGGCATCAGAGATTGTGATGGCGTTGAGCCCCCTGTAGTCCACGCAGAACCGGGTGGTTCGATCCTTTTTAGGCACGAGGACTACAGGTGAAGCCCACGCGCTTTTTGACCGTCGAATCACCCCCAGCCTTAACATCTCATCGATCTCTTGGCGCATGACTTGTTGCACCGTCTCAGAAATCCGATAGGGTGTTCGCCGTAATGGGGCGTGATTCCCGGTGTCCACCTCATGAACCGCTAACTCCGTCCTCCCCGGTTGGTTGGTGAACACGGGCCGGAAGAGTTTCAGGGTGGCCATCAACTGCAACCGCTGGGACACGGTGAGCGAACCACTTATCTCCATGTCCTCAATGGACCCATTGGCCTTGGCCTGGGCCAGCATGTCCAGGAGGGGATCTTCCTCCCCATCCTCTGGCAGATTGCAGACCGGTAGGACGCAAGCTTCACGTTCGTAGTGCGCCTTCAGCATGTTGACGTGAAAGGCCTTGCGCCTACCCCGAGCATGGTCAAGCGTGACCACGTAGGTGACCGGGTTGAGCTGTTGGTGGACGACGTATGGGCCTTCCCAGGCTGCCTGAAGCTTATCCGTTGGTACGGGGACCAGCACCCAGACCTTTTGACCCACCTGGTAGGTCCGCTCCCGGGCGTTCTGGTCGTACCAGCGCTTCTGGTCAGCCTGAGCCTGCGTCATGTTGTCATGCACCAACTGCGTCAAGGTCTGCATCTTGTCACGGAAGCGCATGACATAATCCACGATGGACACTTCTGTGGGGTTTGGCTCATCTTCCCAGGATTCTCTTATCAACCCAAGGGGTCCCCGGACTCCCCTGCCATACAGGAGCTCGAAGGGGGAGAACCCGGTCGAGGCCTGCGGAACTTCTCTGTAAGCGAACAGCAGGTGTGGGAGGTACCGCTCCCAGTCGCGCCCTTGGGTCTCAACCAGTATGCGGAGCATCTGTTTGAGGGTACCGTTGAAACATTCACACAAACCATTAGTCTGTGGGTGATACGGACTCGATACCAGCTGCGTCACCTGCATTTTCTCACAGAGAGCCTCCATTAGGCGAGACATGAATTGGGGCCCTTGATCGGTAAGCATCTCCCTGGGAAATCCTACTCTTGAAAAGATGGTCACCAGTGCGTCAGCCACCTTATCTGCCCTGGTTGAAGACAGAGCTACTGCCTCTGGGTACCGGGTAGCGTAGTCTACCACGGTGAGAATGTATCGCTTTCCGGAGCTGCTGGGGACGGACAGCGGTCCTACAATGTCGACCGCGATTCTCTGGAAAGGCTCCTCTATCACCGGCAAAGGAATAAGGGGAGCCTTAAGAGCAGGCCCCGCCTTACCCACTTTTTGACAGGTGGCGCAGGAGCGGCAGTAGTGTGTTACATCTGTCCCCATCTTGGGCCAATAGAAGTGTTGAGACAGCCGTGCCTTTGTTTTGCTGATCCCCAAGTGTCCAGCGAGTGGAATCTCATGGGCAATCCGCAACAACTCGGTTCTGAACTGATAGGGGACGACCAGCTGTCTTTCCCTCAACCACTCCTTTTTAGGATCTCCGGGTACTGTCTCCCGGTACAACCTTCCTCGTTCCCAGAACACCCTCTCCTTATCAGACTTGGAGGTGGGCGTCTCGGCGAGACCTCTCAATTTCTCCAGGCTGGCATCTGTGTGCAGAGCAGCCTGGAACTCCATGCTGGAGGCTGCCAGAAGTGACGTCAGGGTCCCCTCTTTACTGGGACCCTCTGGAACCGGCTCTGGGTTCACCTCTGGTTCAGTCTCTCCTGTAGCAGCAGAGGGTCCAGAAGACAGTGCGTTACCTGCGATCTGGGCACTCTGACTGCGTGTGACAGCTGCTATGTATGCTGTCTCCCTGGGGATTTCTACAGACCCACCAGCCGGTGCTGTCTTGGGCTCTACCTCCCCATCCACCCCCAACACTTCAGGAGCAGTGCTACTTATGGGCCAGTTACCTTCCTCGGTGGCACTGGTCAGCTGCATGGCATTACCTTCCTCATGGTCCCCATGCACCTCCCCATTTCCTTGAGCACCGTTGCTTACTCCTGCCAGGGGTTCCTCAGCCGTCTCACTCCGCAGAGTGACGGGGCTGAGCACTTCGGTACCTGTGGACACATCTACCGCTTCAAAGAAAGGGTTAACGGGTTCAGTCGGCACAGATACATCAACATCATCATCATCCTTCCTAGGAGAAGAATGGTTATCTGTTTGCTTTGGTACATTCACATCAGCATCAGCATCGTACCTGGGGAAAGAATGGTTGTTAGTTGCATCATTACTCATCAAGGCATTAGCAGGTAACACATTCAGTTTCCCGTCATCATCATCATCATCAGGGTTAACGTTACCCTTATTATCAGTTTGGGGAAGGGTGTCAGGGACGTAGTATGCAACCATCCGCCCCAAGTCAGTCCCCAATAAAACATCAGTGGGCAGGTTTTCAGACACTCCCAACTCCCTCAACCCGCTCCCAGCACCCCAATCGAGATAAACTCGTGCCACTGGCAAGGGACAACGGGTGCCTCCAATCCCGGTGACAGTCAGGGTTTTCCCCTCAACAAACTCTTCAGGGGCCGCCAGTCCAGGACGGATGAGGGTTCGTTCAGCCCCGGTGTCCTTGAGGCCTGTAGCAAGACGGGCCCCCACCTGAACGGGTTGAACGTTGTCGTCAGCCCTCCCAACCACACCTCCCACCAAAAGAACAGAGGCGTTGGGCCCGGGGGCCTTGGCTGGGGGGTTCTTCGGCCTGTTCGGACAGGCGTAAAAGAAGTGACCAGGCCGCTGGCAGTGGTGACACAGGCGACTGTCAGTAGCCGGCCTGTTGTTAGCAACAGGGACAGGGCCTCCGGAGGGACGGCTAGCTGGGGCATTGGGGTTGGTTGCTGGCTTACCCCCTTTCCAGCTAGTGGCGACGGGCCTCCGCGTCTCGGGCTTCCGGTTGGCCTCGTGGTTGTCGGCGATCTGCGCCGCTTTGTCCGCGTTCGTTGGTTCGCGGTCCAGGATGAACTGTCGGACCTCAGCTGGGCAGAGATGCAGGAACTGGTCTTTGATCATCAGGTCCCATAGCTGCTCAAAGGTTTCAACGGACAGTCCATGGATCCACTGGTCAAAGTGGGTCCTGAGTCCTTGCACCACATCACTGTAGCTATCATGTGGGCCACGTTGGAGGTGCCGGAACTTCTTTCGGTATACCTCAGGTGTCAGCCGGTATTTGGCGATCAGCGCCTGCTTTATGGCGACATAGTCGTCATCGGCTTCTGGCGGAAGAGAAGCAAAAGCCTCCAGGGCTTTGCCTTTTAGCCCTGGGGTCAAGTACCTTGCCCATTGGTCTCTAGGCAGCTGGTACTGTCTGCAGGCTTTCTCAAAGGCTCGCAGGAACGTGTCCAAGTCCCCGTCCTTTTCCATCACGGGAAAATGCTCTGGCCGGGGTTTAGGAGTCTGGACGCTGCTGGGCTCACGGCTTCGGGCTGTGGGGGCATTCCCACCCCGCTGGAGTACCTCCAGTTCATGGGCCCTCTGCGCCTGGCGCTCGGCTCTCTCAGCCTCAGCTTGGCGCTCGGCTCGCTGCTCTGCTCTCTCTCGAGCTTGCTGGATCAGCCTCACCCGCCCATCACTGTCTTCGGCGGGGAGTTCGTCCAAGGCCATTTGCAGATAGGGGTCCACCCCGTTATGGTTGAATGTGGGGCCAGCGCTCATGAGTGGAGCCTTTGCTGCAGCCCCATTGCCACTTGAGCCCGCTTCTGCGTTCGCTGGGCACTGGTCGTTTTCCCGTTGCACCAGAGCCGCGATCATTTGGGCTTTGTTTTTGTTCGTGGTGTCGATCTGCCACACCCCGCAGAGGGCAATAAGAGATGCCTTGTTATGCTGCTTATACCACTCTGCTCCCATCGTAGCCATGGTTGCCAAATAAAAGACAGAAAAGAAAAACGGAGAAAAAGGGAGGGAATACTTGCAAGTACACACTAATGTCTCAGGACTAGTAACCACTGAGTCTGTTCTCCAAAACCTATGATGCAGGATTCCCGCAGGAACCGTGCAGGTCTTTAGTGAGAGGAATGATTGCTCAAACCAAATCACTAATGCTCTAGGATTATCCCACCGCTGCCACCAATATGTGACGAACAGCCCACCGCCGTTCGTCCACTTACGGGCGACACTAACGGGGGTCCCGCTGCCACCAAAACGCGACGGACAGCGGACCCTGTGTCACCACTATGTCACAATCCCACCACTGACACCGGTGTATCAGCGGACGGAGGGGCGTGACACAATGCCGGCACACGGCTATCACAGGCGCAGTGGGGCTTATCTTAGTTATCCCAACACTGGCACCATGTGACCAAAAATATCCAGCAAGCTAATCTCGCTCTACAATTTGCCCCAGGGGGGTCTCCTATTACTAGTGCGAACACAGGCTGTAGAGGAGGGGGGGTGGCACTGCTCTGTGTGTGTGTGAAGGGAGGAGGGATGAAGCTGCAGAGCTAGCAGCCTGGATTGTCATATCTGCCGGATCTTTCTGGAAAGTTACAACAGAAAACATCATATTTTGTGGACAAAACCCCATACCTCACAGACATTGTACATCACAGTAGAACTACTCCTTTTTCACAGCAGCACGGTCTACTGGAACCTCTATCTCTAAAGCCCCCATCACACTAAGCGAGATCACTAGCAAGATCGCTGCGGCGTCACAAATTTTGTGACGCAACAGCAACCTCAGCAGCGATCTCGCTGTGTGTGACACCTATCAGCGACCAGCCCCCCCGCTGGGTATCGCTGATCGTGCAGGAGTGTCCTGGGCCATTTTTTGATCGTTGGTCTCCCGCTGGCCAGCACACATCGCTGCGTGTGGCAGCGGGAGACCATCAATCAGCGAGCAGACGCTGGGAGCTGGTATCCAAGGTAAACAGTGGCTAACTAAGCACGCGCATCACTTAGTTACCTGCTGTGTACCCTGGATACCAGCGTGCTCGCGTTGGGAGCTGGTATGCAAGGTAAACAGCTTTTAACTAAGCGGTGCGCGCTTAGTTACCCATTGTTTACCTTGGATACCAGCTGCCAGCACGAGCACACTGGTATCCAGGGTACACAGCGGGTAACTAAGCTACGCATGTGCTTAGTTACCCACGTCCTCGCTGGTCCTGATCTCTGGTGAGTCTGCCTGTTTGACAGCTCACCAGCAATCATGTAGTGACACATCAGCGATCCTGACCAGGTCATATAATTGTTGGGATCGATGGTGTGTTGCTAAGTGTAACAGGACCCTAACTTCTCTTCAATCTGCATGCAGAAAAAGATCCTTGGCAGCAGGAATTGGCACCTGTCCACACTGCCAAAAGTACCAATACCTGGTTTAAAAACAGTATCATTGTACTTGATTGGCAGCAAACTTGCCTGACCTTAACCCCATAGAGAATCTATGAGGTATTGTCAAGAGGAAGATGAGAGACACCAGACCCAACAATGCAGATAAGCTGAAGGCTGCTAGCAAAGCAACCTGAGCTTCCATAACACCTCAGCAGTGCCACAGGCTGATCGTCTCCATGCCATGCCACATTGATGCAGTAATTGATGCGAAAGGAGCCCCGAGCAAGTATTGAGTGCATTTACTGAACATACATCTCAGTAGGCGAACATTTCAGATTTTAAAATCATTTTTTCAAGCTGGTGTTATAAAGTATTCTAATTTACTGAGATAATGACTTTTGGGTTTTCATTGGCTCTAAGTAGAGTTGAGCGAAACAGGTCGGTCAGATTCAAAAATCACCGACTTTCGCCAAAGTCGGGTTTCGCCGATCAAAACCAGACCTAGAGTGAGGTCGGCCATGAGGTCGCCGATCAGCGCGCCAAAGTCTCGTTTCAATTGATGCTTTCAGCGCCTTTTCTCACCCAATGATGGAGGATGCACACTGTGGGCAACGCGATGACATGTGCAGCAGCCAGCACCATCTTAGAGAAGGGCATTAAAGTGATTGGCTGGCTTTGTGTGGCATCACAGTGGGTATAAAAGGCTGTGAACGCTGACCGTCATCTTACTTCTGCCGATCTTACAATTGGGAGAGGTGCTGCTGCTGATTCTGAACAGGGAAAGCGTTAGGCAGGGAAGTGTGCAGTGAAAGGGGAGGATTTTTGTTGTGTGCAGCAGCGCTGGTGGTGATTAGGCTGCCTTTTAAGGCTACCTGCTAGCTGCATTGCTGTGTGCACACTACTGTTCAAACTGCTTTTTTCAAAGCACTCCAAATTTTATTATTTTGTCCTGGTGAGTTACTGAGTGTTCATTTTTTCACACACCGCCTAGCGGTGTACGCTCCTCACACACTACTGTGTACCGGCTGGTATCACGGACAAATAGAAGCTATCTGGGTGTGACTCTGGAAGAAAAAGCTGAGGAGTTTTTCCGTTTTTCCAACAGTTTCGTATATCTGTTGCTTGATTATGGTCTAAACTAGACAGAGACAGCGTGTGTCAGTCCGTATACAAATACACGAAGCTTGACAATTTTCCTTAAGGGCCTGTCACACTAAGAGATATCGCTAGCAATATCACTATAACTTGTGACGTTATAGCGATATTGCTAGCGATATCGCTGTGTCTGATACTTACCTCCGACCCGCTCCCCCGCTGATTATCGCTGATCGCGCGAGAACGTCCAGGACTGTTTCTCGTCGTCAGCTTCCTGCGGCGCTTCCTGCTGTGACGACGAGCGACGCGTGGAGCCGGGCGGGAGGACGCAGGATCGCCTGGTGTGACAGGTAAGTAGCGACCCCCGTCCCCAGCGATGTCGCTGGTGAGATCTGCCTGTGTGGCAGCTCACTAGCGACCACTTAGTGATGTACCAGCGATCCTGACCGCGTCATATCGCTGGTCGGGATCGCTGGTACATCGCTAAGTGTGACAGTACCCTTACACTCATCGTATAGAGCTGTCCGATTCTCCAACAGTATTGTATATCTGCCGTTCGCATTACAGTCACTTTTATACCAAGTCAGCGTGTGTGTGACACTCTGTAAATACATATACGGAGATTGTTAGTTGCACAAAAATCGTATACAGCTGAACATTTCCGATATAGTTCTGTATATCTGCTTGTTGGATTACGGTCCAATACACACTGTGAGATCGTTTGTGACTAACATAATATATACCTTGGTTTAATTTGTTTAATACACCTTACACAGCTGGACGCTCCTCATACAGTACCATTTCTTGGTGTTCTAAGGTCAGGGACAGTGTTTGTGTGTGACTGTAGGGATGTGGATTTGCCAGAAACTGCTCCTCCACCCACCACGGGCAGTGCATCATTGACACGTGGAACATTGGCCCACATGTGCGATTATGCCTTGCGGATCCTAAAAAGGGACCCCCGCATTGCCAAAATGATGAGGGATGAAGACTACTGGCTGGCCAGTATCCTCGATCCATGCTACAAAGGCAAATTACACAACATCATGCCACAGGAGAACCTAGAGATAATATTGGCAAACAAACAAGCAACTCTGGAACACCGTTTGTTTGAGGCTTTCCCAGCACACAGCAGCAGTGCTAGTTCTCCCACGAGCTGTAGTGGGCACAATGGAAGAGGTGTTTGTGGTGCACACAGCAGAAGTGGCGTTGGAGACAGGGGTTTAATGACCATGTTGTGGAATGATTTCTCAAGTACCGCTCACACGACTGCTAATACTGCATCGATTAAAAGTGACGAGAAGCAGCAGTTGTCAACTATCGTTACAAACTACTTTTCCTTCCATATCGATGTTCTCCCTCACAGGTCATTCCCCTTTGACTATTGGCCCTCTAAACTGGACGCCTGGCCTGAATTGGCACAATATGCCTAACAGGAGCTTGCTTGCCCTGCTGCTAGTGTGTTATCTGAAAGAGTCTTCAGTGCTGCTGGATCAATCCTGACCCAAAAAAGGATCCGTCTGTCAACCCAAAATGTTGATGATCTAACCTTCATTAAAATGAACCATGCATGGGTTTCAAAGGATTTTGTCCCACCTTCCCCTGATGACACATAGGTTACCAGAAAGTGCCTCGGTTTTTTCCTCCTCTTCCTCGGACTAGCCCAATTACGCCCTTTGCAGCAGCTGAATGTCCAGCCAACACATCTACATATGCCAATTTTTAAACCTCCCTAACTGGACTAACCACCCCTCCCCCAACGGCTGGGGTCAAGACCTGGCGCACCCAGGCAAGTGCTGTTGCTCTGAACAGGTGGATGGACCCACTGATGGCCGACGGCAATGGCACAGGGCCCCTCATAGTACAATACAGTGTCTCAGATGGTGGGAGGGCCCACTCGCCGTCAGACACACCAGCGTACTATGAGGGGCCCTGTGCCAGTACCGTCGACCATGATTGTGCCCCCCCTGCTTGGTCATGGCCACAGCACTTGCAAGTTGCAATACTTACCTCTCCCTGCTCCACCGTTGTGTAGCCTGTGCAGTTAAATCCTTCACAGGGATGGCCACTAGAAATTTAGTGTATTGATCAATGATGGTTAAGATGTAGCTATGGCCTGTCCTGCTGGCCTCTACCTTCAGATGATCAGTGGCTACCATTTGAAATGGACATCAACTTACAAGCGGATGCAGTGGTGGTTTATGATCACCTTTCACAGCTGTGATCGTCACAGACGTGTGACATTCCTTCCACCATTTTTCAATGTCTCCTCTCATGCCAATCCAATAGAATCGCCTACGGCCTGTGGCTTCTGTCTTTTGCACTCCAAAATGACCAGACACATCATGATAGGCAGTGAGCACCATGGGTACATCTCTCCCTGTGATCACAATTTGATGGAGACGAGTAATGGTGTTGTGATAAAGCAATCCTTTCTTCACGAAGAACCTTTTTCGCTTTCTCTACAGACACAGTAATTGAGGATCTGCATTGCCTCTGCAACATCTACCGGGAGGTTTTTCCACGATGAGTAATTCCAAAATTTCTGCTAACACTCGACTTTCCATCTATACTTGTATCCATGTAGTTTCCAGTAGCGGAGATTCTTGACTGGCTTACTGAGATTGAAATACATACAAAGATTTAAAAGTACCACAACACTGTATACTGGTGTACGCTATGAATACCTTTCCCTTTTTCTACTTTTATTATTCTGGTGTAATACATAGTGAGCCTGTGAGTGTCTGTGTCTGGCTCCAGAAGTATAGACGGAAATTTAACCCTAGACTGGACACATCTGGTATGTGCTGATACAGTACCTTGTTTCAAAAATTTGTATTAAGGTATCATCTGTAGGATAACCAACAGTGGGGGGGCCCTCTTCTTGCCGACAAACACGAGACTGAGACAGAGTTTGTATTGAACAGGTGCATTTTTAGTACCCATCCTTCTGTCGACAACAGCAATTCAGCACAGCCGTTTCACATTTCTCTGTACACAGGCCCCGGTACCTTCACTTCCTTTGTAACTATAATCGTGGCATCCTCTGTGGCTCTTCCACGGTGGGTGGCCTAGGCCCAACCACCACAGCGCTGCACCAGTCTGAGCCTACCGCCCATATGATAGCCCCAGGCCATCTTCGTCTGCGGCTACCGTCCTCTGGGCTACCCCCCATGACCGCCTCAACTGTCAGTCCTCTCTGGAGCCTTTCCACTGTCTCTATTTCCTCAGCAGAACTTCCTCTTTACTGTGCTCCCTTCGCTGACTGACTCTTCCAGAACCTTCCCTCAGCCTTTTATACTTCCAGTTCTGGTAACTCCGCCCACCATCACCTAACAGTTTCTCTGACCAATGGCAGTTATTGAGTCCCACTCCTACACTCTCCACTGCCCTCCAATGGGCAAGCTAAAACACTGCACCCTTTCTCTTTATCTTAGCGGTTTCACACCTACACTGTGCTACACCTCTGCTTCTCACTACAGGTTGGTTTGTCTGTCAGTCCACTTTCCCTACATCATCCATAGTGAGTGAGCGTGTGTGGGTTACGCCTTCTATATATACGGTGAATCGGAGAAACAAATTTTTACACTACACTCGATACAGCTTGTATCTTGTTATACAGTACCTTTGTTCGACATTTAGCATTACGGTCAAATCCATACTGTGTAAGCATCTGAGAGTGACTACGGGACTATTTATACGGAGATTTCAATTGTACCCTAAAAATATATACTTGCTGTCTTGTTATCAAGGACCTTTTTTACAATATTTTTTATTATGGTCAAAACCAAACTGAGTGAGCATCTGAGGGTGACTATGGAAATATACAGTATACCGATATATTCAATTTGGCCAACACTGTATACAGCAGAATGCTTCTGATATAGTAACCTTTTTAGCTATTTAGATTCTGGTGTAATCCATAATGAACCTGTAAACATCTCTCTGTTACTCCGGCAATATATTTGGAACTTTAAGATTACCCCAACACTGTATACAGCAGTACGCTTGTGTTACATAACCCATTTACAGCTTTTCATATTCTTGTGTAATCCATACTGGGCCTGAGAACGTTTGTGCCTGCCTCCTGAAATGTATACGGAGAAGCAGAATGTTTACACTATACTGTATATACCTTGTATCTGGTGATAGTGTACCCTTTTACAACTTGTTATTTTATTGGGTAATCCATACTGAGCCTGTGAACGTCTGTGTATGCCTCATGAAATATATGCGGAGATTTACTGTTATCCATAGACTGTATAAAGCTGTACGCTTCTGATACAGTACCATATACAGTTAGGTCCATATATATTTGGACAGAGACAACATTTTTCTAATTTTGGTTCTAGACATTACCACAATGAATTTTAAACAAAACAATTCAGATGCAGTTGAAGTTCAGACTGTCAGCTTTCATTTGAGGGTATCCACATTAAAATTGGAAGAAGGGTTTAGGAGTTTCAGCTCCTTAACATTTGCCACCCTGTTTTTAAAGGGACCAAAAGTAATTGGACAGATTAAATAATTGTAAATAAAATGTTCATTTCTAGTACTTGGTTAAAAACCCTTTGTTGGCAATGACTGCCTGAAGTCTTGAACTCATTGACATCACCAGATGCTGTGTTTCCTCCTTTTTGATGCTCTGCCAGGCCTTCACTGCGGTGGTTTTCAGTTGCTGTGTGTTTGTGGGCCTTTCTGTCTGAAGTTTAGTCTTTAACAAGTGAAATGCATGCTCAATTGGGTTGAGATCAGGTGACTGACTTGGCCATTCAAGAATATTCCACTTCTTTGCTTTAATAAACTCCTGGGTTGCTTTGGCTTTATGTTTTGGGTCATTGTCCATCTGTAGTATGAAATGACGACCAATCAGTTTGGCTGCATTTGGCTGGATCTGAGCACACAGTATGGCTCTGAATACCTCAGAATTCATTCGGCTGCTTCTGTCCTGTGTCACATCATCAATAAACACTAGTGACCCAGTGCCACTGGCAGCCATGCCTGCCCAAGCCATCACACTGCCTCCGCCATGTTTTACAGATGATGTGGTATGCTTTGGATCATGAGCTGTACCACGCCTTCACCATACTTTTCTCTTTCCATCATTCTGGTAGAGGTTGATCTTGGTTTCATCTGTTCAAAGAATGTTCTTCCAGAACTGTGCTGGCTTTTTTAGATGTTTTTTAGCAAAGTTCAGTCTAGCCTTTTTATTCTTGATGCTTATGAGTGGCTTGCACCGCGCAGTGAACCCTCTGTATTTACTTTCATGCTGTCTTCTCTTTATGGTAGATTTGGATATCGATACACCTACCTCCTGGAGAGTGTTGTTCACTTGGTTGGCTGTTGTGAAGGGGTTTCTCTTCACCATGGAAACCCGACTCAACCCGAAAATAGGCAAAGTCGCTCATCTCTAGCTGTAAGCCATGATCATCAACATTAGCAGAAATAAACACGTGAAATAGATCACTCTGTGTGTAATGACTCTATATTATATAAGTTTCACTTTTTGTATTAAAGAACTGAAATAAATCAACATTTTGTCAATATTCTAATTTTGTGAGAAGCATCTGTAGATAGACATATAGATAATAGATACATAGAAAAATACCTGTAGATAATAGACAGATAATAGATAGATGATAAATAATAGATAGATAAATACATAATAGATAGATCGATAGATATATAGATGGATAATAGATAAGTACATAATAGATATATAATAGATAGATGATAGATAGATCCAAATAGATAGATAGATAGATAGATGGAAAAAACAGATGGCAGCACAAACTTGAGCAGATTTTGGGTGCAATAGTCCTGAATAATGCGGTTGTCCAAAGCAAAAAAATATAAATAGAAAAAAAACAGGCAGCACTAGAGGTAAAGGGAAAATTGTGGACTTTAATCCAGCTCCAAGTGGTGCAACGTTTCGACCTCACAGCACGGTCTTTGTCAAGCACAGTGTTGCCATAGAATAGTGTACTTTTTATACGTATCTCTTCAATTTACCAATATACAAAAATTAGCATATATTAAATATAAATCATAATCAAAGTGTATAAAAAATTACATTGCAGTAAATATGAGAACCATCATAGTGTTTACATATATAAGGTGCATGTTAGAGTGCAAAAAATTATATCCAACCGTACCTACAATCATTGATACAGCTAGATTAACAATGATTAAAAGATGTGAAACATCTATGTGATATTTAAAATGCATAAACCTTATAAATCACCTGGAACACTCAGACCCATGTTGTAGTTCCACCATAACAGCGTTTTCAGAGCACAACTGAGCATGTCAGTAATCAGATACTCCCGACTGGCCACTCGACTGTGATGTCAGCAATGATGTCAATGCACACGCTCACTAGGCATTTCCACGCCCCGCTCCACCATTACAAGTGCTGGCAACTATGCCCACACAGTAAATAATAGATGGATAAATACATAATAGACAGATAATAGATAATAGATAGATGATAGATAATAGATAGATAAATACATAATAGATAGATAGATAATAGAAAGATAGTAAATAATAGATAGATGGATACAGTTGTGGCCAAAAGTATTGACACCCCTGAAATTCTGTCAGATAATACTCAGTTTCTTCCTGAAAATGATTGCATACACAAATTCTTTGTTATTATTATCTTCATTTAATTTGTTCTAAATGAAAAAACACAAAAAGAATTGTCCTAAAGCCAAATTGGATATAATTCCACACCAAACATAAAAAAGAGGGTGGACAAAAGTATTGGCACTGTTCAAAAAATCATGTGATGCTTCTCTAATTTGTGTAATTAACAGCACCTGTAACTTACCTGTGGCACCTAACAGGTGTTGGCAATAACTAAATCACACTTGCAGCCAGTTGACATGGATTAAAGTTGACTCAACCTCTGTCCTGTGTCCTTGTGTGTACCACATTGAGCATGGAGAAAAGAAAGAAGACCAAAGAACTGTCTGAGGACTTGAGAAACCAAATTGTGAGGAAGCGTGAGCAATCTCAAGGCTACAAGTCCATCTCCAAAGACCTGAATGTTCCTGTGTCTACCGTGCGCAGTGTCATCAAGAAGTTTAAAGCCCATGGCACTGTGGCTAACCTCCCTAGATGTGGACGGAAAAGAAAAATCGACAAGAGATTTCAACGCAAGATTGTGCGGATGTTGGATAAAGAACCTCGACTAACATCCAAACAAGTTCAAGCTGCCCTGCAGTCCGAGGGTACAACAGTGTCAACCCGTACTATCCGTCGGGGTCTGAATGAAAAGGGACTGTATGGTAGGAGACCCAGGAAGACCCTACTTCTTACCTCGAGACATAAAAAAGCCAGGCTGGAGTTTGCCAAAACTTACCTGAAAAAGCCTAAAACGTTTTGGAAGAATGTTCTCTGGTCAGATGAGACAAAAGTAGAGCTTTTTGGGCAAAGGCATCAACATAGAGTTTACAGGAGAAATAAAGAGGCATTCAAAGAAAAGAACACGGTCCCTACAGTCAAACATGGCGGAGGTTCCCTGATGTTTTGGGGTTGCCTTGCTGCCTCTGGCACTGGATTGCTTGACCATGTGCATGGCATTATGAAATCTGAAGACTACCAACAAATTTTGCAGCATAATCTAGGGCCCAGTGTGAGAAAGCTGGGTCTCCCTCAGAGGTCATGGGTCTTCCAGCAGGACAATGACCCAAAACACACTTCAAAAAGCACTAGAAAATGGTAGAAAATGGTTTGAGAGAAAGCACTGGAGACTTCTAAGGTGGCCTGCAATGAGTCCAGACCTGAATCCCATAGAACACCTGTGGAGAGATCTAAAAATGGCAGTTTGGAGAAGGCACCCTTCAAATATCAGGGACCTGGAGCAGTTTGCCAAAGAAGAATGGTCTAAAATTCCAGCAGAGCATTGTAAGAAACTCATTGATGGTTACCGCAAGCGGTTGGTCGCAGTTATTTTGGCTAAAGGTTGTGCAACCAAGTATTAGGATGAGGGTGCCAATACTTTTGTCTGGCCCATTTTTGGCGTTTTGTGTGAAATGATCAATGTTTTGCTTTTTGCTTCATTCTCTTTGTGTTTTTCATTTAAGACAAATTAAATGAAGATAATAATACCAAAGAATTTGTGTTTGCAGTCATTTTCAGGAAGAAACTGAGTATTATCTGACAGAATTGCAGGGGTGTCAATACTTTTGGCCACAACTGTATTTGTAGATAGATTGATAGATAATAGATAAATACATAATAGATATATAATAGATAGATGATAGATAGATACAGATAAATAGATAGATAGATAGATAGATAGATAGATAGATAGATATTATAATTGCCTCCAACAGATTCATTTTTTCAGAAGAATTTTTTTGTTTTTCTTTATATAGGTATATATATATATATATATATAGATAAAAATAAGAGTTGCCTTCTTCCTAGTGAAATTATTTATGAATAGATATTGAAGATATCGGCATCCTGCAATCTTCACAAAGCAGTAACTCTGCCCAAACAGTGTGATAGTAAATGCCTCCTCACATCAAACATTAAAGGTAAGTAATTAAAAGAAAGTTCAAAATGTTACAAATTTCACAATATTCAGACCGTTTATTACTCAAAATAAGTAATTGCAGTCTATAATCTCCTAATGTAGAGGTGACAAATATCAGAGTGACCCAAAACATTTGTGAACCCCATATTAAATAAATACAGCAAGTAGAGTGAATGGAAAGCCGTCTCTTTCTCACTCTGTACTGGAGCTGCCGTACTTTTTCTTTTTTCTTTTTTTTCTTTCTCATTATTTCAGTTAATTAGAAGCCTTGATTCAAAAACTTCTTGCAATATATTGAAGTGATTTTGGTAGTGGGCTGCATTCCACTTACCAGCTGGGCCATATAACTGTCATAGGGATAAAGAGACAGGTTTTCTGAGCTCCTCTCGCTAATGCAACATTCGGGAATGACATGCAATTTGCTAACAGGAAACAGGAAAATGCATCTTTTGTCAGAACTTTGCAAACTGAAGAAGATGATGTTAATGCGCAATAAAGTAAATCCATTTATGAAATGAAGCCGGGAGTTGTAGAAGTCATCTTACAGAGTGGAAACAAGCAATTGGCCTCTCTGAAATTGATGTATGTGGGGGAATCATGGTTTACTTAAAAAGAAGACATCGCCATGCAGCTTTGGTGAGTCTAAACGTTGACATTCAGGTTAAACAGCTGCCATCTGTCCATTAATATCAATTAAGTAGAGATTGTCTGCAAGCAGCCCTCGTTATTAAAGGGTAAAAGCAATAAATTAATTGAATTCTTTAAAATTATTTTGCATGGTAGTAGAATCTTTCCAAAAGGCCACGTCTTTGAGAAGACCAGCTCCTGACTAAAATCAGGTCTCCTGTGACAGGTTTTCAGTTCCACTACATTTTTTGGATACTATCCATCTTCTTACTGAACGTCAGTGCCCTAAAAGACCTCCCACAATTTAATTTTGGTTGGTTCTCTCAAAGTAGTTTACCTGTATTTAACCCCTTAAGCCCCAAGGGTGGTTTGCACGTTCATGACCGGGCCAATTTTTACAATTCTGACCACTGTCCCTTTATGAGGTTATAACTCTGAAACGCTTGCATGGATCCCGGTGATTCAGACAATGTTTTCTCGTAACATATTGTACTTCATGTTAGTGGTAAAATTTCATTCATATAACTTGCGTTTATTTGTGAAAAAAATGGAAATTTGGCGAAAATTTTGAAAATTTTGCAATTTTCCAAATTTGAATTTTTATGCCCTTAAATCACAGAGATACGGCACACAAAAAACTTAATAAATAACATTTCCCACATGTTTACTTTACATCAGCACAATTTTGGAACAAAAATTTTTTTTGTTAGGAAGTTGTAAGGGTTAAAAATTGACCAGCGATTTCTCATTTTTGCAACACCATTTTATTTTTACGGACCACATCACATTTGAAGCCACTTTGAGGGGTCTATATGATAGAAAATACCCAAAAGTGACACCATTCTAAAAACTGCACCCCGTAAGGTGCTCAAAACCACATTCCTGAAGTTTATTAACCCTTTAGGTGCATCACAGGAATTTTTTGAATATTTAAAAATATGAACATTTAACTTTTTTTCACAAAAAAAATACTTCAGGTTCAATTTTTTTTATTTTACCAAGGGTAACAGGAGAAAATGGACTGCAAATGTTATTTTGCAATTTGTCCTGAGTACGCTGATACCTGATATGTGGGCGGGAACCACTGTTTCGGCGCATGGCAGACCTCAGAAGGGAAGGAGCGCCGTTTGACTTTTTCAATGCAAAATTGGCTGGAGTTCAGATCGGACGCCATGTCGCGTTTGGAGAGCCCCTGATGTACCTAAACAGTGGAAACCCCCCACAAGTGACCCCATTTTGGAAACTAGACCCCCAAGGAACTTATCTAGATATGTGGTGAGAACTTTGAACCCACAAGGGCTTCACAGAAGTTTATAACGTACAGCGGTACAATTAAAAAATCATATTTCTCCACAAAAATGATCTTTTCACCCCCAATTTTTATTTTTCCAAGGGTAACAGGACCCTAAAAGTTATTGTGCAATTTGTCCTGAGTGCGCTGATACCCCACATGTGGGGGTAAACCACTATTTGGGCGCATGGCAGAGCTCGGAAGGGAAGCAGCGCCATTTGACGTTTTTGGCTGGAATTGAGATCGGACACCATGTCGCGTTTGGAAAGCCCCTGATGTACCAAAACAGTAGAAACCCCCCACAAATGACACCATTTTGGAAACTAGACCCACCAAGGAACTTATCTAGATGTGTGGTGAGCACTTTGAACCCCTCAGTGCTTCACAGAAGTTTATAACGCCCGAGCGTGAAAATAAAAAATTCGTATTTTTTCCACAAACATGATCTTTTAGTCACCAATTTTTTTTTTCCCAAGGGTACAAGGAGAAATTGGACCCCAAAAGTTGTTGTCCAATTTGTCCTGAGTACGCTGATACCCCATATGTGGGAGAAAACTACTGTATGGGCACACGTCGGGGCTCGGAAGGGAAGTAGTGACGTTTTGGAATGCAGAATTTGATGGAATGGTCTGCGGGTGTCATGTTGCTTTTGGAGAGCCCCTGATGTACCTAAACAGTGGAAACCCCCCACAAGTGACCACATTTTGGAAACTAGACCCCCTAAGGAATTTATCTAGATGTGTGGTGAGCACTTTGAACCCCCCAGTGCTTCACAGAAGTTTATAACGCCTGGGCATGAAAATAAAAAAATCATTTTTTTCCACAAAAATTATATTTTTGCCCCCAATTTTTTATTTTCCTAAGGGTAACAGGAGAAATTCGACCCCAAAAGTTGTTTTGTAATTTGTCCTGAGTATGCTGATACCCTATATGTGGGGGTAAAACACTGTTTGGCAGAGCTTGGAAGGGAAGGAGCACCATTTGACTTTTTCAATGCAGAATTGGCTGGAATTGAGATTAGACGCCATGTTGCATTTGGAGAGCGCCTGATGTGCCTAAACAGTGGAAACCCCCCAATTATAACTCCAACCCTAACCCCAACACACCCCTAACCCTAAACTCAGCCCTAACCCTAGCCCTAACCCTAACCGTAGCCCTAGTCCTAACCCTAACCCTAGCCCTAACCCTAGCCCAGCCCTAGCGCTAACCCTAACCCTAGCGCTAACCCTAACCCTAATGGGAAAATGGAAATAAATACATTTTTTTAATTTTATTATTTTTCCCTAACTAAGGGGGTGATAACGGGGGGTTTGATTTACTATTTATGGCGGTTTTTATGTTTGGCAGTTGTCACACGCTAAAAGACGCTTTTTTTTGTAAAAATAGTTTTTGCATCACCACATTCAGAGAGCTATAATTTTTCCGTATTTTGACCCACCGAGTCATGTGAGGTCTTATTTTTGACGTTTTTATTGTTACCATTTTCAGGCACGTGACATTTTTTGATCGCTTTTTATTCCGATTTTTGGGACGCAGAATGAACAAAAACCAGCATTTCATGAATTTCTTTTGGGGGGGGTGCGTTTACACCGTTCCGCGTGTGGTAAAATTGATAAAGCGGTTTTATTCTTCAGGTCAGTACGGTTACAGCGATACCTCATTTAGGTCGTTTTTATGTTTTTTTGGTTTTATGCAATGAAAACTATTTTATATAAAAAATAATTATTTTTGCATCGCTTTATTCTGTGAGCTATAACTTTTTTATTTTTCGCTGATGACGCTGTATGGCAGCTCGTTTTTTGCGGGACAAGGTGAAGTTTTCAGCGGTACCATGGATATTTATATGCGTCTTTTTGATCGCGCGTTATTGCACTTTTTGTTCAGTGGTATGATAATAAATCATTATTTTTTGCTTCGTTTTTTATTTTTATTTTTTAAGGGGTTCATTAAAGCAGTTAACTAATGGGACAGTTTTATAGGGCGGGTCGTTACGGACGCGGCGATACCCAATATGTGTACTTTTATTGTTTTTTTTTTTATTTTCAAAAAATGAATTTATTGGGGAATATTTTTTTTTTTTTTTTTTTTTTTAGTAATTTATTTAGCGATATTTTTAAAATTATTTTTACACTTTTTTTTTAACTTTATTACATTGTCCCAGGTGGGACATCACTGTCCTGTGACAGATTGCTGATCTGTCACAGATCAGCGATCTGTCACAGGCACTGCTGCAGACTTCTTCATGCCTGCGCTTTGCAGGCAGTGAGGAAGCCAGCTCCCTGCAGGCCCCCGAAGGTCCCCGTCGCCATCTTGGATTTGGGGGCCTGCAGGGAAGGAGCCCCCCGCAGCAACGCTGCACAATGCGCTGCCGTGAGGGGCTCAGGGAAGCACGGAGGGAGCCTCCTCCCTGCCGATGCTTCCCTTTAACCCCCGATACACCGCGATCGTCTTTGATCGCGGTGTACAAGGGGTTAACGTGTCTGGAGCGGTCCGTGACCGCCCCTGACACATTGTGCCTGGTGTCAGCGGTGATAATCAGCTGACACCCGGCCGCGATTAGCGGCGCTCACCACGTGGGCGCCGCTGATCGCTATGACGTACTATCCCGTCCCTGGGAATTAAGTCCCAGGGCACATGGACAAGATAGTACGTCTGATGGCAGAAAGGGGTTAGATAGGTTGTCCACTACTTAACGTTGGTGGCCTATACTTAGAACAGGTCATCAGTGTCTGATCAGCTGGGCTGCAACATCGGCACCCTTGATGATCAGATTTTCTTGGGGCTGGCAGTGTTCGGAACTACCCAGCTGCTGATACTAATAATGGCTACAGATGTGTGTATGGCACATCCACCCCCTATTGATTTGAATGGGGGTGGATGGGCAGTTCCTGGCCATGGCCACTATGGGTAGATGGAGCAAATCTTTTGTTGCTGACACCGAAAACAGTTGATCGGCAGGGGTTCTGGATATTGCACCCCCACCGATCAGACATTGGTGACGTATCCAAAATAATGATGAGTAAACACCTTTAATGTTTCCAGTATTCACTTTTATAATTGTAAGCACAATCCTGTCTAAAGCAATTATGTCACATCCTCAGGACACACCATAAATGTCTGATACATGCAGGTCTCTCACCTATCTGAAGAATGGGCCCCAGTCTCATGCTGTCATGTATGGAGGGGTAACCCTGCTTGCACAGCTCTCTCCGTTCACTGCTATGGTAGCTTCAGAACTCCTAAAGAGGCGTGATCAGTCACCACTCCATTCACATTAGTGGAGCCCCACCTCCAGGACCCAAATCTATCTCAAGAATGAAGCCCTTGTCTTCTATAATTGCAAATGGAGAGGTGACAGCATACGTGCAGCTTTCTCCATTTAATTCAATGGGAATTTTGGAGAAGCACTAGAATCGAAAGGATAATTTTTCTACATGGGCGGATAATTGACGGCACAAGCATTTATAAGAACGCTCATTCCTTTTCCCTTCCTCATATAAACATGTGGGATAGGCCAGCTAACTAATGCGCAAATGTCCTGCAGCTTGCGCCGCATGACCCCCAGAGCCGGGACCCCATGCCCGACGTCTCCTCTTCCGGTGCCGCGGTCGCTCTGGTGCCATCTCACACGCTTAGCTATATGGCTGCATGCTCTTGATAGTGCACATGCGCACCTCTGTGTCTTTTGGCTGTACGGCTGTGCCCAGCGCGCGTGCACACCCATCTCCGCTCTGCCTGCAGCCACGCCATCTCTATGGTCCTGGTGGACCTAACCAAGAAGTTCCAGTGCTCTTGCCCTATATCAGGCAGCCTCTTCCTATGGGAGGGGCCTGATTATTGTTGTGCATCCCTGCTAGGCCTCCTTGGTCTCTTCTTGGTCGCCACCCATATTCAGGTCCTTGCATTCTGTCTTGTGTGTTGGCCCTGTACTCTGCCTTCTGCTCTGTACCGTACTCTGCCTTGTGCTTCATGCCTGTACTTTGCTTCGTGTTCTGTACCATACTCTGCCTTGTGTTCTGTGCCTGTACTTTGCCTTGCACTTCGTTTCTTGCACTCTGTTCTGTCGTGCTTCCTCACACATGTCCATTCGTGCTTCCTAGCACATGTCCTGTCGTGCTTCCTAGCACATGTCCTGTCGTGCTTCCTAGCTCATGTCCTGTCGTGCTTCCTGGTACATGTCCAGTCGTGCTTCCTGGTACATGTCCAGTCGTGCTTCCTAGCACATGTCCTGTCATGCTTCCTGGCACATGTCCTGTCATGCTTCCTAGCACATGTCCTGTCATGCTTCCTGGCACATGTCCAGTTGTGCTTCCTGGCACATGTCCTGTCATGCTTCCTGGCACACGTCCTGTCATGCTTTCTGGCACATGTCCTGTCGTGCTTCCTAGCACATGTCCTGTCGTGCTTCCTAGCACATGTCCTGTCGTGCATCCTAGTGCATGTCCTATCTTTGCCTTGTACCCAGGCGTGCTCCTAGCATGCACCTAGCCTTGTACCCAGGCATGCTCTCTAGCACACGCATTGCTTTGCTATGTACCCACCATGCTCTCGTGTACTTGTCTTGCACTATCTTTAGCCTTCTGTACATCCGTGCCTATGTCTTGTACTGTTCTGTACCTTGCATACCCCTGTGACCACGCTTTGCACACTCCTGTTACCTGCACACTCCCAGTTGCATCCTGCAGATACACTCACTCGTGTCTCCCATGAGACGGTCACCTGGTTCCAGCAGTTGTGGTACCTTACCCCCTTGGGCTTGCCCCTGACACTTCCTGCTCGCCCTAGGTGGGTTGGTGTCACGACCCAGAGGGTCCATTCCAGGAGTCGTCACAGCAAATACTCATACATTGACTGATCACATCCGGATGGGAGAATGGAAGGAGAATGAGATATTGAATAAACTATTGTTTGCCCCTAAACGGCATTGATCCTTGTAAAAGGCATCTTAAAGGATCACTGATCACAAAAAAAATCATATGCCTCATATTACAATTGAAAAATATATAAAGTCTGTGTTGTTAGAGCTCAGCCATGTCTTTCCCATAACTGCTTGTGTCTGGCTGTAAGACAACTGACTGAAGCAGTATCCTCCCGCTTCTGCCCAGCCATAGTAGCGTGACAGACTGCTATGTATCACCCCATGGTGAAAACGACAGTGCTTCACAAAACTGTTAACAGACGGTGGAACTGGTCAGCAAGAGAACAACCTCTTTATTTTCTGCAAGATTCCTACCAGACTGACCATTTTATTACTGACCATTTTATAATCATGCAGAAAAATCTTCACACTAAACAAATTGCAAGTTGTACTATATTTCTTGTTAAATTTAAAGGTTCATTACTAGGTTTGTTTTCCTTTAAATGAATGCTGATTTTCGCGTATAAGTGCTTTACACCGATAACAATCATACCTGTTATAGTCTATGGGACCATTCACATGTCTGTGAGATTTCACGGAATGGTTGGTCTGCGAAAAATCACGGAGACACGTCTAATTTTGATCAGATCAAAATCGGCAATGCAAGTCTGTGGGTCCGTGAAAAAGAAGAAAGTGCAGGAACTTTTGTTTTTTTCCACGTACGAGAAAAAAAGGATGACAGTCGGACCACACTCTGGTCAATCTCATATCAAAGTCTGATCAAAATATTCAGACTGTTTTTCTTGTATGTGAGAAAAATGGATGTCTGTATGGGGCCTTACTTGTAATGTTGTCGATTGGTGCTCATTATGGGAAGAACTCTGTAATGTAACAGAACCTTAACTCCTTAACCCCCGGGCCATTTTCCGTTTTTGTGTTTTCATTTTTTGCTCCCTTTCTTCCCAGAGCAATATCTGAGGGCTTGTTTTTTGCGGGACGAGCTGTACTTTTGAATGAAACCATTGTTTTTAACATATCGTGTACTGGAAAACAGGAAAAAAATTCCAAGTGCGGTAAAATTGCAAACAAAAGTGCAATTCCACAGTTGTTTTTTTTTACCATGTTCACTAAATGCTAAAACTGACCTGCCATTATGATTCTCCAGGTCATTATGAGTTCATAGACACCAAACATGTATAGGTTTTTTTTATTTAAGTGGTGAAAAAAAATCCAAAATTTGTGAAAAACAAACAAAAAAATGACTCCATTTTCCTAGACCTGTAGCGTCTCTATTTTTTTCCGTGATCTGGGCCTGGGTGAGCGCGGTTTTTTTTGCACACCGAGCTGACGTTTTAATTGATAGAATTTTGGTGTAGAGACAATGTTTTGATAGCCCTTATTGCATGTTAGTACAATGTAGCGGTGACCAAAAAATGTAATTCTGACATTTTTAATTTTTTTCTCATTACGCCGTTTAGGGATCAGGTCAATTCTTTTGTATATCAATAGATCTGGTGACACTGAATACGACGATACCAAATATGTGTATATTTGCTTTTTTATTGTTTTATTTTGAATGGGGCGAAAGGGGGGTGGTTTGTACTTTTATTTTTTTAAATTTTTTAATTATTTTTAATAACTTTTTTCATTTTTTGCATGCTTCAATAATCTCCATGGGAGACTAGAAGCTCAACTACTTTGGTCGGCTCTGCTACACATAGGCACAGGCAATGATCAGATCACCTGTATGTAGCAGAAATGCTCACTTGCTATGATCACCGTCCATGGGGCGGCGCTCATAGCAATTTGGCAATGAAAACCACAGAGGTCTGCTGCAGACCTTTGATTGTCATGTTGACCCATCGGTGACCCACGATCATGTGATGAGGTCACCGATGGGTGGAGCTTCCTGTAAGCAATTCCATCCGCGACTGTTGCTGGCACATATCAGTTGTATAGATCAGCTGTCATGTGCCCGGTGTTGGCTCCGGCACTGCAGAAACAGGGGGAATCTGACATGTGCGTATTATTACGGCACATGTCAGAAAGGGGTTAACAGGACCTGTAATTTGCCAAAAATATGTCATATTTGTACCTGGTGTTAATGTTGCTGTTCTCCTGAATCTGGCAATCTGGCATTGTTTTTCTTTTGTTCCTGTGGCTCTCTGTTGCGAAGAAATGCAGCATTTTTTTTTAACCAAGTGGGTGTGGTCTTCAATTGTTCTCTGTTGGTGTTTTATTTTCCGCTCTGTGCCAAGTTGGCTAATGTATATAACTAGTTTTAAGAGATGGCCATATGTTAAGAATGGAGAGGAGCAGGAGCAAAAGAAAAACAATGCCAGATTTAGGTGAACAGCAGGTATTGGGCCGGGTAAAAAATATTTACAGTACGTGAGAGGTCCTTTTTAAACCAGATATTTGCTGCCTATATAGAGGTCATTGCTTTGTAAGGTATTAGCCTTTTTATCAAATAGTTTTTCACCTTTGATCACAAGACAGGATAAAGCAGAACAATAGTCATTGGGTATATAGGAGGCAGGGGCACAATGAAGATCCTTTGCAGCAGCTGCTTGACACTAACATACTAATAACCATCTGAAATCCTGGCATTCATGATTTTCCACTACATTTTACACCAAGTTTCCTGCCACTGGTGCACTATGATCTCGGGTAGGAGATTTTGCGGTCTATGAGATGTGGCCCCGAAAGAGTTAAATATTGACACTATGGTTTATATGGCACAGATCAGAGATTATGATCCTTTCACCCAGAGATGCATGCCAGGCTTAGGTGAATCGCTTTCTCCCATGTCTGTGTCGCACCATTCTGATTTATCCATGGGACATTATTCAAATGGCTGCCTTAAGCTATAATTTTGTTGCTTTTTTAGATTGACAAGAAAATGTGTCTGTCAGTTCGCATGCATATTCCAGCTGTCCTTTCAAATACTCCCTAAACCGCGCCATGCAATTTTATTCATTTATACGTTTAACTGAAATATAAGACTGGATCATATACTACGGTCCTAATTACATCTGGTCCAGGGTTTGGAAGAAAGACTATTATGAAGTCAGTATGTATACATGTTCTTACGTACAGCAAAATGACATCCACAATTGCACGGGCGAGATGGTACTCTGTGCAAGAAGCGCAGACTTAAATAAAAATGGCAATGCAAACAATATATATATATATAACTCTGGCAAAAATTAAGAGACCACTGCAAAATTTTCAGTTTGTCTGATTTTTCTCTTTATAGGTATATTAGCTGAAGAGCCCGGCGTTGCCTGGGCATAGTAACCAACTGTGGTTAGTTATAGCAAATTATAATGATTATATTGCACACAAAAAACATTTCACATCATATATTCAACACTACAGATTTGCAACACAAATTAATTGATTACCCAAGTGTTGATAGCATTATATTTTCAACTCATTCAAGAGCCGTTTGATAAACATCTTTTTTGGTTTTTCCTTTCGGTGCAAAGATGAACAGATTTTTGGCATTTCCAACTTTTGAACAGGCCACTTAAAGGTGACCATGAGACAAGCAAGGAGATTGCAAATCAATCCCTACTACTTTCAAAGACTTTCCCTGAGCATTGTAAATGGACATTGCAAATGCCAGCTGAACTGGAAACTCGAGGCGTTTACAATTAAAAGACAAAGCAGATGGAATGAGTGGAATTCTTGGAATCATCCTGTTGCTGAGCTGTGTATCTAATCCTATCCTGTGTGATACAGTCTGCTGAGCCATGTATCTAATCCTATCCTGTGTGATACAGACTGCTAAGCCATGTATCTAATCCTATCCTGTGTGAAACTGTCTCCTGACCTGTGTATCTAATCCTATCCTTGTGATACTGACTGCTGAACTGTGTATCTAATCCTATCCTGTGTGATACAGACTGCTAAGCCGTGTATATAATCCTATCCTTTGTGAAACTGTCTCCTGACCTGTGTATCTAATCCTATCCTTGTGATACTGACTGCTGAA
The DNA here is from genome assembly GCF_039654945.1 of Dendrobates tinctorius. Lineage (NCBI taxonomy): Eukaryota > Metazoa > Chordata > Amphibia > Anura > Dendrobatidae > Dendrobates > Dendrobates tinctorius. The sequence goes on along the minus strand of NW_027361746.1, from coordinate 4,833,136 downwards.
CTGTGTATCTAATCCTATCCTGTGTGATACAGTCTGCTGAGCCATGTATCTAATCCTATCCTGTGTGATACAGACTGCTGAGCTGTGTATCTAATCCTATCCTGTGTGAAACTGTCTCCTGACCTGTGTATCTAATCTTATCCTTGTGATACTGACTGCTGAACCGTGTATCTAATCCTTTCCTGTATGATACTGTCTGTTGAGCCATGTATCTAATCTTATCCTGTGTGATACTGTGTGCTGAGCAGTGTATCTAATCCAATACTGTGTGATACTGTGTGCTGAGCCTTGTAACTAATCCTTTCCTGTGTGATACTGACTGCTGAGCCGTGTATCTAATCCTTTCCTGTGTGATACTATCTGTTGAGCCATGTATCTAATCCTATCCTGTGTGATACTGTGTGCTGAGCAGTGTATCTAATCCTCTCCTGTGTGATACTGTCTGCTGAGCCATGTATCTTATCCTATCCTGTGTGATACTGACTGCTGAGCTGTGTATCTAATACTATCCTGTGTGATACTGTGTGCAGAGCCGTGTATCTAATCCGATTCTGTGTGATACTAACTGCTGAGCCGTGTATCTAATCCTATCCTGTGTGATACTGGGCTCCCCCTGCAGTCTGTGTCAGAGGGTGGTCTGTGTCGGCACGGTAATAAATTGTGCTATTTACAGCTTTACAGAAGAACGATAACACCATAGAAATGATAAGAATAATAGACCTCAGTTACCACAACTGTCTACAAGGAAAACTGTTGCTCATAGCAACCAATCACAGCTCAACTTTCATCTTTTAAACAGCGCTGGTGAAATGAAAGATGCTTAGCTATTGGTTGCAAGGAAAACTGTTCCTCATAGCAACCAATCACAGCTTAGCTTTCCTCTTTTAAACAGCTCTGGTGAAATGAAAGATGCTTAGTGATTGGTTGCTATGTGAAGTGGGCGTGGCTTGATACACACACATGCATATATACTTACATACACTCAGTTTTATATACAGAGTGAGCCATTTATATGGATACACCTGGGTGGGCCATTTATAAAGTTGGATCAAAACTGGCTGACTTCAAAATGGCCACCATGGTCACCACCCATCTTGAAAAGTTTTCCCCCTTCCATATACTAATGTGCCACAAACAGGAAGTTGATATCACCAACTATTCCCATTTTATTTAGGTGTATCAATATACATGGCCCACCCAGGTGTATCCATATAAATGGCCCACCCTGTATATAGATTTTTGAGTAAACCGTAAATTGCTCTTTTATTCTATAAACTACTGACAACATGTCTCTGAATTTCCAAGCACTAAATTTTGTATTTATTTTCAGAAAATGAGAAATGGTCAAAATAACAAAAAAATGCAGTGCTTGCAGACCTCAAATAATGCTTAGAAAACAAGTTCGCAATCATTTAGAAACAACAATACTAATGTTTTAACTCAGAAAGAGTTCAGAAATCAGTATTTTGTGGAATAACCATGATTGTTAATAACAGCTTTCATGTGTCTTGGCATGATTTCCATCAGTCTTTCACACTGCTTTTGGGTGACCTTATGCCTCTCCTGGTACAAAAATTTAAGCAGTTCTTCTTTCTTTGATGGCTTGTGACTATCCATCTTCCTCTTGATTACTTTCCAGAGGTTTTCAATGGGGTTCAGGTCTGGAGATTGGGCTGGCCATGACAAGGATTTGATGTGGTGGTCCTTCATCCACACATTGATTGACCTAGCTGTGTGGCATGGCGCATTGTCCTGCTGGAAACACCAGTCCTTAGAGTTGGGGAACATTCCTTTGCCTGAGCAGAAGGAATCAACTGTTTTTCCAGGATAACTTTGTATGCGGCTTGACTCATAGGTCCTTCGCAAAGATTAACATACCCAAATCCAGCCTTGCTGAAGCATCCACAGATCATCACTGATCCTCCACCAAATTTCACAGTGGGTTCAAGACACTGTGGCTTGTACGCCTCTCCAGGTCTCCGTCTAACCATTAGACGACCAGGTGTTGGGTAGAACTGAAAATTACACTCATCAGAGAAGATTACCTTGCTCCAGTCCTCTATGGTCCAATCCTTATGATCTTTGTCAAACTGCAGCCTGCCTCTCCTTTGCTTCTCATTGATGAAAGGCTTTTTTGTAGCTTTTCATGACTTGAGTCCTGCCTCCAGGAACCTGTTATGAACTGTTCTTGCCGTGCACTTCACCCCAGCTGCCATTTGTCATTCCTTTTGTAGGTCACTTGATGTCATCCTGTGGTTGCTGAGTGACATTCGAATAAGATGACGGTCATCCCGGTCAGTGGAGAGTCGTTTTCGCCATCTGCCGATCTGTAGCTTTGTTGTCCCCAATGTTTGCTGATTGACCTTCTTGTAATGGATTGCCATCTTAGAAATTTTAAGGATGGAGGCAATATGATGCTCACTGTATCCCTCTGCTGGTAAAGCCAGAATTAAGCCCTTCTTTTCCTCACTTAAGACTTTTCAACTCCTTTTGCATGGTTAAAAGTTGTTTTTTCATTCCTATTACTTTTGGGATATTACTAGCACTTATATTGCCATCCAGCTTGTCATATTGCAAGAGGATTGTGAACAACACAGCAGGGTTTTTTATACTTTCCTTCGTTAAATAAGATGTGGCTTAGGTGATCACAAAATCAGAAGCACATTAAGTAGAATGAGGTGTATTCTGGTTGGAATTCAACTGACACTGGAGTGGAATGGCTGTCAGACATATAGAGAAGCTGATTTACATATAACTGTGCAGTGGTCTCTTAATTTTTGCCAGAGCTGTATGTATATATATATATATATATATACACACATACTGTATATCTCAATATAAGATAGTTACAAACTAGAAGAGACAAAAAAGAGACTAACTGATTTATATGAAATTGATGGTAGATGAATACAAAGACAGATAAATACATGAGTATATAGACATAAACTGGGAAATTATATGTGGAAATAAAATATATATATGATCGAGATAAAAGGTAGATGGATAGATAGATAGATATATAGATAGATTGATAGAGAGATAATAGATAGATATTAGATAGTAGAATAATCGATAGATAGAAAGATAGATGATAGATAGATAATAGACAGACAGATAATAGATAGATAATAGATATATAATAAAAAGATATTTAGATACAAAACCTACAAAAGACAAAATGAGAAAAACCCTGCTATAATTAAATAAGTAAAAAGCAAAAGTGCATTTAAATCATACAGAGTTCTTAGTAATACTTTGATCAAAAATAGCATAAAAGCCGTCCCACCATCGACAAGGTGACTCTGTGGTCGGGGAGGTCCTACATTGTCTAGTATTAATAACCTTATCATGTGTCAAAGTTGACGTCAGTGTGTGAATAACGGCAGACAAAAGGACCATGTCCCAACCAGTGGACACCAGTCAGGGGAAGCCTTTAAATACAATTTCCAGCTCAGGAGAGGGAGGCCACACCCCGGCTTGCACAGAATGCAAAAATACAAAGAAAAAACACAAAAATTGAGCTTGGTTTGAGATGGTACACATGCAGCCTATAAATGCATGTTCACATGGCCAAAAAGCATACAAAACCTACAAAAGACAAAATGAAAAAAACCCTGCTATAATTAAATAACTAAAAAGCAAAAGTGCATTTAAATCATACAGAGTTCTTAGTAATACTGTATTTGATCAAACATAGCATAAAAGCTATTTAGATAATAGATAGATGATAGATAGATAAACAAGAAAAAATAAGAGCATCACACAAAATCACAATAAGGGTGCAAAGCCCCCCAGGCATGAACCAAACCTTATACAGGGCTTCAAAAATGGAGGCAGTGCACCATTCTCAGTCAAGATTAAGGGTGTTTAAATTTAATATTCCATCACAGTGATATTTTTCTATATATCTCGATAGATATATAGATGATAGTAGATAGAACTGGAACTTGAACTGGAGTGCTGTCTGATTTTTTTCCATTTATATTTTGTGTTGGACAACCGCATTGCTCAGGAAGTATTGCACTCAAAATCTGCGCAAGTTTGTGCTGCTGTCTGTTTTTTTCTATATAGATAGATAGATAGATAGATAGATAGGCTATAACCCCTTCCCAGGCTATAAACATCGGCCCCCAGTCGCTGGCTTTTCCTATCTGGCACAGAAAATTGCGCGGGAGCCTACGCCATTTTAAAAAAAAATTATTTATTAAACAAAAGGAAAGGACATTGCATATTAGGTCAGGGTCAGACATGCGAGAAACTCGCACGAGTCTCGCACCTCAGTACCCAGCACTGCCCTCGGGACTGGAGCGTTCAGCTGTATAGAAATACATGCAGCCACACACTCCAGTCCCGAGTGCCGTCTATCTATCCCATGTCTATGTTTCTATCATCTGTCTATCTATCTATCTATCTATCTATCTATCTATCCCATATCTATCTATCTATTATCTCTCTCTCTCCATCTATCTATCTATCTATCCCATATCTATCTATCTATCTATCTATCTATCTATTATCTCTCTCTCTCTATATATATCTATCTGTGTGAAAACATTATTCAATGGAGTATGTAACAAAAGAGGTTGGACAAGGAAATGACATCACAATTTTTTTTGTTAAATAATATATCTTTATTTAGCTTACATAAAGAACTTATATAAAAAATGCATCAAAAATGCAGGTGACCTGCCAGTGACCTCTGATGCAGATTTGGTGCAGATTTTATCTGCGGCAAATCCTGAGCAAATCCTGAGCCAATCCTGACAGTGGAAACATACCCTAATAGATAGATAGATAATAGGTAGACAGATAACAGACAGATACTGTATATATATAAATATAGATAGACAGATTGATAGATAATAGATAGATAGATAGATAGATAGATAGATAGATAGATAGATAGGTAGATAGATAGATGGATAGATAGATAGATGATAGATAGATAGATAGATAGATAATGGATGCATAGATAATATATATATATATATATATATATATATATGATAGATAGAAAGATTATAGATAGATAGATAATAGATGATAGATAGATAATAGATGCTAGATAGATAGATAATAAATAGTTAGATAGATAAATAGTAGATAATAGATAGATAGATAATAGATAGATGATAGATAAATAGATAGGTTAGAAATATCCAAGGAGCATCAGCAATGGATCTTGGTGCCATGCCTCCTAGGCAAATACCAAACCTTCAATACCAAACTTTTGCATCAGCCCATTTTCCTTTTTGAAATTTTTAAAATGTAAAATATTTTTTTTGCCTAAAATACAAAGGAAATGTGTCATCTTTAACTTTAGGTCTTCTTTAGAGATCATTTAATCTTCAACTTGCTTACCTGTTCACAATAACAGTAATTTTGACCAGCGGTGTCAAAACTTTTATATGCCGCTGTTAGTGTTGAGCGATACCACCCGATATTGAAAAATATCGGATCGGATTGGATCGGCCGATATGAAAAAAGTATGGGGTATCGCCGATTCCGATCCCGGAAGTCCCATTCAAGTCAATGGGACAGAAATATCAGAATTAAAAAAACCCCTTTCTTGCCTTGTACATCCTGTTCGGGAGGGGGGAAGAGTGTGGGCGGTGCGTGGGTGGACACTGTGCGTGTCTGTGTGTGCGGGCGGGGTCTGTACGGGCCTCTCGGGGGTCTGTACAGGCCTGTCAGGGGCCTGTGCCGGCTGCCGGTGGTCTGTATGGGCCTCTCGGGGGCCTGTGCCTGCTGTCGGTGGTCTGTGCCGGCTGCCGGGGGCCTGTGCCGGCTGCCGGTGGTCTGTGCGGGCCTCTCGGGGGCCTGTGCCGGCTGTCGGTGGTCTGTGCCGGCTGCCGGGGGCCTGTGCCGGCTGCCGGTGGTCTGTGCAGGCCTGCCAGGGGTCTTGTGTGTGTGCAGGACTACAAGTCCCATCGGGCGATGCCTGCTACAATGACAGTGATTGACACATTAGCCAATGATGGGACAGTAGTAGTCCCATCATCTGGCTAATTAGTTGAATGTAAAAAAAACCCATACATACTACATACATACTACATTCATACAGCATACATACTACATACATACTTCATATATACTACATTCATACAGCATACATACATACTACATACATACTACATATATACTACATTTATACAACATACATATATACTACATACATGCTACATATATACTACATTCATACAACATACATACATACTACATACATGCTACATATATACTACATTCATACAACATACATATATACTATATACATGCTAGATATATACTACATTCATACAACATACATACATACTACATACATGCTACATATATACTACATTCATACAACACACATACATACTACATACATGCTACATATATACTACATTCATACAACATACATATATACTATATACATGCTACATATATACTACATTCATACAACATACATACATACTACATACATGCTACATATATACTACATTCATACAACATACATACATACTACATACATGCTACATATATACTACATTCATACAACATACATGCATACTACATACATGCTATATATATATATATACTACATTCATACAACATACATGCATACTACATACTACATACATGCTACACATATACTACATTCATACAACATACATACATACTACATAGTAGATACATGCTACATATATACTACATTCATACAACATACATATATACTACATACATGCTACATGTATACTACATTCATACAACATACATACATACTACATACATGCTACATATATACTACATTCATACAACATACATATATACTATATACATGCTACATATATACTACATTCATACAACATACATACATACTACATACATGCTACATATATACTACATTCATACAACATACATGCATACTACATACATGCTATATATATATACTACATTCATACAACATACATGCATACTACATACTACATACATGCTACACATATACTACATTCATACAACATACATACATACATACTACATACTAGATACATGCTACATATATACTACATTCATACAACATACATATATACTACATACATGCTACATATATACTATATTCATACAACATACATACATACTACATACATGCTACATATATACTACATTCATACAACATGCATACACACTACATACATGCTACATATATACTACATTCATACAACATACATACATACATACATACTACATACATGCTACATATATGCTACATTCATACAACATACATACATACATACATACTACATACATGCTACATATATGCTACATTCATACAACATACGTACTACATACTACATACATACTACATATATGCTACATTCATACAACATACATACATACTACATACATACTACATATATACTACATTCATACAACATACATGCATACTACATACATGCTATATATATATACTACATTCATACAACATACATGCATACTACTTACTACATACATGCTACACATATACTACATTCATACAACATACATACATACTACATACATGCTACATATATACTACATTCATACAACATACATGCATGCTACATACATGCTATATATATATACTACATTCATACAACATACATGCATACTACATACTACATACATGCTACACATATACTACATTCATACAACATACATACATACATACTACATACTAGATACATGCTACATATATACTACATTCATACAACATACATATATACTACATACATGCTACATGTATACTACATTCATACAACATACATACATACTACATACATGCTACATATATACTACATTCATACAACATACATATATACTATATACATGCTACATATATACTACATTCATACAACATACATACATACTACATACATGCTACATATATACTACATTCATACAACATACATGCATACTACATACATGCTATATATATATACTACATTCATACAACATACATGCATACTACATACTACATACATGCTACACATATACTACATTCATACAACATACATACATACATACTACATACTAGATACATGCTACATATATACTACATTCATACAACATACATATATACTACATACATGCTACATGTATACTACATTCATACAACATACATACATACTACATACATGCTACATATATACTACATTCATACAACATACATATATACTATATACATGCTACATATATACTACATTCATACAACATACATACATACTACATACATGCTACATATATACTACATTCATACAACATACATGCATACTACATACATGCTATATATATATACTACATTCATACAACATACATGCATACTACATACTACATACATGCTACACATATACTACATTCATACAACATACATACATACATACTACATACTAGATACATGCTACATATATACTACATTCATACAACATACATATATACTACATACATGCTACATATATTTATATTCATACAACATACATACATACTACATACATGCTACATATATACTACATTCATACAACATGCATACACACTACATACATGCTACATATATACTACATTCATACAACATACATACATACATACATACTACATACATGCTACATACTGTATATGCTACATTCATACAACATACATACATACATACATACTACATACATGCTACATATATGCTACATTCATACAACATACGTACTACATACTACATACATACTACATATATGCTACATTCATACAACATACATACATACTACAAACATACAACATGCTACAGACATACAGTACAACATACATACATACAACATACATACTACATATATACTGCATACAATACATTCATACATTCATACAATACATACATATAGACATACAGTACATGTAACATGGAGTACATACTCACCATCACTTGTCACCTTGATCCCCGAAGCCAGTGTCATCTAGGAAAAAAATATGAAAATAACAAACAAGCCATATACTCCCTGATCCGCAGAAATCCACGAGGGTCCCACGCCGATCTCTCGTGGAGAACAGCAGCATCAGCTGATGCGACCGCTCTCTACGGGGCTCACAGTAGTGAGACCATCAGATAAAGGAGGGAATACTGTTTTTTTGCCCAGAGAAATGTATTTAGCAGAAGCCCACCGACAATTATCAGATACAGTAACATACACTAAATTGGTGGGAGATCCTACCCCTAAATATATAAGAGACTTGAAGTCTTTACTTAGGCATTATGTTATAAAAAATACTATTTCTGAAAAAAAGGCAGAAAAATTATTACCTGAATTTCCCACACGTCCTCACTGGTACCACGTACCAAAATTACATAAATCCCTCTCTTGTCCTCCAGGTCGCCCCATTATTTCTGGGATAGGATCAGTGACGGAGGCACTTTCACAATATGTAGATTGGTTACTACGACCACTGCTCACTCAGATCCCGTCTTACATAAGAGACACAAAAGCTTTTTTAGAAGTAATACATGAGTTTGGTTGGCAACCTGGCTTTTTCCTAACATCAATAGATGTAGAGAGTCTGTATACAAGGATTCCTCAACAATTGGGAGTTGACACTATTAGAGAGATATTAGGTACCATAGGGAAAGAACAAGGTTTTATTGATTTTGTCTGTGATGCATTGAGTTTTATTTTAACACACAATGCCTTCACTTTTGATTCAAAATGGTATTGTCAAAATGTGGGAACAGCGATGGGTACACCAGTATCTTGTACGTTTGCGAATCTGTTTTTGGGAGCTTTCGAGGAGAAATATATTTACAACATGCAAAAATATTTTAGACATATTAGACTATACCTCAGATATGTGGACGATGTGTTCATAATTTGGGATGGTACACAAGATATATTTGTGGAATTTGTTAATTATCTCAATGATGTGAACCAAATGAATATGGTATTCACCCATAAATTTGGAGGTGTTAAATTAGAGTTTTTAGATGTCCTGTTGGAGATCAAAGATGATACTATTTGTACTTCGGTTTTTAGGAAACCTATAGCCACCAATTCCATATTGCGGTTTGATAGCTATCATCCCACACATACCGTTAATTCAGTACCATATAGTCAATTTTTGCGAATATTTCGTTTGAATAATACAGTGGAGGGTCAGGAACGACAATCCAGAGAACTATATGAGAGATTGAGGCAACGAGGATATCCTGACCATTTATTGGACACCACACTTCAACAAGTGAGATCACATTGGGATGACAGTAGGAGATGTGTAGTTTATCAACAGAGTAAAGAGAGTAAGAAGGAAAAGAGATTCACCTTTTGTTTCCGTTATGGTCCGATGGATAGGCAGATTAGATCGGTAATTAGGAAACACTGGCACATTTTGGAACAAGATAGAGAGCTGTTTGATATAGTGTCAAGAGGACCACTTATTTCTAATAAACGTAGTACAAGGATTAGGGATGTTCTAGTGCAGAACCGGTTAATAACTCCACGTGATACATGGTTGAATCAAGGAATACCTAAGGGAAATTATAAATGTGGACAATGTCCTTATTGTAGATATCATTGCACTGACCATATACTACAAATAGGTGCGGTTAGACATACAGTGTCCAGTCTAATTACATGTAAGACCGATCATGTGGTTTATGTCATCTTCTGTACATGTCGATTTTTTTACATAGGAAAGACAATACGTCCACTCTATGTTCGATTTCGGGAACACTTCAAGTCGATAACAACGGGAAAAGGAGTGCCACGTCTTATTGATCATGTTAGGACTGTACATGGGATGGATCCAGGTGTCCTTTCTTTTGCTGGTATTGAAAAAGTCATGTTACCCCCACAAGGGGGGAATTTGCATAAATTATTATTGAAGCGGGAATCCAAATGGATTATGGATACACGGGCAACTGGTCCCATAGGTTTCAATGATAAAATAGATATGGCCATTTTTTTGTGATAACTGATTTAAATAATGCATTTCTTTTTCCGTAAATACTGGCAGGTTATAAATTAAGGACAAATATCTAGGGGATAATGTAAATTATTGGTGTTAAGTAATGCATATCTCATAAAAAAATATAAAAAAATATAATTAAAAAAATATATAGGTATTTCCTTAATTGGTTAGTTCTGAATCATGCGGTATAATTTGCCCTAAAATCGTTTTAACTAGGACAATACAATGGGCTTAGATCATCATTGTGACATAAATGGCCAAAAGATAGGTGTCACTAATTTTTTATTTTAATTGCTGGAGCCATGGTAAAATTGCATATATATATCTTGATTAGATCATAATGTATGGAAGCACACACTTCCTATGGATTTAGTATCATGCAGCTCTCGGATTTATATTAATAAGCTGTTTCCTTTGGAACAGATTACCCAGAAGGGTTAATTTGATAATAGGGGTCCTTTAGTTATGTTGATAATCACTCAATAGTCCTTGTAATATTTGTCTTTATATGTAAGATTATTGTTCCCGCTGCAGCGGTGAAATATGTGTGTTTTTTATATGTTTGCACTGAGCACCTGTCTGTTTTACTTGTTATTTATACAGCGGCTGAGGTAGGAGGAGTGACTGGATGACATGATTTGCTTAAGAATCCGTCATTTCCCCCTGCACTTTGACCCGTGGAAGCGCTCGAGTAGCGCGAAACGGCCGTTGTCAGCCATTTTACACTCTTGTTATCACATCCCCGACGTGACATGTAATTATGTGTCAATAAATCTTCACTATTATCTCGCAGAGTGCGACCTTTTTACTTTGGAAACCACACATATATATATATATATATATATATCTGGTACTGCAGAATATACTGATAGATTGACTGATAGATGAAACAGTTTTAAGATACCCAGAGCAGGGAAAGAGAATGCGATACATACCTTATGTGTTTTCATCCATTTTCTATTACACAAGACTTGATAGAAAGATTTTTTCTGGGGCTTTCAGGGCCAGACAGAAACTTTGGCAGTGGCTATATCATTCTCAATCCAACAATAAGTAATATACTTTGTTAGGATTCAGATTTGCTTGCCCCTTATTTGTGATTGTCAAACCTGTGATCAGATGTACCATTGACAAGTATTTCATCTGAATTTGTAGGTCAGAGTCTCGACAATTAAGGATCCCCGGTAAGTTCAAGAACAGGGTTGGATTAGTCCACCAGAGTAACAGAAGATTTATCGATTTGCTCTGAGATAATGACCCCCAAAGGTCCAATAGAAAACAGCTCCATTTGCAGGTGACTTTGGAACCGATCATTTGCCACTAGGGTCTATTTATATTAGCTGATTTACCAATAACCTAGTAGATCTTATGGATTGAATGTCTTGTAGGAGATGAAGCAAGGTCTAGAAATTTTATTTGGAGAGATATGTTTAATTTGTTCATTTGTTCTATTGTAACACTTCCTTGACACAAAAGTTACCATATATTTTAACCCTTTCTTGGCCACCATTTTGCTGCATTCAATCGATTCAAACCTTGAAAATTTCAAATTTGGCAGAATCCAAATTTCAATTATTTAGGAAATTCATACTGAAATGGATTCATTTATGGGATAATAAAATAGTTAATATCATAGTTCAAGAAAAATGAACACTTGCAATGATATTAACCCCTTAGCGACAGAGCCAGTTTGCAGCTTAATGACCAGGCCAATTTTTACAATTCTGACCACTGTCCCTTTATGAGGTTATAACTCTGGAACGCTTTAATGGATCCTGCTGATTCTGAGATTGTTTTTTCTTGACATATTGTACTTCATGTTAGTGGTAAAATTTCTTCGATAAGTCTTGTGTTTATTTCTGAAAAAAACAGAAATATGGCAAAAAATTTTAAAATTTTGCAATTTTAAAACTTTAAATTTTTATGCCCTTAAATCAGAGAGATGTGTCACATAAATTTATTAATAAATAACATTTCCCACATGTCTACTTTACATCAGCACAATTTTGGATGCAAAATTTTTTTTTGTTAGGAAGTTATAAGGGTTAAAAGTAGACCAGCGATTTCTCATTTTTACAACAAAATTTACAAAGCCATTTTTTTTAGGGACCACATCATATTTAAAGTCATTTTGAGGGGTGTACATGACAGAAAATACCCAAAATTGGCACCATTCTAAAAACTAGACCCCTCAAGGTGCTCAAAACCACATTCAAGAAGTTTATTAACCCTTTAAGTGCTTCACAGGAACGAAAGCAATGTGGATGGAAAAAATTAACATTTAACTTTTTTTTGGAAAAAAATTACTTCAGAACCAATTTTTTTTATTTTCACAAGTGTTAAAAGAGAAAATCAACCACAAAATTTGTTGTACAATTTCTCCTGAATACGCCGATACCCCATATGTGGGGGTAAACCCCTTTTTCAGCACATGGCAGAGCTCGCAAGGGATGGAGCACCATTTGACTTTTTCAACGCAGAATTGGCTGGAATTAAGATCGGATGCCATGTTGCGTTCGGAGAGCCCTTAATGTGCCTAAACAGTGGAAAACTCCAACAAGTGACCCCATTTTGGAAACTAGACCCATTAAGAAACTTATCTAGATGTGTGGTGAGCACTTTCAACCTTCAAGTGCTTCACAGAAGTTTATAACGTAGAGCCGTGAAAATAAGAAATCCATTTTTTTTCCACAAAAATGATCTTTTCACCCCAAAATTTTTATTTTTACAAGGGTAACAGGAGAAATCATACCCCCACAGTTATTATGCAATTTGTCCTGAGTACGCTGATACCCCATATGTGGGGAGGAACCACTGTTTGGGTGCATGGGAGAGCTTGGAAGGGAAGGAGTGCCATTTTGGAATGCAGACTTTGATGGAATGGTCTGCAGGCATCATGTTGCGTTTGCAGAGCCCCTGATGGGCCTAAACAGTGGAAACCCCCAACAAGTGACTCCATTTTGGAAACTAGACCCATGAAGGAACTTATCTAGATGTGTGGTGAGCACTTTGAACCTTCAAGTGCTTCACAGAAGTTTATAATGTAGAGCCATGAAAATAAGAAATCCATTTTTTTTTCCACAAAAATGATCTTTTCACCCCCAAATTTTTATTTTTACAAGGGTAACAGGAGAAATCATACCCCCAGAGTTATAATGCGATTTGTCCTGAGTATGCTGATACCCAAAATGTGGGGAGGAACCACTGTTTGGGCGCATGGGAGAGCTCGGAAGGGAAGGAGTGCCATTTTGGAATGCAGACTTTGATGGAATGGTCTGCGGGCATCATGTTGCGTTTGCAGAGCCCCTGATGGGCCTAAACAGTGGAAACTCCCAACAAGTGACCCCATTTTGGAAACTAGACCCATTAAGGAACTTATCTAGATGTGTGGTGAGCACTTTGAACCTTCAAGTGCTTCACAGAAGTTTATAAACGCAGAGCCGTGAAAATAAGAAATCCATTTTTTTTCCACAAAAATGATCTTTTCGCGCCCAAATTTTTATTTTTACAAGGGTAACAGGAGAAATCATACCCCCACAGTTATTATGCAATTTGTCCTGAGTACACTGATACCCCATATGTGGGGGGGAACCACTGTTTGGGCGCATGGGAGAGCTCGGAAGGGAAGGAGTGCCATTTTGGAATGCAGACTTTGATGGAATGGTCTGCGGGCATCATGTTGCGTTTGCAGAGCCCCTGATGGGCCTAAACAGTGGAAACCACCCACAAGTGACCCAATTTTGGAAATTAGACCCCCTAAGGAACTTATCTAGATGTGTGGTGAGCACTTTGAACCCCCAAGCGCGTCACAGAAGTTTATAAACGCAGAGCCGTGAAAATAAAAAGTCTTTTTTATTTCCACAAAAGTGATTTTTTAGACCCCAATTTTTAGACCCCCAAAGTTGGTAAATAGTGGAAACCCCTCAATTCTTGCTCCAACCCTAACCCCAACACACCCCTAACCCTAATCCCAACCCTAATCCCTAATCCTAACCCTAATCCTAGTTCGCCCTAACCCTAGCCCAACCCTAGCCCAACCCTAACCCTTAACCCTAGCCCAACCCTAACCCTTAACCCTAGCCCAACCCTAACCCTAGCCCAACCCTAACCCTTAACCCTAGCCCAACCCTAACCCTAGCCTAGCCCTAAACCTAGCCTAACCCTAGCCTAACCCTAACCCTAGCCTAACCCTAACCCTAGCCTAACCCTAACCCTAGCCTAACCCTAGCCTAACCCTAGCCTAACCCTAACCCTAGCCTAACCCTATCCCTAGCCTAACCCTAGCCTAACCCTAACCCTAGCCTAACCCTAACCCTAGCCTAACCCTAGCCTAACCCTAACCCTAACCCTAGCCTAACCCTAACCCTAACCCTAACCCTAACCCTAGCCTAACCCTAACCCTAACCCTAGCCTAACCCTAACCCTAACCCTTATGGAAAACTGAAAAAAAATATATATTTTTTATTTCATTATGTGTGCCAGAATAAGGGGGTGATAAAAGGGGGGGTTATGTACTATTTTTATTATTTTGATCACTATGATCGTTTATCATAGTGATCAAAATAATGAATGGAATCTGCCAGCCGGAGCCAGCAGATTCCCGGCGGGCGCACTGCGCATGCGCCCGCCATTTTCAAGATGGCGGCGCCCATTGGATGACGCTGGCGGGCGCGGGACCACCGGGAGGGGACGGAGGACAAGGGAGAGGTACCGGGAGGGGACCGGGGGGATCGGGGACCCTATTTCTCTATCCTCTCATGTGCGATCACATCAGAGGAAAGAGAAATTAAATGTAAAATCGCGGCTTTTTTTTTTTTTTGCGGTCGCCGTTATAGGGTTAATAACGGCGATCGCAAAAGCGGGGGTCGGTAAAAACCGACCGATTCATGTTCTCTGGGGTCTCGGCTACCCCTGGCAGCCGAGACCCCGGAGAAAATCCGACACTGGGGGGCGCTATTCACTTAAATCACAGCGCCGTGAATTAACGGCGCTGTGGTTTAAGTACCCTTAATTACAGCCGTTAAAAGGCGTATCGGCGGTCGTTAAGGGGTTAAGCATGCTCATGTACATTACAGATGGATTCTGAGGCCACATTCACACAGTCAGTTTTGGTGCAGCTAAAATAGACAGCGTCAAAAACTCACAAAAATGCATTGATGTCACACAGCCAGTGTTCAGCTTACAAATACTGATTTAAAATACTGACTAAAGATGGGCAGACACCTGGATGTGTGGGTCCAGCGGGTTCAGCTGAAAAGTTACAAAAAGTTCGGATCCCATTCACTTGAATGGAAGGTCCGAACATCCAGTGTTTGCCATGCCATGCCATGTGCATGACAGCGTGGCAAGCACTGCTTCTGATTGCTGGTAAAATCATTAGACAGCTGCAGTTCCCATGTTGTCAGATGACAGTGTGAGCCTGCAGCTGTAATCGAAGGTATAAAGTTTACCTCTGGTCACTTGTGTTGGCTGATGGGGCTACTGCTACCATCAGCCGATGCCTGCTACCGCTAATAACAGTGTAAAATTTTACACATCAACCCTCATCTAATTACTAATGAAAGACATACAAAACAAAACATGAAATGAAATGGTTTACTGTATGTAAACCATGTGTCATTTCATGTCGGGTTGGGGAATGATTTGACAAAAGCCGGCAATTGAATTAGCGGCTATGCTGCTATAAAGAACTCTGTGAAATATAAATATATATATATATGTATTCTATGTGTCTATATCTATTCTTTCGTTTGTGTTATAAACCCTGTCAGTGTGATTTTACTGTATCGCGCACTGAATTGCCGGCTTTTCTAAAGGACACTGGGTGCGTATTTCTCGCAAGTCACACATCTGGTCCGTGTGTAATGCGTATTTTTAGCGCACCCATAGACTTGCATTGGCGTACTACGGGCGTAGTACGCTGACAATCACAGCATGCTGCGATTGGCACGGACTGTAGAATACAGACGAGAAATATACGGCTGATCGGAGCTGCCCCCATAGAGAATCATTGGTCCGTGTGTAATGCGTGCTTTCAACGCCTCTCACTCATCCGTATTCCTCTGTAGTGTGACCCCGGCCTAACACTGACATCCTTGTGAAGTCCGTGCTCAGTGTCTGTACCCGAACAGTAGGTGTTCAGTACGGACTCCGAATGTTACTGTTTGGGTTCGCCCATCTCTAATACTGACCAAATACTAATTGTGCGAACATGGCCCAAGACTTTGTGCCATCAGTGAGTTTTTGTGAGTTTGTGACGCTGCCTATTTTAGCTGTATCAAAATGTAGCATCTTACATTTGCAGCAAAGTGGATGGGATTTATAGAAATCTGCCCATGGAGCTTTTTTACACAGTGTAAACTGATCTGAGGTGCGTGTTTCCAATCTTCAACATGACAATTTCTCTTACGGATACGCTGAGTTTTCTGTTCAGATTTTTCCCATAGACTTACAATAGGTGCAGGTCACAAATGCACATGCGTTTTTAGTGCGTTTCTGAGGCGGAAAAAAATAAATCTGTGTATGTAATCTGCACAGGACTAAAACAATAAAGTTATTGTCAAAGCCAAGTACCAGGAAGTATCAAAAACAAAGCAGCTTTATTTAAAACTTCACATGCTAACAAGAGACAAAAATCACTGAGTGAAAAACACAATAAAGAAATGTAAAATGTAAAAAAAACTGCACACAAAACCATAAGGAAAAAAATTCAAATGACCTAACATACATAATAGGTGCAGAAAATCTGCAACATCAAAAACAGAGCCAAAACTCATTGTGGGAACGTGACCTTACGGTATGTGCACGCAGTTTTCTAATAAAAATCACTTCAGAAAATGTTCCTTAGGCTAGTTTCACACTAGCATTCTTGGGCGCAGTGCAGGGCCACCGCTAAGCCCCGTCCCTGGCTGCGCCCCCTCCGGTCAGTTCCTCCTCTGATCGCATGAGGCTGCATGCGATCAGTGTATCCTATATTTAGCATTGGATACGCTGATCGTGTGCTGACCGTGCACTGCTCTGATTTTGCTGGTGCTGAGCTCTTTTGGCACTGCGCAAAAACGCACTGTGTTGCATTTTTGTGCTCTGAGCGCAGCGCCAGCAAAATCAGACCAGCGCACGGTCAGCGCACGATCAGCGTATCCAATGCTAAATATAGGATACACTGATCGCATGCGATCAGAGGAGGAACTGACAGGAGGGGGCGCGGTCGGGGGCCAGGGCTTAGCGGCAGCCCTGCGCTGTGCCCAAGAACGCTAGTGTGAAAATAGCCTTCCTTGGGCTTTTTGCACACAGTCTTTCTGAAGAGGTTTCAGAGCAGAAACTGAGCACAACCTCCAAGGTATTGCAGTGAAGATTGCAAGTTTTTGGAAGAACTTTTCTTTTTCCTGGAGCCGTTTTGAAGAGTTCTGGAAACATTTTGGAATTGGTTTACAATATAAATGAATTTAAAAAATTTTCAAGCATTTTCAAAGTGATTTTTCAGCTATTTTTAGCACGGGATCTGATCTAATAAAACTCAGAAAACTCAGTGTGCGCATATTCCTAGGTTAATCTCCTGTGGAGGGCTTAAGGAACTTCAGCCTGACACTGTGTATACTGTATCTCAAGCATCTAATGTAAGTCACCAAACCAACCACTGATGAGGACATTGCGTTTTCCTGCCTCTAAGAAATGATTTACATAATCATTTGATTTCCTAGCAAAATGCTTATAATAATACAACACAAAGTAGCACACCAGATGGGCAAATCCTTCATAAGCTAGCTAAACCCGTCAAGCACTTTTAATTAGCTGAGTGAATGGAGTTTTTTGAAATCAAAAGAAAAAAAAACAAGGTACGAGCTCCCTCATAATAAAATGTCCATACTTTTCTGTGAAAAATCCCATCTGAACAGCCCTGGCCGCAGTCAATCACTCTAAAAGCCACTGATGGTTAATTTGATTTACCAATATAAAATGCAAATGAGCTGGTTAAGTGGAGTGGCAGACAGCGCAGGGCTTATTTCAGACCATCAGGCTAAATAGAAGCAGACAGAAAACTGGCTTTGCAAGAGAAATTTTAGCATTTTCGTTTGATTAGTGCTACAAAAATTTAATTAGCTTGACTAATTACGAGACAAATTGCTGCACACTAGAGAAAAGGCAGAGCGGTTATGTCTGTGCGATGCCCGGTGTGTATTTTAGCCCAAATGCTATCAGCCAATTTGCAATGGCATTATTAAATGAAGAAGACGGTACAATGGCCCTCAGCGATAGTAGACTGTGCAACATATTTAATTACCAGAGCAGTACATGTGTATAGCCATAAGTCATACACATAGTTATGTAATATGAAAAGGAGAGAATGAAAGATAGAGAGAAGTGAGAAAAGAGGGAAAGATAAAAGAGAGAAGAGAGAAAAAGAGGAGAAAAGGGAGAGAAGAAATAAAAGACAGAGGAGAGAGAGATACCAAGATAAGAGGAGAAAATGGAGAGAAGAAATAGAAGACAGAAGAGAGAGATACCAAGAGAAGTGAGGAGATAAGAGAAGAGAAGAAAAAGAGGAGAAAAGGAAGAGAAGAAATAAAAGAGAGAGATACTAAGATAAGAGGAGAAAAGGAAGAGAAGAAATAAAAGACAGAGAAGAGAAGAGATACTAACAGAAGAGAGGAGGTGAGAGAAGAGGAGAAAAAGAGAAGAAAAGGGTGAAAAGAAATAAAAGACAGAAGACAAAAGAGATACTAAGAGAAGAGAGGAGATGAGAGAAGAGTAGAAAAGGGAGAGATGAAACAGAAGACAGAGGATAGAAGAGAAACTAAGAGAAGAGAAGATATGAGAGAAGAGAATTAAAATGGACAGAAAGGGAGATAGTAAAGAGAGAGTGAGAGACACAGAGAGAGAAGTGAAAAAGAAAGAAAGATAAAGGAGAGAAAATAGAAAAAGAAAAAGGGGAGAGGAGAAAAAATAGAATAGAGGGGAGAGAAGAGAGACAAAAGATAATAAGAGGAGAAGAGATGGTAAGTAAAAAGAAGAGACTGAAAGGAAAATAGAAGAGAGAAAGATACTTGAAAAGAGATGAAGATATAGGAAAGGAGAGAAAAAAAGAGAAAAGAGAGAGATGAATAGAAGAGAGAGGAGAGAAGATATACTAAGAGCAGTGAGAAGAGAAGAAAAAACAGCGAGAAAGGAAGATGGAAAAGAAAGAAAGACTGTAAGAGAGACACAGAGAAAGAAGTGAAAAAGATAAAGATAAATGAGAGTAGAGAGAAAAAGAGAAACAAGGAGAAAAGGGAGAGGAAATGAAATTGTAGAAAGAGGAGAGGCAAGGAGAGAAGAGAGAAGGCATAGTAAAAAAGTAGGATAGAAAACAAGAAAAAGGAAAGTTTAAGGGAGATTGAAGAGAGAAAGAGAAAGATAGTGCTTTCAGTTCTGCTGAGGCTTATAGGTGAATAGGTGATTATTTGGAGTGTTGGACTTGTTTGTAAACTGGACAACTCCTTGACAGAATATTAATCTTTGCTTCTGACATATCTGCTTAAGGAAATCCTTTAAATTCTTTTAGTCATGCAAGCTTAACTATTCCTCTGTTAGTCTTCCTGCAAATGCATTACGAAATGAACAATTGACAATTTTTGAAACTGCCAAATTATATCACACCACTGCATTGATATACCTTACTGAGTTACACAAAAATATGTAAATGCAACTTTTTGTCTACAGCACAAAGTAGAGTGATTTTATCAAGTAAAGTCACTGCTACAGCTGTCATGTGAAAAAAAGCATAAGTGAAAGCCTCCATAAAAAAAACCCTTCAATTCTCAAAGTCAGTGATGTATATTCAGCAATGTAATATTCATTATGACATATCAAAAAATCATTTTCTCTGGATTTCCCCTTTAAGCTTCTGAGAAGTGATTACATCCTACTTGAGTCATCTATTACACATATCATTTTCAAATTACAGTTTTACCAGCTTTTAGACGTACAACTATAAATGGAAGCCTTTAAGAGCAGATACTGAATTACTAGTAGTCGGTGATTCTAAGTGAATATTAGTGGGGTGGTAACATGTATTATCATGAAAAACATTGCGGAAAATCCTGCTTCATTTATCTGAAATAGAAAATTGCAAGCTAGCTGATGACATCTGCTGCCATGATTCTAAAATCAGAGCCTTTCATACTGAATGTTCCTGTATGTCCTGGAAATATTTGTCTATGAATATATTTTCTTCAGTTATAAGTATGCCAGATATGTTGTAACTCCTACTGTAACCGTTGAACTATGCATTAACATTTGTACATGGCCCCGCTTAACTGTAACGTGCTGCAGAATATGTTGGCGCTATTATTATTATTATTATTAATAATAATAATCTCAAACCGAAGACTTGATGGATGAACGATCTGTAGGAAGATCGATCTTGTGCAAGCTTAGATTGGTCCACCATGGTCTTCTCCGCAGATTTCTTGATTATATCAAGCCATCAGGTTGCTCATCTTCCTCTTCAACTTTTTCCTTTTATTCTTCCGGCCGTGATGTCCTTATTATTCCTCTCTTTGTATAATGTGTCCAAAATAGGCAAATCGCAGCCTGGTGATCCTTGATTCCAGTGACATGTCTGGCTTCATTTGTTACAAAATTGATTTGTTTGTTCTTCTTGCCACCCCTGGTATTGATAGCATTCTTCTCCGGGATCACGTTTCAAAGGGGCGTGATAAAATAAATTATTATTTTAATAAGTTTCATATAAAGCTGTATACAAATATTAGACATGATTGAATCCATTTAAAGGAAGTCGAAATGAAGAAGAACTTTATGAAATTAACAAGTCCCGTGAGTTCAATTTATGATATGATTCATATGAATTGCCAAAAATAAAACCACCACCCTTTTACAGATAGGAGAAGAATGCTTCAGTCACAGAAGGCTGAAATTACTCCAGGCGTGATCTTCCCTATAATACATTGCAGCTATCACATAGCATCATGGCATCGTCCAGACTGAAAACTTTTTATCCATAGACATGGATTACAGTGTGGGACAGAACGACAGACAGGTAAGGGAAATGGTTGTTTTTTTATTTTTGTTTTTTTACTGGACACAAAGGCATCAATGGAATGGGTGTTAGGTGTGAATAACTGTTTCTTATTTTTAAATAAAAATGTGTTTTTTAATTTCAAATAAAGGACTTTATTCTGGCTATGTGTTTATTTACAATATAACTATAGGATTACTAATGGATAGACATCTTATAGACATCTCTCCATTACTAAGCAGTGGGCTTGATGTCACCTGACAATGTAAGGATGACATCAACCTCACAAATATGAACCCTACTTGCCACCATCACAGGGCAAGTGGGAAGAGATGGGCAGAGAACTGGAATTGGTGCATATAATAGATGCGTCTTTTCTGAGCGGCTGTGGGCTACTATTTTTAGGCTGGGGGGTCAATATCTACTACCAGTCTAGGAATACCAGCCCCAGCTATTTGCTTTAGCTGACTTGTTGTCAAAAATAGGGGGACCCAATGCCATTTTATGAAATTATTTTTTAAATAATTTAAAAAAATGACATGGTGACCACTCCATTCTTGATAACCAGCCTTGCTAACGCTGACAACTGAGGTTTGCAGCTCAAAGCTGTCAGTTTTGCCTGGTTGGTTATCAAAATATAGGGGTACAGACCCCTTTTTTTAATTATTTATGTAGAGCATAGGCACCGGCTGATGAATACTCCCATCAGCTTCCACCTGCTCTCGCCGTTGCTAGCGGCAGGAAGCGTAGGCTCATGGGAGTAGTAGTCACATCAGCCGACGACAGTAAGCCAACGCCAGTGATCAGAGGTAAACTTTTTACCTTCAATCACAGCTGCAGGCTCATGCTGTCACTTGACAATATGGGAACCGCAGCTCTCTGATTGGGGGTAATGATTTTACCGCCTATCAGAGCTGCCAGTGTTTCTTGTGCTGTCATCTACAGTACATGACAGCATGAGAAACACCCAGTGTTCCTGGTGTCAAATCTGAACAGTAACATGGACTTCCTGGTGAAGTCCATGTTCAGGGTCTGTGCCCAAACAGTAGGCTTTCCATACAGGCCCAAAACTTTACTATTCGGATTCGCTCATCTCTATTCGCAACCTTCTCCATTCTGACAGTGCGTGAAAATCAGATTTTTTCACAGATCCATTCACTGGCATTGTTGATTTTCATCCGACCTTTGGTTCAAAATCGGAAATGTCTCTGAAATTTTCTGTGGATTTCTTGATTGACAAAAAATCATGGACATGAGAATGACCCCATAGGCTATCAAAGTTGGGAGTGCTATCTGTGAAAAACACAAATAGTGCTGATACGTGAAAGTCAGACTAGTGAATGATCCCTAATACAGTTATTCAATTGACAGGAGGAGAATGAGATATACAGTAAGAGGTCCCAGGAGCAGAGCCGGACTCAGTGTGATTGATTGATTGATGGTGTAGTTGGCATCTGTCCTGCTGCATTTGAATTCAAATTACAATACACAGTTCCTCTTTGTTTTTAATACACTAGAAAGCAGCAGCAAGACAGCAATATATGTTTTACATAAATAAACATATTGAAATCACTGTCTGTCAGTGAAGGTGTGCTTGCTTGTCAAAAGATGCTACACGTGTTTTTGCATTTCTTGTGCAATTGGTTTTAAGAAGGGAGAACTAAGAGTTTTTTGAAAAAACAAAAGTAGATTCCCTAAAATCCAGACATTTAACTGTGTCTATCTAACATAACGTGTCTATCTAGCAAAAAGTTTTACTAATCGAATTTTCAATCTATACACACTAAACCAATACATGTCATGTGTACCTACCTAGCATTTATTATCACATCAGTTAAATATGTGGCCTGCATTTTTTTTTGCCCACCAAAATTATGTCAAGAAGTAGGCTATGACACTACAAAAATATTATTTGGAGGACTAAAATTGCAAAATATTTAGCACAATGATATATGATGCGTGTGGCGGACAAAACACAGTGTTAAATATATGAACCGTAGCTAAATATTTTTTGGCCAGATAAATATTTTTTGAGCAGCTAAATATTTTTTGGCAGACAAATTTTTTTTGCCAGCTATATTTTTTTTTGGCACCTTAATATTTTTTGTCAGCAAAGTGGTGTCAAACATTTTTATAAGACACTCCAAAAAATACTACAGTACCACAAAAATGCCAGAATTTTCTGCGCACTTAGATGTGATGCATGGGACGGGCAAAGCCATTTATAATTGCTGGTTTTTCATGCTGTAATATTAAAAGGATCTGGCTGTAGTCTGAAGTGTCAACAAGCACAAGCATACAGAGAAAAAAAGGGCGCCTGGATTGCTTTGGAAAAAAATAATCAGAATTAAAGTGCAAATAAAATTATTCCTAGCCACTGATACCTGAAGCTAGGTATATATGTAATAGGCAGCAGCAGACTGTAATGCACCCTTTTGATGTATGCAATGTTATCTATATACCCACATACAGTGCCTGCATGCCTTGCACTAATTTATGCTCCCTGCCTACCTAGCACTGCAATCTATATACCCCGTAATTAGTCCTTAGAAAGACTGTTGGTTTAGCTGTATTTGTGGATTCTATGATGGTATACCCATACTAACTAATAAAAGCACAAATCTGTCCCTATCTCAGCAGCATCTCTCCCTACACTATCTGATTCCGGACATAACTGTGACGAGCAGGGCGTCGGCAGGTCTCTTATAGACCTGATGACACTGTATGGCCAGCCAATCAATGTAAGACCACAACAAAGATGGCTGCACCATTACAGTGCATGGCAGACAATCCCTGCATGTTGATTGGTTCTCTAAAGAGTGCCAATATTGCAGGGCAGCGACCCAAGCTCCGGCCGAATAATCCCGGAAATGCTCGGTGCTCGCCGAGTACCGTGAGTATAGCGATACTTGGGCGAGTAAAGAGTAGTGGCGAGCATGTTCGCTTATCACTATTAAAAATCTATCGGCACATATACTTGACTATTTCCAAGTGGGTCACTTGGAGAATTTGACTGAGCGTCAACCTATATGAGTGGTGCCAGCTGCATGTTTTTTGAATTTCTCAAAAATGGGTGAAATTCTTAATTTTATTAAATACTACTCAGAATGTTGATTTCTTGCCACCTCTGTTGTCTCTCAGTCCTGTGCTGGATCTGGCCAACTTTAGTGTCCCTAAGCTCTTCTGATGATAGAGGTGCAAATTTGCCCCTCCTTTTTGCAAGGGAGAGCATACAGATTGCATCGGTGGCTCAAGCCAGGCCGCTGGTATGAACTGTCAACCGTCAAGAACACAGTGGTTTCTTTTTAGAGGAGTGGTGTGCTCCTGGAGACAAAAGATGTGCCACATCCTCTAATACACAATCACAAAACTTAACAAGATATCTACTCGAATTATTAATGGGATGAGTGGCATACCACTAAAGGTGTCAGACCACATGGCTCCATGGGGCCCGGGAAACAGGAGTGACCTGGTAGCAACACTGACACTGAACCCTCCCATCTAGCATCGCACTTTCAACTGTTTCGGATACAAATCCATCATGCAATGTGGAGGGCTGTGTCAGGCCATCATACTGTGTTGGGATCACTGTGGGGGTATGTTACCGAGCGGGGGGGAACTTTTGTTGGCATCTTTGGCGCTATGATATGGGTATCTTAGTGTGTAAGAACACTAAGGGGTTTCAATAGGTGCACAATTATTTTGCAAGTCTTACAAAATTAAGATAAGATAAGCTCTTTTGCGACCCTTCTGGATATATACAGTTGTGGCCAAAAGTATTGACACCCCTGTAATTTTGTCAGATAATACTCAGTTTCTTCTTGAAAATGATTGCAAACACAAATTCTTTGGTATTATTATCTTCATTTAATTTGTCTTAAATGAAAAAACACCAAAAGAATTGTCCTAAAGCCAAACTGGATATAATTCCACACCAAATATAAAAAAGAGGGTGGACAAAAATATTGGCACTGTTCGAAAAATCATGTGATGCTTCTCTAATTTGTGTAATTAACAGCACCTGTAACTTACCTGTGGCACCTAACAGGTGTTGGCAATAACTAAATCACACTTGCAGCCAGTTGACATGGATTAAAGTTGACTCAACCTCTGTCCTGCGTCCTTGTGTGTACCACATTGAGCATGGAGAAAAGAAAGAAGACCAAAGAACTGTCTGAGGACTTGAGAAATCAAATTGTGAGTAGGCATGAGCAATCTCAAGGCTACAAGTCCATCTCCATCAAGAAGTTTAAAGCCCATGGCACTGTGGCTACCCTCCCTAGATGTGGACGGAAAAGAAAAATTGACAAGAGATTTCAACGCAAGATTGAGCGGATGTTGGATAAAGAACCTCGACTAACATCCAAACAAGTTCAAGCTGCCCTGCAGTCCGAGGGTACAACAGTGTCAACCCGTACTATCCGTCGGCGTCTGAATGAAAAGGGACTGTATGGTAGGAGACCCAGGAAGACCCCACTTCTTACCCCGAGACATAAAAAAGCCAGGCTGGAGTTTGCCAAAACTTACCTGAAAAAGCCTAAAACGTTTTGGAAGAATGTTCTCTGGTCTGATGAGACAAAAGTAGAGCTTTTTGGGCAAAGGCATCAACATTGAGTTTACAGGAGAAAAAAAGAGGCATTCAAAGAAAAGACCACGGTCCCTACAGTCAAACATGGTGGAGGTTCCCTGATGTTTTGGGGTTGCTTTGCTGCCTCTGGCACTGGACTGCTTGACCGTGTGCATGGCATTATGAAGTCTGAAGACTACCAACAAATTTTGCAGCATAATGTAGGGCCCAGTGTGAGAAAGCTGGGTCTCCCTCAGAGGTCATGGGTCTTCCAGCAGTACAATGACCCAAAACACACTTCAAAAAGCACTAGAAAATGGTTTGAGGGAAAGCACTGGAGACTTCTAAGGTGGCCAGCAATGAGTCCAGACCTGAATCCCATAGAACACCTGTGGAGAGATCTAAAAATGGCATTTTGGAGAAGGCACCCTTCAAATATCAGGGACCTGGAGCAGTTTGCCAAAGAAGAATGGTCTAAAATTCCAGCAGAGCATTGTAAGAAACTCAATGATGGTTACCGGAAGCGGTTGGTCGCAGTTATTTTGGCTAAAGGTTGTGCAACCAAGTATTAGGCTGAGGGTGCCAATACTTTTGCCTGGCCCCATTTTGGAGTTTTGTGTGAATTGATCAATGTTTTGCTTTTTGCTTCATTCTCTTTTGTGTTTTTTCATTTAAGACAAATTAAATGAAGATAATATTACCAAAGAATTTGTGTTTGCAATCATTTTCAGGAAGAAACTGAGTATTATCTGACAGAATTGCAGGGGTGTCAATACTTTTGGCCACAACTGTGTGTGTATATATATATATATATATATATATATATATATATATGGTATATATTTTGGTGGGGGTGAGGCAATTAGGACTTTTGCTAAAGCGCACCAAGACTTCTATGTAAGCCCTTGATTGGGATTCTGTGTGAATTCGACAGCATCAATGAGTTTCTACTGCAATCTATTGTAACAGAACCTTGGTGTTCTGGTTGAGCTCAGTAGCCATGTTTTCTTTAAGCCAGACAATTGCAAGCTATGACTCCCCATCTGCCGTGTGCCCCTAAGGCAAAATTGCCTTGGTGAGATTACTACCTCTGCACCACTTATTATGAAACATTAAAGTTTTTAATATCCATTTTTTGTGCTTTTACAGATGTTCTTTATTTTCTTTTTGCTCATATGTTGTCCCCCCATCCTTCCATTTTGATAATGTGGGTTATTACACTAAGTAGCAATAGGACTTTGTGCAACAAAATATGCAAACAACTACATATGGGCGGCTTGTGCCCCATTGAAATGCACTACAGAATAAGCCACTAAAACATATGACTTTTTTGTCTTAATCCTCTGAAAAAGACAAAGCATCTGCTTCAGGTTGGACTAATGATATAGATGACTGGTCTGTGAATTCTTAAGAGGAAGACAAATGAATTAAAAGTAGTGTAACTTAACATTTAATCTGCAAGACAATGCTGGAGACAAAAAATCTCCCAATGTGGGGCAACAAACTGATGTAAATTGAGGTTCTAGTGTTGCAAATAAGGATTCATTAGATCGACCATATAATTGTAATGACAAAAGACAGCAGGCCAATGAGGAATAAAAGAAAATCTTCCTAAGTGCAACATCTAATAAAACATGATCATCTGTTCATTTGTGAGTGACACTAAGCAGTCTATGTCCTCTCCTCATGAGATACGCCGCTTCTTTTATTTCACAATATATTCCCTAACGTATTAGTTACACAGTGGTATTAAACATTCAGAGTTTTTCATGATAATAGAGAGATACCATTTCAAGACGTGAATATATTTTAGATGCCTGAATGCATGTGTGTGATGTCTGATGTGACCATTTGCCCACCTTTGTGCCACAATGAATACCCTCTGTACCTGAACAAAAGTATAGTGTGTCTTCTTCCTTTCCTGTCATTCTCCTGACCGGAGTTTTGTCGCTTGTTACAACTTTTCGATTTTCTAAGAATTGAAACTTTTAAGCTAAGATATACAGATTCTAGATAGATACGCCGAGAGAGGTGAGACACAAGTGGTAGGGACTTTTGTGATTTTTAATTAAAAAAAAGTTAACTAAGTATCTACAGTAACTTTGCTACCGTATATAGCAATAAAGGAGTCACTGTATTGATTTATTACAGTATTCTGATTCATAGTTTTCACATGTAAAATTCCACTCACTCTGTTGCGTTTAAGGTAGGCACAAGAAATGGTTTTCAGTCAAATATTGTCACGGGGGCTTAGTTCAACTAAGGCTGAAAGACCCGGGGCCCCTGTGGTGTCCCTTTACTAGGGGAAACCCTGTCTGACCCTCAACCCAGGGTTTTTGCTGAAGGTGCAAATGCCTGAGCCTCCGACCTTTCCTTATCTCCTGCTCAGCCCTGCACTTAACCCTCCACCCTCCACCCAGTGAGAAGTCACCACCAAAGCTCCCACACAAATAATGACAGACAGGGAGAACTTAAACTGCACTGCGCCGCACACACACAGGAATAAACAGTAATGTGAACAGGGCACAACTAAACACAAATATGGGAAGGAGAAAGGATAACGACGGATCATACGACACCAGATATGAATCTCTCTCTCTCTTGAACACCTCCACTCCAGACCGGAACCACTTGGTATGAAACACAAGCTATAATCGGCGACGCCCATAGGCCAGCATGACTATTTAAAGACCGTGGGCGTGACTAACCATCCAACCTGGTCTCCAGCAGGATTAACCCCCGAGAGCCTGAAGATCAGGCCGGCGCCACTGAGGCTATAGTGGCTGGAGGTGGAACTACCTCTGCCTGCCGGATGCTGTGGTGTGAACAGCGTCCGACATGACAGTACCCCGTCTTCTACGAGGGACCCCAGGGCCCTCAAGACTCATAGGACCCGGCTTGTCCGGATGACGACGGTGAAAAGAACTGACCAGCCGATCCGCATGTATGTCTGAGGCTGGAACCCAAGACCTCTCCTCTGGACCATACCCCCGCCAGTGCACCAAATACTGAAGAGTACGGCGTACTACTCGAGAGTCCACTACCTTGGCGACCTCGAACTCTAACTCGCCATCCACCATGACTGGAGGTGGCATCGGCGTTGTGTCCACAGAGCCTACCACCTTTTTCAATAAAGCCCTGTGAAACACGTTGTGTATCTTGTACACTGCGGGAAGTTCCAACCGATAAGCCACTGGGTTAATGATGGCAGAAATCCTAAAAGGCCCAATAAACCTTGGACCCAGTTTTAAAGAAGGGATTTTGAGTTTTATGTTCTTCGTAGCTAACCACACCCATTCACCCACACACAGGTCCGGACCTGGCACGCGTCTACTGTCAGCCACCCGTTTGTACCTGGCACTCATGCTCAACAAACGCTGTTTCACCCGCCTCCAGACTGATGACAATTGGGCTCCTAGCTGATCCTCCTCCGGGACACCCCCGGAGACACCCTGACGTAAGGTACAAAACTGAGGATGTTGACCGTACACACAAAAGAATGGAGACTCTCCTGATGACTCTTGGCGGTGATTATTTAATGCGAATTCGGCCAGAGGAAGGAAAGTAGACCACTCCTCCTGGTTGTCGGACACAAAGCATCGTAAATACTGTTCAAGATTTTGGTTCATGCGCTCAGTTTGTCCATTAGACTGTGGATGAAACGCCGATGAATGTGACAACTTGATCCCCAACCTTGAGCAAAAAGCTTTCCAAAACCTCGCCACAAATTGCGTACCCCTATCAGATACTATGTCAGACGGTACTCCGTGGAGTCTGACCACCTCCTTCACAAATACCTGAGCCAACGTCTTAGCATTGGGCAAAGAAGACAACGCCACAAAATGCGCCATCTTTGAAAAACGGTCAACCACCACCAGGATGACCGTGTTCCCTGCCGAGGCTGGCAAGTCAGTGATAAAATCCATGGAGATTTCTGTCCATGGCCTATTGGGTACCCCCAGAGGCTGTAGCGTGCCAGCAGGACGGGTTCGGGGTGACTTAGCCCTAGCGCACGTGATGCAAGCTGCCACGTACGAGACCACGTCCTGCCGGATTTTGGGCCACCAGAAACGACGCGATACCAGCTCTAAGGTGCCCTTCACCCCTGGGTGACCAGCCAGTACCGAATCGTGGTGTTCCTTCAACACCTTAGGCCGAAGATGCAGGGGTACAAATGATTTGTTGGCGGGAAGTCCTGGTGGTACCTCCTCTTGGGCCTCGGCAATCTCCGCCTCTACCTCAGTCGTGAGAGCCGAGACCACTACCCCTTTCTGGAGGATGGGTACCGGCTCTTCCCGAGGTTCTCCCCCCGGAAAACACCTAGACAAAGCATCCGCCTTGGTGTTTTTAGCCCCGGGACGGTACGTCACAAGAAAATTGAAACAAGTAAAAAACAATGCCCAGCGAGCCTGCCTAGGAGACAGACGCTTGGCCGACTCCAGGTAGAGCAGATTCTTATGGTCGGTGATAACTGTGACCTGGTGAGCCGCCCCCTCCAAGAAGTGTCGCCATTCCTCAAAAGCCAGTTTGATGGCCAACAACTCCCTGTTGCCGATATCATAATTCCGTTCGGCCGGCGACAACTTCTTGGAGAAGTAGGCGCATGGATGCATCTCGCTCAAGGACGAGCCTTGAGACAGTACTGCCCCCACTCCCACCTCCGACGCATCAACCTCTACCACAAAAGGTTTAGACACGTCTGGTTGCACCAGAATGGGGGCTGAAGCAAAACTATTCTTCAGACGCTCAAATGCACGTATAGCCACCTCAGGCCAGTTCGCCAGATCGGCACCCTTTTTTGTCATGTCCGTGAGCGGTTTGGCGACAGTCGAAAAGTGTTTTATAAATTTCCTATAATAATTCGCAAACCCCAGGAACCGCTGGAGTGCTTTCAGACTCTCCGGCCTCTCCCATTGCAACACCGCTTGCACCTTAGCGGTGTCCATTTTAAAACCAGCTGCGGACACAATATATCCCAAAAAGGGCAACTCCTGGACAAAAAATAAACATTTTTCCAGCTTAGCATAGAGCTGGTTCTCCCGGAGCAACTGTAACACCTGCCTAACATGCTGCAAATGAGTGTCCCGATCGCTAGAATAAATGAGGATATCATCCAGGTATACAATCACAAATCTCCCCAGGACATGAGCAAAGACATCATTAATAAAATGTTGGAAAACAGCAGGCGCGGTGGTCAACCCAAACGGCATAACCAGACTCTCAAAATGACCCTCAGGAGTGTTAAACGCCGTCTTCCACTCATCCCCCTGACGGACCCTTATGAGGTTATACGCCCCCCTGAGGTCCAGCTTGGAAAACCATTTTGCCCCCGCTACCTGGTTGAACAAATCCGGGATCAACGGCATTGGGTAGGGATCACGGATAGTAATCTGGTTTAACTCTCGGAAATCCAGACACGGGCGTAACCCCCCATCTTTCTTCTTAATGAAGAAAAACCCCGCGGCTACAGGCGAGGACGAAGGCCGGATGTGACCTTTGCTCAGACTCTCCGCGATGTAGTCTTTCAGAGCTTGTCTCTCAGGACCAGAAATATTAAACATCCTGGCCTTAGGTAATTTGGCCCCGGGTTTTAGCCTAATAGCACAGTCATAGGCTCTATGTGGAGGCAGTTCTGAGCAACCCTTCTCAGAGAAAACATCCGCAAAATCCTGCAAAGCCTCCGGCAGGCTGGGCGTCACGGCGGACACACATGTGGCCAAGCAATTGTCTTGGCAGAAACCACTCCATTGTACTATGTCCTGAGTTTTCCAATCAATTACCGGGTTGTGCCTGGACAGCCATGGAAAACCCAGGACCATTTGAGCTGGGAGATTACGGAGGACCCTACATGTAACCGACTCAGAATGTAGGACCCCAATGTGGAGTTTCACCTCTGCCACAAACTCAGTAATCTCCCCTTGAGGGAGGGGAACAGCATTAATGGTCACCACCTGTATGGGGTGAGGAAGTTTTTCAATCTTAAACCCGGCGGTGTGTGCAAACTCCTCATCTATGAGATTGGTGGTGGAACCGCTATCCACAAACACTGATATAGGTAGCTCTCTGCCGGCGACAATAACCTTGGCAGGGAGCATACATTGAGATACCATCATGGAGGATATGCATACGCTCAGTTGGGTCTCCTCCATACCCTCTGAGCTTAACAGTTTTCCGCCGGTGTGACCCTCTTAGGTAGTACCGGGCAAACGTTAACATAATGACCACCTTTACCACAGTAGAAACATGCTCCGGACTTCCGGACTCCCGGAGCGCGAGGCTGAACCTGTGCCACGCCAGCAATCTGCATAGGTTCAGGGGACTCATCTACTTCAACCACACCTGCACCTCTGTTTTCCCCCAGAGGTAGCGTCTCCTGTGCCCCCTGACGAAAACGGCGATCAATACGTATCACCAAACTCATGGCAGACTCCAATGATGCCGGAGTCTCATACATCAGGAGGGCTTGTTTCACCCTCCCTGATACCCCATGAATAAACTGGCTCCGCAGTGCTGGGTCATTCCACTGTGTGTCTACAGCCCAGCGGCGAAATTCCGAACAATAGTCTTCTGCCAAGCGCTCCCCCTGGCGGAGGGCGCGGATTTTAGATTCCGCTAGAGCCAGTCGGTCAGGGTCATCGTAAATGAGCCCGAGGGCAGAAAAAACATTATCGACCGAATGAAATGTAGCAGAGTCAGGTGGTAAGGAAAATGCCCATGCTTGGGGGTCACCACTCAGTAATGACAACACCAGCCCTACTCGCTGGGCCTCATTACCTGAGGATATTGGCCGCATGCGGAAGTATAATTTGCAGGCCTCCCGAAATACGACAAATTTGCTGCGATCGCCTGAAAATCGTTCTGGCAGCGGAAACTTCGGCTCTGCACCGATACCTGCAGATGCCGTTTGCACCTTTGCTACTACCAGGCCCTGCTGCTGAACTGCCCCATTCAACTCGGAGACCTGTATGGACAGCGCCGCCAACTGGCGGGTTATGGAATCTAATGGATCCATGGACTCCTGAAAAAATGTGGGCCGATTATAATGTCACGGGGGCTTAGTTCAACTAAGGCTGAAAGACCCGGGGCCCCTGTGGTGTCCCTTTACTAGGGGAAACCCTGTCTGACCCTCAACCCAGGGTTTTTGCTGAAGGTGCAAATGCCTGAGCCTCCGACCTTTCCTTATCTCCTGCTCAGCCCTGCACTTAACCCTCCACCCTCCACCCAGTGAGAAGTCACCACCAAAGCTCCCACACAAATAATGACAGACAGGGAGAACTTAAACTGCACTGCGCCGCACACACACAGGAATAAACAGTAATGTGAACAGGGCACAACTAAACACAAATATGGGAAGGAGAAAGGATAACGACGGATCATACGACACCAGATATGAATCTCTCTCTCTCTTGAACACCTCCACTCCAGACCGGAACCACTTGGTATGAAACACAAGCTATAATCGGCGACGCCCATAGGCCAGCATGACTATTTAAAGACCGTGGGCGTGACTAACCATCCAACCTGGTCTCCAGCAGGATTAACCCCCGAGAGCCTGAAGATCAGGCCGGCGCCACTGAGGCTATAGTGGCTGGAGGTGGAACTACCTCTGCCTGCCGGATGCTGTGGTGTGAACAGCGTCCGACATGACAAATATCCAGGCTGGTTTATTGAAAACCTTCATAAACTACTTAGGATAACCAAACAATACAGCATTTCTGGCACAAAGTGAAAACACAAAATAAATAGTCCTTACGGTTGTGTGGGTTCACTCACTCAGACTAGTGTCCAGCTCTTGAGTTTTTAGCAAACATGAGCAATAATGTAGGTCTACACACTTCCACACACACAGACACTGAATGAGACAACTGGTCTCCTTTTTATCTGCCTTACCACTTCCTGGGGTGGGATATGTAAGCCGCTAGTCCCACCCATCTCTAAATGCTTGTAAACTCGGCCCTGACATGCCATATTAACTCTCTCAGCACTATACATGCTGGAGCCTGCGTTCCTGGGCTTACATCACCAAGGCTACAAACCTCAATGATATATATCTCCCCGTGAGGACCTGTCCAGCGGCCATATTACTACAGTGTGTATGGAAAGTATTCAGACCCTTTTAAATTTTTCATTCTTTGTTTCATTGCAGCCATTTGGTAAATTAAAAAAAGTTCATTTTTTATCATTAATGTACACTCTGCACCCAATCTTGACTGGAAAAAAAAAAAAATGTAGAAATTTTTGCAAATTTATTAAAAAAGAAAGACTGAAATATCACATGGTCATAAGTATTCAGTCCTTTTGCTCAGTATTGAGTAGATGCACCTTTTTGAGCTAATACAGCCATGAGTCATTTTGGAAATGATGCAACAAGTTTTTCACACCTGGGTTTGAGGATCCTCTGCCATTCTTCCTTGCAGATCCTATCCAGTTCCGTCAGGTTGGATGGTGAACATTGATTGACAGCCATTTTCAGGTCTCTCCAGAGATGCTCAGTTGGGTTTAGTTCAGGGCTCTGGCTGAGCCAGTCAAGAATGGTCACAGTATTGTTCTGAAGCCACTCCTTTGCTATTTTAGCTGTCTGCTTAGGGTCATTGTCTTGTTGGAAGGTGAACCTTTGGCCAAGTCTGAGGTCCAGAGCACTCTAGAAGAGGTTTTCATCCAGGATATCTCTGTACTTGGCAGCATTCATTTTTCCCTCAATTGCAACCAGTCATCCTGTCCCTGCAGCTGAAAAACACCCCCATAGCATGATGCTGCCATCACCATGTTTGCCCAAAAAGGGATGGAGTCCTGAAAGGGTGTGGTGACCCAAATAGGGGTGATGGCCCAAAAAGGGGAGGAGGCAAGTGCACCAAAGGACTGTTACCCCAACCATCACTGATTGTGGAAACTTCACACTAGACCTCAAGCAGCTTGGATTGTCTGTCTCTCCATCTCCACTCTTCCTCCAGACTCTGGGACCTTAATTTCCAAGGTCTAGTGTGAAGTTTCCACAATCAATGATGGTTTTGGGAGCCATGTCATCTGCTGGTGTAGGTCCACTGTGTTTTATCAAGACCAAAGTCAGCGCAACTGTCTACCAGGAAATTTTAGAGCACTTCATGCTTCTCTCTGCCTACAAGCTTTTTGGAGATGGAAATTTCATTCTCCAGCAGGACTTGGCACATATCCACATTGCCAAAACTACCAATTCCTGGTTTAAAAGCAGCAGTATCACTGTGCTTGAATGGCCAGAAAAAATGAATTGTCAAGCGTTTTGCATCAAGCAAAATCAACCTGACGAAGCTTGATGAGAAACATGTGTTGAGTATGTTTTCTTTGATAGGTTAAGTAAAAAGTTCCAGGAGGAACTAAAACATTGCTTTTTGATATGTAAGGCACTTTATATTTTGCATAAATTGGGGGAGTGCTGCCAATCTTTGGACACTAGATAGATAAAAAATAGATACAGGGGCAGGCATATCATTAGTGTAACCTGTGCAGTCGCACAGGGGCCTAAGAGGAAAGGTGGTGATTACCACCTCCAAAGTAGCAAGCAAATTTTTTCACAGACACATTATTGGACTGCAAATATGTGGGCTGTTCTTACACAGAGGCCTCCTTCAGTAGGTGTTTGCCACTGAATAGATGATAGATAGATAAATAGAAAAAAACAGGCACCACTCCAGTTAAAGGGAAAATTGTGGACTTTAATCCAGCGCCAAGTGGTGCAATGTTTCGACCTCACAGCACGTTTTTTGTCAAGCACAGTGTTACCATAGAATAGTGCACTTTTTATACGTATCTCTTCAATTTACCAATATACAAAAATTAGCATATATTAAATAAAAATCATAATCAAAGTGTATGAAAATTACATTGCAGTAAATATGAGAACCATCATAGTGTTTACATACATAAGGTGCATGTTAGAGTGCAAAAAATTATATCCAACCGTACCTACAATCATTGATACAGCTAGATTAACAATGATTAAAAGATGTGAAACACCTATGTGATATTTGAAATGCATAAACATTATAAATCACCGGGAACACTCAGACCCATATTGTAGTTCCACCATAACAGCGTATATCCAACCATACCTACAATCAGGGCCCCAGCTATAATGAGCCAAGTTGAGCGACTTGCTGAAGCGGCAGGCAGCAGGGGGCGGCATTATGAGCTCCTCTACCTGCAGCACCTACAATTTAGTCTCTGAGTCTGAACGCTGGTGCTGCGGCCGGTCCTGCAAGAGGCTGTAATTGATGGTCACAGGAGGGAAGTAGTAAGGGCCCCCTGATCATGTGACCCCTGACTCCTCCCCTCCTGTGACCTCATCACAGGTCCTGTGCGCACAGAGCAGCCATATATGTGGAGTGCGGCTCTGCGGGTGAAGGTCGGTGCTGGAGGCTCCATTATTCTCTATGTGGAGTGCGGCTCTGCGGGTGGAGGTCGGTGCTGGTGGCTCCATTATTCTCTATGTGGAGTGCGGCTCTGCGGATGGAGGTCGGTGCCGGAGGCTCCATTATTCTCTATGTGGAGTGCGGCTCTGTGGGTGGAGGTAGGTGCTGGAGGCTCCATTATTCTCTATGTGGAGTGGGGTCTGCGGGTGGAGGTCGGTGCTGGAGGCCCTATTATTCTCTATGTGGAGTGCGGCTCTGCGGGTGGAGGTCGGTGCTGGAGGCCCCATTATTCTCTATGTGGAGTGCGGCTCTGCGGGTGGAGGTAGGTGCTGGAGGCTCCATTATTCTCTATGTGGAGTGGGGCTCTGCGGGTGGAGGTCGGTGCTGGAGGCCCTATTATTCTCTATGTGGAGTGGGGCTCTGTGGGTGGAGGTCGGTGCTGGAGGCCCCATTATTCTCTATGTGGAGTGCGGCTCTGCGGGTGGAGGTAGGTGCTGGAGGCTCCATTATTCTCTATGTGGAGTGGGGCTCTGCGGGTGGAGGTCGGTGCTGGAGGCCCTATTATTCTCTATGTGGAGAGCGGCTCTGCAGGTGGAGGTGGGTGCTGGAAGTTCCATTATTCTCTATGTGGAGTGGGCTCTGCAGGTGAAGGTCAGTGCTGGAGCCTCCATTATTCTCTATGTGGAATGGGGCTCTGCAGGTGAAGGTCGGTGCTGGAGGCTCCATTATTCTCAATGTGGAGTGGGGCTCTGCAGGTGGAGGTTGGTGCTGGA
Organism: Dendrobates tinctorius; assembly: GCF_039654945.1. Classification (NCBI taxonomy): domain Eukaryota; kingdom Metazoa; phylum Chordata; class Amphibia; order Anura; family Dendrobatidae; genus Dendrobates; species Dendrobates tinctorius. Next base: position 4,795,438 of record NW_027361746.1, on the reverse strand, counting down.
GGCTCCATTATTCTCTATGTGGAGAGCGGCTCTGTGGGTGGAGGTTGGTGCTGGAGGCTCCATTATTCTCTATGTGGAGAGCGGCTCTGCAGGTGGAGGTTGGTGCTGGAGGCTCCATTATTCTCTATGTGGAGTGGGGCTCTGCGGGTGAAGGTCGGTGCTGGAGGCTCCATTATTCTCTATGTGGAGTGGGGCTCTGCAGGTGGAGGTCTGTGCCGGAGGCTCCATTATTCTCTATGTGGAGTGCGGCTCTGCGGGTGGAGGTCGGTGCCGGAGGCTCCATTATTCTCTATGTGGAGTAGGGCTCTGCAGGTGAAGGTCGGGGCTGGAGGCTCCATTATTCTCTATGCGGAGTGGGGCTCTGCAGGTGGAGGTCGGTGCTAGAGGCTCCATTATTCTCTATGTGGAGAGCGGCTCTGTGGGTGGAGGTCAGTGCTGGAGGCTCCATTATTCTCTATGTGGAGTGGGGCTCTGCGGGTGGAGGTCGGTGCCGGCGGCTCCCCATTACTGGGCACAGGGGGAAGTAACCTTTTCAGAGCTGAGACTATCTTGGTGCTTTTTTGTTGTCACTTTCTAAGAATCATAGCATTTTGTTCCTTTTCCTCTGATAGATACATATGACCCAAGTATGGAAAACAGGAAGTAACGAAACACATATTGCAATGCCCCTTTCCTGTCCCCACATGCAGTATAATGTTCCTCACTACCGTCACCCCCCACACAGTATAATATTCCCACAGTACTGCCATCCCCCACACAGTATAATGTTCCCCCTGTACCACCATCCCCCACACGCAGTATAATGTTTCCCACTACCGTCACCCCCCACACAGTATAATGTTCCCCCAGTACCGCCATCCCCCCATACACAGTATAATGTTCCCCCAGTACCCAGTATCAGGCCTTGGTTTATGCAGGACTCTGCTGTCTGTGCTGGTTCTCATTGTCCTGGATGAGGTGAAGTTTATGTGTGGGGTCAGGGAGGGTTTACAGTGTGGATGCAGCAGAGCCGTGTGTGCGAGGTGTACGGAGCAGAGCCGCGAGTGTGTGAGTTGTATGGAGCGGAGCCGCACGTGTACGAGGTATACGGAGCGGAGTCGCACGTGTGTGTATGGAGCGGCGCCGCGTGTGTGTGAGGTGTATGGAGTGGAACTGCATGTGTATAAAGTTTACGGAGTGGAGCCATTTGTGTACAAGGTTTACAGAGCGTGGCCACATGCGTATAAGGTGTACAAGGTTTACGGAGTGGAGCCATGTGTGTACTGAGTGGAGCCGTGTGTGTGCGAGGTGTACAGAACGGAGCCGTGTGTACGAGGCATAAAAAGCGGACCAGTGTGTGTAGGATGTATGCAGAGCGATACGTGTACAAGGTGTATGGTGGGGAGCATTCATACCTCCCAGCAGGACAGTCCCGATTTTGAGAGAGATACTGCCCCGGCTGGGAGCTTACTGTTCCCGAGGACACAGGAGTACACGGCGGAGCCCCGAGGAGCACTTTAAAATTCGCACATGACGTTCCACCGGAAGTGATGTGCTAGAAGCTGACCGGAAATTAGGTAATTTCGGGAGGAGATTGTGACAGAACCATGGAGGCACTTCAGGGAATGCTTCAGATCCATCACAGTGTCCTCCTCCAACAGCGCGGATAGCAGTATTGCCTTGAACTCGGGGATGCCGGCCATGTGAGCGGATCATGATATGTCCTGCATCGGGAGCCTCAGGTGGGCACTACAGTGGGAGCTGGGCTGCTATAGTATCTTTATAGAATCTTTCTTTCTCTCTCTGTTTCTTTATCTCTCTAATCTTTCTTTTTTTCTTTCTCTCACTCTCTGTTCTTTCTTTCTTCTTTCTTTTCTTTCTTTCTCTGTTCTTTCTTCTTTTCTTTCTTTCTTTCTCTGTTCTTTCTTTCTTTCCCCTCTTTCTTTCTCTCTCTGTTCTTTCTTTCTCTCTCTGTTTTCTTTTTTCTCTCTGTTCTTTCTTTCTTTTCCTCAGTACCAGTCAGCGTGCCCACAGTACCAGTAGAATAAGGGGGTAGGAAACTAGGTGGCACTGGTCACTTTGAGCCTCTCATACTTTTTATTGGTGTATAATCATATGCCCTGAGCACCCCCATAAAGAGAGCCAGCCCCAGACAACAGGGTACAAACAAATCACTATTACTATCAGTCCAAGTGGACAATTATATACGTAAAGGTAATGATGTCCCTGTGCCAAGCAGTGCGGAGGATCAGAATACAATGAGGAGACCAGAGCAGAGGGGTTTGGGGAGAAGAATTATATGGGGCCCATTACATTGTATGAAGTAATATATGGGGCCCATTATGCTGTATGAAGTAATATATGGGGACCTTTATACTGTATGAAGTAATATATGGGGCCCATTATACTGTATGAAGTAATATATGGGGACCATTATACTGTATGAAGCATTATATGGGGCCCATTATGCTGTATGCAGTAATATATGGTGCCCATTACACTGTATGAAGTAATATATGGGGCCCATAATACTGTATGGAGCATTATGTGGGAATAGGGGATGACTTTCTGTTTGTTGTGGATCTGACCGCTGGGACCCCATGATCCTAGGTAACATAGCTTTGAAGAGCACCATGTAAAATGGAGCTGTGGTCAATCATACGCACTGTGGTGCCATTCACATGTGGCTCTTCAAATAACTCCTTAAAGAGAGTGATATGGGGACGACAAAGTATAGCAAAAATTCACTGATCGGGGTGATGAGTGTTATAGTTTGTGGGCTGGTGGGATTTGTGTGGCAAGGCTGCATTTTTGTCCCAGTCCAGCCCTGTGCCAAGCCTATCATTGCCATTAATGACCCTTGTTCTGGATACTTCTGTGTTGCTCTTGTATGTGCGTGTGATGTCGCTAACATCCTTGTGTTTGGACACCTTTTTTTTTCTATTTATCTAAATCAAAATGTCCACTATTGTACTCAGTTTTACAGGATAGATATGAAAATTTACTTTGTGTGCGAGGGGGGGCGTCATTTTGCTGCCCGCCTCAGGCAGCAGAGAGGCTAGGTTCACCTCTGCCTACAATCATTGATACAGCTAGATTAACAATGATTAAAAGATGTGAAACACCTATGTGATATTTAAAATGCATAAACATTATAAATTTTTTCTATTTATATTTTTGCGTTGGACAACTGCATTATTCAGGACTATTGCACCCAAAATCTGCTCAAGTTTGTGCTGCTATCTGTTTTTCCTATTTAGATAGATAGATAGATAGATAGATAGATACACAGGCAAAAAAAACTAAGACAAAATGCAGTTAGTAGGTGCCAGCCTGCAGGTTACAGCCCAATAACCTAATAATGTAAATGCAAAAAAAAACATTATTCTTGGTCATTGTCTAGGCCAAGTCACTGATTTTAAACAACCCACGATTTTTTCCAACAGTCACTTAATATTAAGGACACTGTGGTCCTTGCTGATGTTGGCTCTTTAAAAGCATCTAGACAGACAACTCTGAAAGGGAGCCCTTTTAAAACTACATTAATTGCACACTATTGCTTAAAGGGGAGAGATTTATTCACTCTACTATGAATAAAACATATTCTATTAGTTACTTTTTAACATGTGACTACAATTTCGTCATTTACTTTTGGTGTTGCCCATGTAGCTTATGGTATGTTGGAGAGACAAAATAGGTCTTTAAAATCCATGTCAAACACCAGTAAACCATAAGGAAATGCCGTTTGGATCTTCCTGTCTCTGGACATGTTTCTGAGTCCGGCCACAGTGAGTGCCAGCTAAAATTCCATATTATGGATCATGTCCCCTCACATGAGAAAAGGAGGTGACAGGGGTAGGATCCTTAAAAGTAAGAATCTTGTATGAATTACGAGACTTAAAACCTTGAGGCCTACTGAATTCAATGTGGATGATAAACTCAGTGCTATTTCATAATTTATTTTGTGGAAGTGTTGCAAGGTTTGATTTGATTTTAAGTGGGATCTACATCCTCATCGTCATCCTCTCTATTCTCCCACTCATCACCCATAGAGTCCCGCTCCTCCTCTTCCTGCCCTGACAGCACAGTACAGTCTGCACCTCAGGTATCTGAGTCTCATCAGGATCACCTCCACCCCCGAGGGGGTCATTGTCTGGTGATGAGGGTCTGGATTCTGCTAGGATCCTACTTCGTCCGGCCCTGGATCCAACGGGAAACAATTTTGTCCATTGATGCAGATGCTTTCCTCCTCTGGATTCTGTGGAACTTTGGAACAATACTCTGATGCCCATGAAATAGAATGTGTGAACAGCTCTGCGGACTCACACATCTGTGGTTCACCACAGTCAGTTGGCCAGTTGGAAAGTTGTGATGCTTTGGGAAACAAGGGTAATTGGGGTGCTATCTCTGATGATTGTACTGTGTACTGTGTGTGATGTTAAGGTGGAGGAAGAGGAGGAGAGGCCATTTGATGCAGTTCTTGGTATCCACTGGAGCACATACTCTTTCTGACCCTCATCTACATGGTGTACCTGTTAGGGCTGGCGGAACGCACCAAATTATAAAATAATAGTAGGTGCGTTTGCAGCCCGGGGTCCACCGTGCAGAGGTGGTACACTGCTGCTAAGTAATGGCGGAAGAATTAAGCGATGTGAAACCAGTCACACGTTTGTTACGTCACCCAATGTGAACAGGGGCGAACTTTGTTAATGCACAGAGCCGCACAACCGCCGAGCGTAGATGCCGGAGCCTGTTAAGCTCACAGAGCCCGGCCAAAAGAGCGCACAGTGTACGGCCACAGAACTCTACCCCAAGGACACGGGGTTAGAGTGCTTCTAGCCCACTGAACGCGCGGCGTCGCTGCCGCGAACGCCGCTATAGATGCTGGTTATGGAGCACGTGCACTGAGGCGTGCCGAGTCCCTGGTGAGGACTGATGCCTGACTCAACCTCTGTCCTACCTACGCCTAAGCCTGGGCGCTAGCAGGCTAGGCTGCACAACACATGCATAACAAGGGTAGGGGTTTCTTAATGAGTCATTCACCAGAGACATTCATGCGCGCATACATCACTCACTCCACATAGTCTGTAAATACAGTCTTATCCTAGCATATGGCGAGCGGCCATGCGAACCTTTTATAGCCGCGAATGTCCGGGACCTTCCTGGCTTCTCGGATGGGCCAATCCAAACAGGAGCAGGACCTGAGCACGTGACCTTCGATCTCCAATGGGAGATCACTCCATGGGCATGCTCAGTGGCCCGACATGGGGACTTAGTCCCTGGAGAATCTCGCTGCTGAGCAGCATGTATTGTCATAGCTGCGCCAGAGGTGGCAGCAGCAAGCAAACCCACGGAGCTGGTCTGGGCAGAGCACCTGGACCGACAAGTTTGCTGAGCAACCTCCTCTGTGGCTGGAGAGCAATGGTAGACCACTGGAAGTAAGGCTCGGGATTCTCGCTGTGCAGCGACAGAAATCCGACGCCTAACAGAACCTCTGTGTGACTGCAAAAGAAAGGGAGTTGACTAGACAATCCAGTAACAGATGTTGTCTTTGGATAGGAAGAGATGGTGTTTGTTCAGTATAGCTTTTAGTAACATTACCACCTAACTCACACAGTTATTGAACAACACGCCTATTCCCCGTTCCACCACAACCTCGCATTTTCTCACTCATATTGGATGTACCCTTCCCCTCTTTTAAACAGCTGTTCCAAAACCGTAGGCCCAGACCTGTCAGTCATCTGTAATTCAATTAAAAATCAGTATTTATCTGCTGAGATAGTATGCCTGCACAACAATATTAGCCCAAAAAATTTTGATTAGGAAATGGGCCTGGTACCTGCACAACAATATTAGCCCAAACAATTTTGAATAGGAAATGGTGCCTAGTACCTGCACCCTAATATTAACTCAAACAATTTTGATTAGGAAATGGGGCCTGGTGTCTGTACCCCAATATTAGCCAAAACAATTTTGATTAGGAAATGGGGCCTGTTAGCTGCACAACAATGTTAGTTCAAAGGATTTTGATTGGAAAATGGTGTGTGGTCCCTGCACAGCAATATTATCCCAAACAATTTTGATTAGGAAATGGGGCCTGGTCTCTGCACAACAATATTAGCACAAGCAATTTTGATTAGGAAATGGGGCTGGGTACCTGCACAACAATATTAGCCCAAACGATAATGATTATAAAATGGGGCCTGTTTCCTGCAGAACCCTATTAACCCAAATGATTTTGATTAAGAAATGGTGTCTGGTGCCTGCACAATAACATTAATCCACTCCATTTTGTTTAGGAAATGGGGCCTGGAACCTGCATCTCAATATTAGCCCAAACGATTTTAATTAGGAAATGGAGCCTGTTAGCTGCACAACAATGTTAGTGTTAGGCGTCAGGTTTCTGCGTCTGCTCTGAAGGAATCCATTCTGCAGCAGACCGCTCCAGAGACTAAGTTCCTCTATGCTCCTACTGGGCATGCTCACGAGACGATCTCCCATTGAAGATCGGGAATCATGTGCCCAGGTCATGCTCCAGATCTCATTGGTCCATCTCGGAGATCTGGAAGGTCCCGCACGGCTATAAAAAGCGCGCATGACAGTTTGGCCATGCGCTAGTATAGACTATACTTACTATGTGTGAATGGTGACAGATGTATGTTTCTGGTGACTGACTCATTATAAAACCCCTTCCCTCTGATATTACGCATGTGGATAGGGAATTAGTTTAGCAGTCAGCGCTAGTTAGTGGCAAGCCTTAAGCCACTGTTCACACTGCACCACTACGCTAGCATCCGACATTGCGCTTGCTTTCTTGCTTTGTCGTCGAGTGGCGGTGTCCTATGCCGCGCTGCAGTTGCAGCCCTACTTGGCGCTCGCAGAAGCGACGCCGCACACACGGTAGGTCTAGAGGGACGCAGCTCCTCTGTCTTGGGTCCTGCTCCTGTGACCTGATACCGTGTGTGGATTTACCTGAGGCCTGTGTCACTAACAGGTTCAGCATTTTGTATGTTTTTGTTGCGGCGCCTCTGTGTGTGAACAGAGCCCGCTCTGCGCACTTCGGGTGAAGTTGAACGCGTGCACATTATACCGCCATATTGGCACCTCTGTTTGTGAACAGAGACCGATCTGCGCACTCCGGGTGAAGTTGAACGCATCATACTGCCATATTGCTCCTCTGTCAATACCTAGCAGCGGTGTAACACCTACTGCACGGTGGACCCCGAGCAGCGAACGCACTTTATTATTTATTTTTATTTAGTGCGTTCCGCCATTCATAACAGTTAGTACAAACAATATTGATTGGGAAACGTGGCCTGGTACTGCACCCCAGTATTAGCCCAAATAATTTTGATTAGGAATTGGGGTCTGTTCCCTGCACAACAATATTAGCCCAATTTTGATTAGGAAATGGGGCCTGGTACCCTCACAACAATATTAGCCCAAATAACTTTGAATAGGAATTGAGGGCTTATGCCTTTACCCCAATATTAGCTCAAACGATTTTGATTAGGAATTGTGAACTCCTCCTGACTGCATCACAGTATTGGCTGAAGCGATTTTGATTAGGAAATGGAACCTGGTGAATGCACCCTAATATTAGCCCAAGCAATTTTGATTAGGAAATGTGAACTTCTCCTGACTGCAACACAGTATTATCCCAAATGATTTTGATTAAGAAACAGGGCCTGGTGCCTGCACCCCAATATTAGCCCAAACGATTTAGATTAGTTAATGGGGCCTGGTACCTGCTCCCCAATATTGGCCCAAGCGATTTTGATCAGGAAATGTGAACTCCTCCTGACTGCAACACAGTATTAGCCCAAATGATTTTGATTAGGAAATAGGGCCTGGTGCTGGCTCAACAATATTAGCCCAAACGAGTTTGATTAGAAAATAGGGCCTGGTGCCTGCACTCCAAAGTCCTAACCAAAGCATTAGTCGAAACGTGATCATTTAGCGAAATGCACCCCCATTTAGCTTACTTTTAATAAAAATGCTTGGTAATCCGAACACGAATCCAAATTAGCTATGTTTGTACCAAATTTGAGATTGGTGAACCTTTTCTGAAAAAGTTTGCTAATCTCCACTCATTACTGCGCATGGAGCTCAATGGGGTTTACACTCACTGGGTTATACCATAGTGATTCCTTGGTCTCGGTTTTATCCTCCCTTTTGCGACAATGTATTGTAGTTTATTATTCATTTACCACTTGTTTTTATGATAATTATCATCTTTACAACATTCCCTGTAATTTGGGCTGCTAGATGACATGTCTCGCTAATAGTGATGAGCGAATATGCTTGCCACTACTTGTTACTCGCCCTAGTATCACGGTACTCGGTGTACTCGGCGAGCACTGAGCATTTCCAGGATAACTCGGCGGCAACTCAGGTCTCCACTCAGCTTTTTTGGCGGACTTTACAGACCCAGTCATGATGCAAGGATTGTCTGCCAGGCAATGAAATTCCGCAGCCATCTTTGTTGTGGGTGTGCAGTGATTGGCTGTCCACACAGCATCATCAAGGGTATAAGAGACCGAATGCCGCCCTGCTTGGCGCATTCAGCTCCGGATTGAGACAGTGTAGGGAGAGCTGCCGCCGAGATAGGGTCAGAATTGGGGATTAATTAGTGTGGGGTCTACCATCCTAAACTACTCAAATCCAGCTAAAGCATCAGTCCTTATAAGGACTAATTCCGGAGTATACAGGTTCCAGTGTTAGGTAGGCAGGGTAGTGTACGTCGCTGTATACACATCAGTGCAAGATCTGCAGGCACTGTATGTGTGTATATACAGTAGTTCATTGCATACATCAAGAGGGTCCATTCCCTTCCTGTGTTCTGGTGCTGCTGCTGCTACCTGTAGGATATATTGGCCATATATAGCTAGCCCCAGGTGTAATTGGAATACAGACAACACATTTTTTGGTGTGTTATCTCTGTGCCAGTTCATATCTGTGCGTGCTCAAAGTTTGGCCAGTTTACGGTGGTTTTCTTTTTTTGTCCTTGCTGTCACTGTACTTAAATACAGCAGTATTTAGCCAAAAAATAAAAAAATACAGGACACACATTTGTCATAGTGGTATCTCCGTGCCAGCTCAAATCTGTGTGTGCTCAAAGATTGGCCAGTTTAAGCCGGTTTTATTTTTTTGTCCTGGCTGAAACTGTACTTATATACAGCACTATTTAGCAAAAAAACAAATAAAGAAACAAAAAAACACATTTGTCGTAGCGGTATCTCTGTGCCAGCTCATATCTGTGCTTGCTCAAAGTTTGGCAAGTTTAAGCCGGTTTTTCTTTTTTTGTCCTGGGTGTCACAGTACTGATATACAGCACTAGTTAGCCCAAAAATAAAAAAAACAGGGCACACATTTGTCATAGTGGCATCTCCGTGCCAGCTCATATCTGTGTGTGCTCAAAGTTTGACCAGTTTAGGTCGGTTTCCTTTTTTTGTCCGGGGTGAAATTATACTTATATACAGCACTATTTAGCAAAAAAAGAAACAAAAAAAACAGTTGTCATAGTGGTATCTCAGTGCCAGCTCATATCTGTGCGTGCTCAAAGTTTGGCCAGTTTACGGCGGTTTTCTTTTTTTGTCCTGGGTGTCATTGTACTTACATACAGCAGTATTTAACTAAAAAATAAAAAGATACAGGCCACACATTTTTCGGTGTGGTATCTCTGTGCGAGCTCATATCTGTGCGTGCTCAAATTTTGGCCAGTTTAGGCCGGTTTTCCTTTTATTGTCCGGGGTGTCACAGTACTAATATACAGCACTAGTTATCCCAAAACGAAAAAGAAAACAGGGCACACATTTGACATATTGGTGTCTCCATGCTAGCTCATATCTGTGCGCGCTCAATGTTTGGCCAGTTTACGGCAGTTTTCTTTTCTTGTCCTAGGTGTCACTTTACTTACATACAGCAGTCTTTAGCCAAAAAATAAAAAAAATACAGGCCACACATTTTTTGGTGTGGTATCTCAGTGCCAGCTGAAATCTGTGCATGCTCAAAGCTTCGCCAATTTAGGCCGGTTTTCCTTTTTTTGTCCTGGTTGTCACAGTACTGATATACAGCTTTAGTTTTCCCAAAAATGAAAAAAGGGCACACATTTGTCATAGTGGTATAGCCGTGCAGCTGATATCTGTGCGTGCTCAAAGTTCGCCCAGTTTAGGCCAAAACATTGTATTTTTTTGCAGTCTGTTAACATAATTATGAAATCTGATAAGGCCAAAAACATTTTTACCTAAAGTCCAGATAGCAAGCACACGTACCACATACAAGTTGCCTCCCAAATCACCCTTTTGTAGTGAACATGTATAATATTCTAGTCCATTTACAATGGGCAAGGTGCGTGGCAAGGGACGGGGAAGTAGACGTGATGGTGACGGTATTGGGTTGCATATTACTTGGTAGCAGGGCAGGCCTTGCAGTCAATGCATAAGAAAACAGAATGGGAGTACAAAATGAATAATGTGAAATGGATTTTTCTGTGCCCTTCCAGTACCTGGGTTCAAAGGCTTATTGGGGTGCATATGACTTGGTAGCAAGGCAGGCCTTATAGTCAATGAATAAGAAAACAGAATAGGAAGTGGATTTTCCTGTGCCCATCCAGTACCTAGGTTCAAAGGCTTATTGGGGTGTATATAACTTGGTAGCATGGCAGGCCTTGCAGTCAACGCATAAGAAAAGAGTATGGGAGTACAAAATGAATAATGTGAAGTGGACTTTACTGTGCCCATCCAGTACCTGGGTTCAAAGGCATATTGGGGTGCATATGACTTGGTAGCAGGGCAGGCCTTGCATTCAATGGAACATTTTTTATGGAAGTCCTCCTGTACATCTCGTGAAAGAGGTATTGGGGTGCATCGTAATTCTTGACAGCCCAGCCAGTCACTTCATAGGCAATAGCAGCATAGGAGACCCACTGTTTAATAATGGACCTTTAAACAGATTAATGCTGCCTGATGCCCCTGTAAAAATAGGCTCTGTGACTTTAAGAGTCCCTCCTTCATAAATGAAGCAAGATATGTCTGCTTATGTGTCACACACCACTTGGCCAGCTAGGGTTGGTAAATGTTGCAATGACATTTCCCAGTGAATGTATTTGTTTTGGTTGAAAGCAATGTTAGAGTTGAAAAAAGCTTCAAAAATGCTGCATCTGAACATAGCCCTAGTGGTGGGGGAACATTATGGTCTGGGGTTAATTATTTTGCCTTATATACAAGTCATTAACCTGGAAAGGATGTACCTTAACATATTTCCCAGCAAAATACGTTTTGATTTAGTTTTAACACACAGTAATCTCCAGCGATCTCAGGCAGGAAGGTGGTTATAAAAAATATTCCTTTATTTCTTTTCGTTAAAAGAACACATTACAGGTAGTGGATACCCCAGTGGATGGTAAAAAATCCAACGCGTTTCAACTCAAAAGAGTCTTAATCATGGATTCATGAACCTGCATCAGAAAAGAAATAAAGGAATATTTTTTATAACTACCTTCCTGCCTGAGATCGCTGGAGATTACTGTGTGTTTGGACTTGTATCCGCCAGGCCAGGGCGGCTCCGTGCCACGATGTGGTTCCTGCTATCCGGAGGACGCTAATGGGTGAGCTGAAACATTTTTTTCATATTGATTTAGTTTTGGTTTGTTTTTTGGTGCACTGGTAGTAATGGCATGAATCTCTGTCAACATTGTATAAAGCTGTGAACTAGGAGTCAGGAATGCTTCCAGGGGCTATCCCGATGATGTCCCCATGTCATTTGAGCAGTGTTTCCATCATTTTCAGATGTTTTTAGACCTTAAAAGGACTCCCGGGGGGATCACGGTAAAAATGCTTGGGTCTCCCATAGACTTACATTGGGCTCGTTGTTCTCTCCGAGTACCTGAGTATTCCAATTTGCTCAACCCGAGCAACTAGCACCCAAGCATTTTAGTGCTCACCCATCACTACTCGCTACAAAGGGGTACACCCTGTTCCAAGAGTTTGTGCGGAGTTCGTGAGATTGACAATGACCTTTAACATGTTAACAGCTGCAGGTGGAGCGAAGTTCCACCAACGGCTGTTGGGGGCACATGACAGCTGATCAGATCAGTTGTCATGTACCGGAAAAGATGTGGGTTCAGCATTGGAGCCCGCATCAGAGAGGCGGAGGCGGCCTATGACATACTTATACTTCATAGGTTATGAAGTGGTTAAATAAACAATTTTCTTAATTTCTTTATAAACTGATACAGATTTGTTCGATATGATTGATGATATATTATTTTGTATTTTTTCACATGTATTCACTTGAGATTTATGTTACTGCTATTTTTTGTCAATATGTAAATTGCATTTAATTGATTGATCATCCTGTGATGTTAGTTTAAATTATATCCCTACAGTGCTTTTTTGCATTTTGATAGATAGAGATATACAGTTTTGCTCCAAAGTTTACCTATCCCTGCAGAATTTTTGCTTTCTTGGAGTTTTTTCAGAGAATATGAATGATAACACCAAAACATTTGCTCCACTCATGGTTAGTGGTTGAGTGAAGCCATTTATTGTCAAACTACTGTGTTTTCTCTTGTTAAATCATAATGACAACCCAAAACATCCAAATGACCCTGACCAAAAGTTTACATATACTGGTGATTTTGGCCTGGTAACATGCACAGAATTTTACACAAATGGGTTTCAATGGCTACTAAAGATAACATCCTTGCCTGTGACCTTTGACAAATGCAAGGAAAATTGTTCAGGATGTGAATAAATACCCACAAATAGTCCAGTATTTCAGCTGATGTTATCTGAAAAATAGCGGTGTGGCTTTTTCAAGAAACATTGGCTGCATGGTCTGGTCGAGTCGCCAGAAGAAAGCCATTACTGTGCAAATGCCACAAAGTGTCTCACCTACAACACACAAAACAGCGCAGAGACAAGCCTCAAAACTTCTGGAACAAGGTAATTTGGAGAGATGAGACCAAAATTGAAATTTTTGGCCACAACCATAAATGTTACACTTGGAGAGAGGTCAACAAGGCCTATGATGGAAGGAACACCATTCCTACTTTAAAGCACAGAGGTGGATCACTGATGTTTTGGGGATGTGTGAGCTACAAAGGCACAGGAAACTTGGTCAAAGTTGAAGGAAAGATGAATGCAGCATGTTTTATCAGCAAATACTGGAGGCAAATTTGCAATCATCAGCCCGGAAGCTGTGCATGGGACATACTTGAACATTCCAACATGACAACGATCCAAAATACAAGGCCAAGTAGACCTGTTATTGACTGCAGCACAGCAAAGTGAAGGTTCTGGAGTGGCCATCTCAGTCTCCTGATCTCAATATCATTGAGCCACTCTGGGAAGATCTAATAAGCGCAATTCATGCTAGACAGCCCAGGAATTTACAGTAACTGGAGGCTTCTTGCCAAGAAGAGTGGGCAGCTTTACCATCTGAGAAAATTAAGAACCTCATCCACAACTACCACAAAAAGACTTCAAACTGTCATTGAAGTTAGAGGGGGCAATACGTGGTATTAAGAAATGGGTATGTGAACTTTTGATCAGGGTCATTTGACTTTCTTCTGGTGACTCGACCATGCAGCCCATTATTCTTTAAGTGCCTCCTTATTGTGCATCTTGAAACAGCCACACCGTTCCCGGTGACATCACACAGGGGAGGCATCCTGCTCAGCATTGTGTATGGACTGCACCTGTGTGGCAATATGGCATTTCCGGCCGGCACGGCATATAAATATATGCCATTGCGCCGATTTATTGTGCCCCCTGAGGAAGGAGTTTTTGCGCTCCAAATCGTGCGTCGGGGCGGGTTGACCTCACTCTGCCTCTGCAGCCATTAGGTAACTATTATCGCTATACACTGTCCTTTGCTTATGGTGCCTATGATGGATATGTTCAGCTATGTGAGCACTTGCTCTGCTACTTGGTGATATTTATAGCCAGATACATATACTGCAATATGGGCTATGTAATGCTAATATTTGCTGCAGTGTGTATGGGTGGGGGTTGTGCCCGATTTTGATGTACAATCCATGGGTCACTGCAATCTTTCCCCCCTCTTTTTTAATGTACCTAGTTGTTCATATTTTATATTCGATCATTAATAAAGGTAATTTTTCATGGGACTTTCTGACTGCGTTTTCTGTGGTGCTTTTCTGTTTATTTGCAGTTTGTCCTTGTCAGTTCTAAACTAGATACATATACATGTAAAGAGCAACTATCTATTTTCCATTTTAGATCCATATGGGCCTTCTTTTACATGTATAATGCGTGCTGCAATTCTGTTATGCTACACACCGCTAGTTTGCAGAGAATCCAGTATTTCAGCTGATGTTACTTGTGGATTTTTCTTTGCATCCCGAACAATTTTCCTGGCATTTGTCACAGGTCACAGGTGAGGATGTTACCTTTAGTAGCCATTCAAACCCATTTGCGTGAACTTCTATGCATGTCATCAGGCCAAAATCACCAGGGTGTATAAACTTTTGATCAGGGTCATTTGGATGTTTTGGGTGGTCATTATGATTTAAAAAGAGAAAACACAGAAGTTTGACATTAAATGGCTTCACCCAACCACTAACCATGAGTGGATCAAAAGTTTTGGTGTTATCATTCATGTTCACTGAAAAAAGGCCAAGAAAGCAAAAATTATGCAGGGGTAAGTAAACTTTTGAGCACAACTGTATATAAATAGATTGAGAGAAAGATGTATAGATAGTGCAGGAGAAGATTGTTTGATAAATATTACATTTAGGTTCCCATTAAAGAACCTTGTGGTAGATTATTGACATCAAAGACAACTCTAACTGGGGTAGTCCTATGTGGGACCTTTGGGTGCTGTCTCAGAACCCATTAGAGAATCCTATGATACTGTAACGAGATAATATAAACCTGTTCTTGCACCTGTAGCAGATTGTTAATTGACACTACCTAATTACACATATATATACATAAACAGTGTATATACTGTATATATATATGTAGCAAAAGAGAGAAAGAATGGTGAGTGCCATCCTATCATAGAAATTCTTTATTGGTTAAAAGGCATTGGCTCGGGAGGAATGTACAGAGAGTGGACAACGACCGTATCACGCACTTGCGCTTCAACAGGTCCTGCGGACCCGTTGAAGCGCAAGTGCGTGAAAAGGCCATTGCCCACTCTCTGTGCATTCCTCCCGAGCCAATGTCTTTTAACCAATAAAGAATTTCTACGATAGAACGGTGAGCGCCATCCTTTCTCTCTTTTGCTACATAATTTGATTTCATGTTTTTCACTGGATTGAGCACCCGTCCTGATAGTGTTATGGAGTTCGGTCCAGGTGTGTGATTTGGACTGCAGTCACGGAACTGCTCTGGGGTATATGAGCAGTGCCGAATCCTCCCTTTCACTTGGATATATATATATCTATATATATATATATAGATAGATATATAATATTTACTAATGTATTGTAAATTATCACTGAAATGAAAAATCCAAAAATGAAAGATAAAAAATCAAATGTACAACATAGCCATCAAAATATGAAATGTATTCCGATTTTCCTGCATTCACATTTCCACCTCGATCTTTTCTTTTTTTCTCCCATATAAAAGGGAATATAATATAATTTTTGCAAGCAAAACTCTTTCAAGTGTTTTAAATGTTTAAAGGCGCTGAAGTTTAGAACTGAATTCCAAGTGCTTATAAAAATGAAACTAACAATTTGAAAACGCTTTACACTGAGCAGACCTAGAAATTGACCACCCTCAAGCAGAGGCTTTTTATGAAACAGTGAACCACTCCAGTATTTTAAATTGCACGGCCTAATATGGAGTGATTTCAAATGATGAGAGATCTTTTTAGCATGTGCTTTCTTTTATTAAGCGAAGCAGCATTTTAGTACAGCTGCTAAGGAGGTATTAAATATAGACACAGAGAGCACTGTTCAGCCCCTGAGCAGGTAGTGCACATTTTCTTTTTTATGTTCCTCGCATTTTTTTTCTCTTGCATACTCTCTATTTGTGATTTTACTGCAATGAATAGTTGTATTTTTATACCTTTTGCTTTTTATTAAATGGAGAAGTGCTTTCAGTATTTTGTAGCATGAAGCATTGCAAGAATAAATGTGCCTTCTAAGGTGCTGTTGTTATGGAGCACTTTTCTAGATTGGATGATACATAATGCAACCCATCACTAATTTGCTATTTCCCTATCATACATATTTTCTACATATATCTGGAGAGGGCACAAGTTTCAGCTGCAAATTTAAGGAAAGTTGCTTGTAGTTAATAAAAAAATATTAATAAATTATTACTATTACTATTACTAATTATCATTTTATTGTTAATGGCAAAATGAATAATACTGTATCTTCTTTGTATGAATTAAACTTTAAAACTCATAATTTGGGACTTTAGTTTTTTCATATTACATAAAAATGAATTGTTCAACTTCAAGAAATGTTTTACAAACTATTGATAATTGCGTAAAATTGCAAAAGGAATAATACTCAACTTACAGTTCCCATACCTTTTGCAATATGTACGACAACACTAGGTATTTTGGCGGGATTTTAGCGCAAATCGAAGTATGTATTGTTTGAATTTGTCAGGATCTACAAATTTTGAAAAATTTGACTCAGATTCAATTTGCATTGAATTGATTCGAACATCTCTAATTTTCACTCATAGGCTTGAGTTTACAAAAGGAGGCATCTTGGCAATGGCACAGAGCCTTGTAGAAGCCACATTTTCAAGGGCTCAGTTGCAATAATCACGTTGGGATGCTAAATAAAGCTGTTCGTATTTTTTTATGAACCAATGGTTTGCATAAAATGGAAAAATGAAGCTCCTTTAACAATAAAGACATGGAACCAGAATGGATTTAGGAAGTCCATAGTAAATTTTTATTAACATAAATAATTTGCAATGACTCAATAAGATTTCCTACACATAAGATTCCTCTTCCAGCCATTGCTTCAACTTTAACATTAACATATTGCCAATGTAGTACAGAGACGGAGTTCTCAAAGCCAGCAGCCATTGACAAATGGCCTTTAACCAATGAAAATTATCTTCAGTCACCAAACAATAAAGTCATCTTTATTCAACCTAGGCTTTATCGAAGCCCCAATGGCTAATCATTAGTCAAGTCAGGCCCTAGCCTATTTCCAAGAATCACAAAGTGCTTGGGTTTATTGTTTCATATTGAGGAGTTTAGAGCTTATATAGCCCCCTAATTATTAATTCTAAGTGTTCTTATTAGCAAATTTGAGGTCTTCAACTGTTTTATGAAAATTAATCTCACTCACCACTGTGCAGCCATCCATTCAGTCCATTCCCCGCTGCTTTTAGCCAATGATGCTATTACTCCATCTCAAAACTTACAATACAATACCCATCTACAATATTTTCTTTGGGAAGGTGGACTAGGGGTCAGGCTATGCATCCAGTACTAAATAACAGAAATCCAGTATTACATAAAAGCATGAAGAGAAAAAGGTATAGTTAGCTGATAGACACACTGGAATTCTTTACAGCAGATAAATGAGATCTGGGACAGATAGGTAGATTTGAGTATCATCAGCATATAGATGGTACACTTTATGAAGGGATGTTTCAGTAGAGTGATAGCCACAGAAGCAGAATTGTAGTTGATTGAAGAATGTGTTGGATGAAAGTGATAGCTCGATGTAGAAGATAGGTGAAGGGATGATTTCATGAGGATGGGTGTGATACACACTGTATGAGTTTGAAAAAAAAATCCATGGAGATTAATAACAAGTTGAAGAGGTAGCTTAGGGTTGGAATAAGCACAGCAGTAAGTTTAGAGAGGAGATTGGATGGGATAGGGTCAAGCGCACAAGTGGTGAGATGAGATTTGGAGTGTAACGTGGTAAGGTTTTTTTTAGTGATGGTGGCAAAAAAGATTATGGGAGAATAGCAATGGGCTGTGATGCAGAGGGATTTTGGGATTTGTAGGTTAAAGCTTTCTCTAATGGGGTCAACCTTGTTTAAGAAATATGAGGCAAAGCCAGAAAGCAGAGTCAAAAATTAATATTATGAACTGGAGCAGTGGATAGAGAAGATATCAAAGTCATAGCACTAAGTGCAAATTTTAATTTAAAAGAATTTGATTGAATGTAATAGTCTTCCTTTGATTGTGTTTTCTTCCAGCTCTGCAACCCTAAAAGTTTGACTCAACTTTTTTGTGAGGTTGGTGAGCCAGAGTTGCCTATTAATTGATCATGTTCTGCTATGGAGAAGTTTTGCTCTCCTGGAACAAGTGGATTCTCTCATTTCTGTGTTTAATTTTCGCCAAAGGGTTGCCTGTCTTATCTTAGAAAATCCTTTTATTCTGCATTCTGGGTGTGTATAGATAAAAGAATTTATTCCAGTGGAATGGAATACTACACAAATTTTACAAAAATCTGCATTCTTCAATTTGTAGATTCTTTTGTAATTTGCCTCCATGTGGGTACACCAAAGAAGCAGCCAGCTGATCAATAATGGGGCTATCAAAAGTTAAAAATAAAAAAATAATAATTATACTCACCTCCTTACTCACCTCTTTGGCCCTTCTTTTCCTCACTGTCCCCCATCTGGTTCTTGTTGCATCTTCTTCTCACCACCACAAGCGCATAAATATTGGGCCTCTTTACGCTAGTCAGAAATTTCCAGCTCTTATTAGGCCCAGGATATTTCTGTGCATGTGAGGGTAAGGTCACAGCACATGTAATGATAAACTGGCCTAGCGTAAAGATGTCAGGAATTTCAGTATTATCAGTGTCAAGGGTGCAGGTGGTACACGTGGCTCATGAACCTACTGTGCCATGGAGCGAAGAAAGCCTTGGAGGGGCGTGGTTAAGCAAACACTCGGCTCTATACCAGAGCCCTTGATGGTGGGGTGAAACTTGGCTCTGGATGGATGCCAGATACTACTCCAGGACAGACCTCGGATGCATGGCAGCTGAACACCAAAGGGACAGAACACTGTAATGGCAGGTGCAGACAGGTACAGCTGATATACTGGTAGGCAGGTGGGCATGGCTGATATACTGGCAGGTAAGTGGGCATGGCTCATATACAGGCAGATGTAAGATTCAGTTCAGATGGACAGACAGGAACAGCTTTAGGAACAACTGGGTCACTGACAGGAAAGGTTCCAGTCCGCAGGTGTAGACAGGCTGGGAACCGCAGGTGCGGACAGGACAGACAAGAGCAGGGTCACATAGAACAAACACGTGGACAGGTACACACAGATCATTAATGCTGCACTACAACAACAGAATAGAGACAGGTACTAATTCATACTCTGCAGGTTTAAAGATAGGTACTGGTTCAGACACTGCAGGTTCAGGGAACAGGACTGGGCATACAGACCCAGGGAAAAAAACAAGTTCAGACAAGATCAGATACTGAAAAAAAAAACAAATACAGAAACATAAAAAGTAAATACCCTGCAGTATATAAATAAACAGCAATAGTGCATGAAAATAATATATGGTACTTAGTTAACATAATTGTGATAAAAAAAATGTGAAGACCATCCCACTGTTCCATGGTGACCCTAATTGGGACAGTCCTAAGTCTAATATTAAAAACCTTACCATTTGTCAAGTCACATGCATGTGAATAAG
The DNA here is from genome assembly GCF_039654945.1 of Dendrobates tinctorius. NCBI lineage: Eukaryota > Metazoa > Chordata > Amphibia > Anura > Dendrobatidae > Dendrobates > Dendrobates tinctorius. The sequence continues at coordinate 4,775,829 of NW_027361746.1, read as the reverse complement.
GGCTGAGATGAACTGGGCCCAGCTAGCAGGCACACAGCCATGGGGAACCACATAAATATAATGTTCAGCTCAGAGAAAAGGCAGGCCAAACCTCTTTATGCACATGGTGCAAACATACTGAAAAAAAAACCTAAAGAAATGAACTGGGATTCATACTGGTGTACATGCAGCATGTAAGGGCACTGAATACTGAACAGAAAAAAAACAAATCAGAAACCTAATAAGCGAATACCATACTGTAAATATTTTCATTTTATGTTTCTGTGTTTGCTTTTTTTCTGCTCAGTAGCCAGTGTGAACATGTGCTTACATGCTGTACTTTGTATCGCAGTTCATATCTTTAGGTTAAGGTTAAATACAGGTACAGGTTCAAGGTACAGGCCTGGGCATACAGACTCAGGGAAATAGTTTCAGATATTAGGGAAAGACACAGGACAGGATCTGGCAATTTAGCAGTTGTACAAACCCTAAAGAAAAATGTTCCTCAGGCACCTCCCAACAAGTGAAGGTGTCATAAGTACTAATTGCCTCTCAGAAGTTTACACATTAGGAGCTTACGCATTGACTCTTTAAGAACCAGGAAATTCCTGCATGTGCACCCTAAACATGCTGCCAGGAAACAGGCACAGCAAGAATAGGACAAAGAGCTTGCAGAAGGACCAGGGGTGGTGAGTAAGTCAGTGTGCCTGCATTGTGAGGGATGGGAAGCCATGCAGAGACGCAGGAAGTGGTTTTACAAGGATTGGCTACAAGAAGATGCGACAAGGCCTACACAAAGAACAGTGAGGAGCAAAGGGGCCAGATAGGTGACCGCTGGTAAGGGGAGCCAAAGTATTATTAATTTTTTACATATTACATTTATTATTCCCTGGGATCTAATAAGGTACATTCAATTTGCAGAAAACAGTTTTGTTCCGAATTGATTTTCCAAGAAAATCCATGCAAGCTGGCAAATTCATATTTTGCCAAATCCACTCATTTCTAGTTATGAAGATCAAATGATCCGTCTTGTGTCGTCCCTAGAAAAGAAATTGTCTGTAATAAGGGAACCTGTTTTCAGAACCTGTTTTTTGTTCATGTAAAGGAGGGATTGTGTGTGAAGAGGCATTTGCTGAGGCTTAATAATTTCCCCTGCAGTAGTCTCCATAAGGGAAACCAGGTGACTGAATGTCTAGGTAATATATAAACATTTTAATTCCATCTGAACATAAACCTCTGCTTGTTATCAGAGCAAATAGAGTAGGGTCACCATAAGGGAAATCCTCTGCATAAGATCTATATTCTATGATATGACAGCTCCTTAAAGGAATTATTTAACTACATAACATTTTTAACAAATAGCTTACAATGGCCTAAAATAAGAAATGGATCAATCCTCAGTCGCTCCTGTGCCGATCTGGTCCCCGCCTGTCTGCGCTTACCCAGGTATAGGGATCATGTGGCTTTTAAACATATGACATCTGCAGTCAATCAATGACTAACACTAACATGACAACATTACTGATGCTACGGGTTGGTTGCAGTGACTTCATGACATTTCCCCACAACATCACTGAAGCCAGCTGACCTGGAAGCCTAAGTATGAGCGCTGCAAGCAATCGGTAAAGTGGGCATTACCCTTTTTATTAATTTATAGCATTGTTAAAAAAAAACAAAAAAAAAACTGAGTTTATATGTGTTTTTAAAAGAATAAAATGTTCAATGTTATCAATATTACATATTTTTATAACCAAATGTAAAATCTAATAAGATAATATATTGTATGTATTGCCATCACTAATAAAATAACACAAGAATGTGCCTGACACATATTGTGACAGCTCGATTCGGCAATGAAAAGGTTACGACTGCATTCCTAGCTTTCGAAAAACTCTAGCTGCACACTAACCAGGGGGAGATGCACACAAATGACTGTAGCAATTATCGCCCGTATTATTGGCCTGAGTGCGTACGGATGCCTCGTTATGTATGTTGTTCTAGACATGAAATAGCTCCAGCTGTCAATCACTCTTCACTGCCCTTATATTTTTTTACATGACTTTTTTGTTCCTACAGAGCAGACATCTCGGAATATCTCTTCATTGTTTACAAAGATGTTACAGAAAGAAAATACATTCACTGGGTGGTGTGAAGAATAGAAAACAGAGAGTTGTTTTCCTTCAAGAATGAGCTGTGAATAGATTTAATTGACTCTTATATAATCTTACCTAATTTTCTTTGTATTTTAACAATATTAATATTTTTTAATAAATGGGAGGAAATCTACAAAAAGTTCTAGTTTACTTAAAGGGAACCTGTCACTTAGGTTGCATTCTGTGAAGGTGGCTCTTATTTTTCTTATCCATAGGAACGCTGAAATACTGACTTTTATAAATTCCCCGCCTTACCTCTATTGTGTCCCGGAGTTATGTTTTCTCCCCCTGTGTCAATCGCCTCAGAGCCATCAATCATCTCCCTCTTGCATCTTTGCGCCACCTCCTGTGTTCCTGCTACATGCCCAGTGCCTGAGCTTGGCCAACAGTTCTTGGGTATGCGCCGTGTGCGCTGCCCAAGAACTTACATCAAGCGATGAGTGGAGGCCAAATATCCCGCCCCGCAGTGTGTTATGATGTATTCACACTGCGGGGCTGGGAATCTGGCGCCTGTTCCGTAAAACGTCTTCACTTCTCCTCACTAAGACGCTGCCGAGTGCCGACGTATTACAGTGGAGGAAAGAGGAGGAGGGAAATGGGGACAGGCGCAGAGATAGATCCTCACTGTGCAGGCGCCAGATTCCCAGCCCCACATTGTGACTACATCATAACACACTGCGGGGCGGTATCTGTGGCCTCCGCTCCACGCAGGTGCGAGAGCATTATGTCATCCCCTTATGTAAGTTCCTGGGCAGCACGCACGGTGCATGAACGAGAACTGTTGGCAGAGCGCAGGCGTTGGGCATGTAACATGAACACAGGAGGCGGCGCATCGACACAAGAGGGAGATGATTGACAGCTCTGAGGCGATTGACAAAGGGGGAGAAAACATACCTCTGGGACACAATAGAGGTATGGCAGGGAATTTATAAAAGTCAGTATTTCAGCGTTCCTACGGATAAGAAACAGAAGAGCCACCTTCACAGAATGCAGCCTTAGTGCTCCTGAAGGTGGCACCTTTACTTAAAAAGGCCCTGGGGGGTGACAGGTTCCCTTTAAAAATATTGTGACTTTATTTTACTATTTCTTCTTCTTTGATTTATTATTATTATTATTATTTTTAATATTATTAGTTGTAGTGACAGATGTACTAAAAGCTATTATTTTCTGCTTGCATGATAATCATCTACTAAGTGGATGGTTGTGAATAAATAGAAAATCAGCCAGACAGATGGATAGATAGATGGATAGATAATAGATAGATAGATAGATAGATTGAAATGAAGAGGAACAACATGCAAGAAAATGCAAAAAAAAGTCATGGTGCACGCCTCCTGGACCAACAATTCCATAATCCGTCAAATATAGAGATAAAAAGAGGCAGCACTCCAATAATAAACCAGAAGTGTCGACTTTATTATCACATGTGACTAGTGTTGAGCATTCCGATACCGCAAGTATCGGGTATCGGCCGATACTTGCTGTATCGGAATTCCGATACCGACTTCCGATATTTTTTCAATATCGGAAGTCGGCATCGGAATCGGAAGTTCAAAGTTGATTGACAGCCTGACGTCATCATGATGCGCGGTGTGTGCGCATCATGATGCGCCGTCATTTCGGCCTTCCGGGGGTCTCTGCCGGCCTGCCGGGGGGCTGTGTGGACTGCCCGGGGTCTGTACCGGCCTGCCGGGGGGCTGTGCCGGCCTGCCGGTGGTCTGTGCACCCTGTGGGGGTCTGTACCGGCCTGCCGGGGGGCTGTGCCGGCCTGCCGGTGGTCTGTGCACCCTGTGGGGGTCTGTACCGGCCTGCCGGGGGGCTGTGCCGGCCTGCCGGGGGGCTGTGCTGATGTCCGGGGGTCTGTGCAAGCATCGTCCGATGGGACTACAAGTCCCATCTGGCGATGCCTGCTACCATGACAGTGATTGACACATTAGCCAATGATGGGACAGTAGTAGTCCCATCATCCGGCTAATGTGTTAAATGTTAAAAAAAAAAAATACTACATACATACTACATGCATGCTACATACATACTACATGCTACATACATACTACATACATACCACATACATACTACATACATACTACATACATACTACATACATACCACATATATACCACATATATACCACATATATACCACATACATACCACATACATACTACATACATACTACATACATAACACATATATACTACATGCATGCTACATACATACTACATGCTACATATATACTACATACATACTACATACATACATACTACATATATACTACATGCATGCTACATACATACTACATGCTACATACATACTACATAAATACTACATGCATACTACATACATACTACATGCATGCTACATACATACTACATGCTAAATACATACCACATACATACTACATACATACTACATGCATGCTACATACATACTACATGCTACATACATACTACATATATACTACATGCATGCTACATACATACTACATGCTACATACATACTACATATATACTACATGCATACTACATACATACTACATGCATGCTACATACATACTACATGCTACATACATACCACATACATACTACATACATACTACATACATACTACATGCATGCTACATACATACTACATGCTACATACATACTACATATATACTACATGCATGCTACATACATACTACATGCTACATACATACTACATATATACTACATGCATGCTACATACATACTACATGCTACATACATACTACATATATACTACATACATACTACATACATACTACATGCATGCTACATACATACTACATGCTACATACATACCACATACATACTACATACATACTACATGCTACATAGAATCATAGAATCATAGAATCATAGAATCGTAGAGTTGGAAGGGACCTCCTGGGCCATCTGGTCCAACCCCCTGCTCAAAGCAGGATTCGCTAAATCATCCCAGTTAGATGTCTGTCCAGCCTCTGTTTGAAGACTTCCATTGAAGGAGAACTCACCACTTCTCGTGGCAGCCTGTTCCACTCATTGATCACTCTAACTGTCAAAAAGTTTTTTCTAATATCTAATCTGTGTCTCCTCCCATTCAGCTTCATCCCATTGCTTCTAGTCTTTCCTTGTGCAAATGAGAATAAAGTTGATCCTTCTACAATGTGACAGCCCTTTAGATATTTGTAGACAGCTATTAAGTCTCCTCTCAGTCTTCTCTTTTGCAAACTAAACATTCCCAAATCCTGCAACCTTTCCTCATAAGACAGGGTTTGCAGACCGGTCACCATTCTGGTCGCTCTTTTCTGAACTTGCTCCAGTTTGTTGATGTCTTTTTTAAAATGTGGTGCCCAAAATTGGACACAATATTCCAGATGAGGTCTGACCAAAGAGGAGTAGAGGGAAATAATTACTTCACGTGATCTAGACTGTATGCTTCTGTTAATACATCCTAGAATTGCATTTGCCTTTTTTGCTGCTGCATCACACTGTTGACTCATATTCAGTCTGTGATCTATTAGTATACCCAAGTCTTTTTCACATGTGCTGTCACTTAGCCCTATTCCTCCCATTCTATATATGCTTTTTTCATTTTTATTGCCCAGATGTAGTACTTTGCATTTCTCCCTGTTAAAAACCATTCTGTTAGTTGCTGCCCACTTCTCCAGTTTATTTAAATCTTTTTGAATCCTCTCTCTCTCTTCTCTAGTATTAGCTATCCCTCCTAGCTTTGTGTCATCAGCAAATTTAATCAGTTTACCCTCAATTCCTTCATCTAAATCGTTGATAAAGATGTTGAACAATACAGGGCCCAGGACAGAGCCCTGTGGTACCCCACTTGAGACATTCTTCCAACTGGATGTGCAGCCATTTACGACCACTCTTTGGGTCCGATCACTAAGCCAGTTATGAATCCACCTAACAGTTGCCTTGTCCATTCCATACTTAGTCATTTTTTCAATAAGGATTGTATGAGAGACTTTGTCAAATGCTTTGCTGAAGTCAAGATATACTATATCTACAGCATTTCCTTGATCCACCCAATCAGTAATACCATCATAGAAGGAAATTAAATTAGTCTGACATGACTTATTAGTTACAAACCCATGCTGACTCTGTTTAATCACTTCATTCTTATCCAGGTATTGACATACATGTTGTTTAATAATTTGTTCAAAGATCTTTCCTGGTATAGAAGTCAGACTCACCGGCCTATAGTTGCCTGGGTCCACCTTCTTCCCCTTTTTGAAGATAGGAACAACATTTGCTCTTCTCCAGTCTTCTGGCACTTCTACTGTTCTCCAAGAATTTTCAAAGATTATGGAGAGGGGTTCAAAAATTTCTTCTGCTATCTCCTTCAGTACTCTGGGGTGTAATTCATCTGGACCTGGAGACTTGAATACATTTAGGTTAGCTAAGTGTTTCCTCACTATCTTTCTGTTTATAGATATCCTGGATTCTTCTATTCCCTTAATAGGACAGTGAATAACAGTTGATGTTACATTTCCTTTCTGAGAGAAAACAGATGCAAAATAGGAATTTAAAAGTTCAGCCTTCTCAACATCCTGTCTTACCATTTCATCATTTTCATCCTGTAAAAATCCTATAGCATCTTTGACTTTTCTTTTACTTTTGACATATCCCCAAAATCCTTTATTATTGCTTTTGACATCTCTTGCAAGCCTCAATTCATTTTCAGCTTTAGCTAATCTGATTTGTGCCTTGCAGGTTCTGCAGACAGCATTATATTCTTCTTTAGATATGCCTCCTTCTTTCCATTTTATAAACATTTTTTGCTTCCTTTTTAGCATGTGCTTAAGTTCTGTGTTCATCCATCCTGGTTTCCTTAAATGCTTCCTATTCTTCCCTCTTTTCGGAATTGTTAACAACTGTGCTTTGAGAATTTCATTTTTCAAGATTTCCCATCCTTCCTGGACATTTTTGTCTTTAAGGATATCCAGCCATTGGATCCCTCCAATTCTCTTTCTGAATCCCTTAAAATCTGCCTTTCTGAAATCTAACCTTGACGTCTGAGTCTTCACAGGTCTTCCGCCTCTAGTTATCCAAAATTCTAAAATAGCATGGTCGCTACCTCCTAGGGTCCCAGCCACTTTTACCTCCTCAACCATTTCCTCCCTGTTTATAAGGATTAGATCCAAGGTAGCAGTTCCCCTTGTTTTCTCCTTTACCTTTTGGAAGATAAAGTTGTCAGCAAGAGAGGATAAGAATTTCCTTGACCTGTTAGTTTTGCCTGAGAGAGATTCCCAACAAATGTCTGGATAGTTGAAATCTCCCATGACAACTATGTCATATTTTTTGGAGAACTTGGCCATTTGATGCATAAAGAGTTCATCCATATCTTCAGCTTGCACAGGCGGCCTGTAGTAAATGCCTACAATGGTGTCCTTTCCATTGTTCTGTCCTTGTATTCTTACCCAAACAGTTTCCACAGAACTCCCAGTCTCTGAAGCTTCAATCTCTGTGCAGATATACGCATTTCTAACATACAATGCGACACCCCCTCCTCGTTTATCAAGTCTGTTTCTTGCAAATAAGTTGTATCCTTCTAGTCTTGTATTCCAATCATGTGTATTGTCCCACCAAGTTTCAGTGATTCCAATGACATCATATTTCTTTTCCTGTGTTAGTAGTTCCAATTCTCCTTGTTTGTTGCCCATGCTTTGTGCATTAGTATTAGTATGTACATACATACTACATATATACTACATGCATGCTACATACATACTGCATGCTACATGCATGCTACATACATACTACATACATACTACATGCTACATACATACCACATATATACTACATACATACTACATACAATACATTCATACAATACATACATAGACATACAGTACATATAACATAGAGTAACATACTTACCAATACTTGTCACATTGTTCCCCGAAGCCATTGTCTTTAACGGAATAAATATTAACATAACAAACCACAAAAATACTCACCCACGATCCGAAGCAGTCCACGAGTGTGTCCCACGACGATCTTGGGTAGAGAACTGCAGCATCAGCTGTTGCTGCCGTTCTCTACGGGCTGCAGGAATCCAATGACGGAAGGTAGGTATCCTTCCGCACTGTATTCCTCCGCCACTTAAAAAAAAAAAAGTCCCTAGTCTCACTTTATGCCATTGCTGCGTGGGAATTTCCCACACAGCAATGGCATAAAGTGAGACTAGGGACTTTTTTTTTTTTAAGTGGCGGAGGAATACAGTGCGGAAAGATACCTACCTTCCGTCATTGGATTCCTGCAGCCCGTAGAGAACGGCAGCAACAGCTGATGCTGCAGTTCTCTACCCAAGATCGTCGTGGGACACACTCGTGGACTGCTTCGGATCGTGGGTGAGTATTTTTGTGGTTTGTTATGTTAATATTTATTCCGTAAAAGACAATGGCTTCGGGGAACAATGTGACAAGTATTGGTAAGTATGTTACTCTATGTTATATGTACTGTATGTCTATGTATGTATTGTATGAATGTATTGTATGTAGTATGTATGTAGTATATATGTGGTATGTATGTAGCATGTAGTATGTATGTAGTATGTGTGTAGCATGCATGTAGCATGCAGTATGTATGTAGCATGCATGTAGTATATATGTAGTATGTATGTTGCATGTAGTATATATGTAGTATGAATGTAGCATGTATGTAGTATGTAGTATGAATGTAGCATGTATGTAGTATGCATGTTGTATGTATGTAGCATGTATGTAGCATGTAATTTTTTTTTTTTTTTTACATTCAACACATTAGCCGGATGATGGGACTACTACTGTCCCATCATTGGCTAATGTGTCAATCACTGTCATGGTAGCAGGCATCGCCCGATGGGACTTGTAGTTCCATCGGACGATGCCTGCACAGACCCCCGAAGCCTGCACAGCCCCCCGGCAGGCCGGCACAGCCCCCCGGAGCCTGCACAGCCCCCCGGCAGGCCGGCACAGCCCCCCCCGGCAGGCCGGCACAGCCCACCGGAGCCTGCACAGCCCCCCAGCAGGCCGGCACAGACCACCGGAGCCTGCACAGACCCCCTGGCAGGCCGGCACAGCCCCCCGAAAGGCCCGTACAGACCCCAGAGAGGCTGTACAAGGGAAAAACAGGATTTTTCTTATTCCGATACCGGAAGTCCCATAGACTTGAATGGGACTTCCGGTATCGGAATCGGCGATACCGATACTTTTTTTTAAGATCGGCCGATCCATTCCGATCCGATACTTTGAAGTATCGGACGGTATCGCTCAACTCTACATGTGACTAATAAGGTCCACACTTTTTGTTTATTAATGAAGTGCTGCCTCTTTTTGTCTTTACATAGATAGTTGGACGGATATATAGATAGAAACTTAAGATAGATATAGATTATCGATAATAGATAGATAGATAGATAATAAATAAATAGATAGATGATAGATAATAGAAAGATAGATAGACAGATAATAGCTAGCTAGATAGATAAATAGATAGATAGATGATAGGTAGATAGATAATAAATAGATAGACTTGTAGATAATGATTTTCCATATGGCAGCAATGCAGTTTAAATTTAATTTATTTAATCTTTGTAGAATTTATTCACACATGCTTTGTGCTGCTTTTTGGCTTCTTTAAAGAGTAGCTATCACTTTAATTTTCCCGCCTATAAATTAATAATACACAAAAAAATTTAAACTTTCAATATATAGAAATATGCTTCTTTCTCGACTTGAACTGATCTTACACACGCACAATTCTCAAGTCCAAGGTAAAATCTGTCTTAAATGAATAATGAATTTCCCATTATTGGCTTAGAAGATGTCATTTGGTGCTCATAAGTTCTATAGAGAACTGTAACTGTTGTTTCAGGAAAACTTGCATCAGCTCCTCCCTCTCCCTAGAATTTTAAAAGTGCCAACTGTCAACTGTCATCTACAATTGTGAACAAAGTATTTGGTCAGCCACCAATTGTGCAAGTTCTCCCACTTAAAAAGATGAGAGACGCCTGTAATTGACATCATAGGTAGACCACAACTATGAGAGTGAAAATGAGAAAATAAATCCAGAAAATCACCTTGTCTGATTTGGCAACATTTATTTTGCAAATTATGGTGGAAAATAAGTATTTGGTCATTTAAAAACATGCAAGATTTCTGGCTCTCACAGACCTGTAACTTCTTCTTTAAGAGGCTCCTCTGTCCTCCACTCATTACCTGAAGTAATGGCATCTGTTTGAACTTGCTATCAGCATAAAAAACACCTGTCCACAATTTCAAACAGGCACACTCTAAACTCCACTATGGTGAAGACCAAAGAGCTGTTGAAGGACACCAGAAACAAAATTGTAGCCCTGCACCAGGCTGGGATGACTGAATCTGCAATAGGCAAGCAGCTTGGTGTGATGACATCAAATTTTGGAGCAATAATATGAAAATTGAAGACATACAAGACCACTGATAATTTCCCTCAATCTGGGGCTCCAAGCAAGATCTCACCACTCGGGGTCAAAATGATCACAAGCACGGTGAACAAAAACCCCAGAACCACATGGGGAGACTTATTGAATGACTTGCATAGAGCTAGGACCACCGTAAGAAAGGCTACTATCAGTAAGTAGATGTTCAGGCCCATCTGAAGTTTGTTAGAGAGCATTTGGATTATCCAGAAGAGTATTGGGAGAATGTCATATGGTCTGATGAAACCAAAGTAGAACTGTTTGGTAGAAACAAAACTCATCATGTTTGAAGGAGACAGAATGCTGAGTTGCATCCAAAGAGCGCAATGCCTGCTGTGAAGCATGGGAGTGGCAACATCATGCTTTGGGGCTGTTTCTCTGCAAATAGACCATGACGACTGATCTGTGTACATGAAAGAATGAATGGGGCCATGTATCGTGAGATTTTGAATGCAAACCGCCTTCCATCAGCAAGAGCTTTGAAGATGAAATGTGGATGGGTCTTTCAGCATAATAATGATCCCAAGCACACCACCAGGGCAATGAAGGCATGGCTTCATAAGAAACATATGAAGGTCCTGGAGTGGCTAGCCAGTCTCCAGATCACAACCCCATTGAAAACCTTTGGTGGGATTTGAAAGTCTGTGTTGCTCAACGACAGGCCCAAAATATCACTGCTCTAGAGGAGATCTGCATGGAGTAATGGGCCAACATACCACCAGCAGTGTGTGCTAACCTTGTGAAGACTTACAGAAAATGTTTGACCTCTGTCATTGCCAGCAAAGGTTATATAACAAAATATTGAGGTGAACTTTTGTTAATGACCAAATACTTATTTTCCACCATAATTTGCAAAATAAATCTTGCCAAATCAGACAAGGTGATTTTCTGGATTTGTTATCTCATTTTGACTCTCATAGTTGTGGTCTACTTATGATGTCAATTACAGGCCTCTCTCATCTTTTTAAGTGGGAGAACTTTCACAATTGGTGGCTGACTAAATACTTTTTTTCCCCAATGTATCTCAGCAATAAGAAAATCTGTCACTAAACATATTTTATTCATGAATTGAGCGCAAAAGACCAGTCCATGGGGGAGAAAGAGTTTTTATCTTTCTTTCAAACAGCAGAGCGGGCCGAATCTTTGAAATTCGAATTTGACATCTTCGCCAAATTTCTTCCAAAAATTAGATTCACAGCTAAGGAATTTGCATAGATTTCAATGCTGGAAAGTTTGTAATTGCTCACAAAATATACTGACCATAAAATCTCACAGACCATAAGGGCTTATACCTTTTAGGACAGAGTGATAGGACCCCGGTGATAATAAGAACTTGCATTCTACAGAAGAGAGACAGAGAACTCCGCTGATATTAAGAGCTGACACTCTACAGGATGAATAGAGAAAGAGAACCCTGCTGATCATAACAGTCTACAGCTGAGAGAGAACCCCACTGAGCATAAGAGCTTTCAGTCTACGAGAGAGAGCGAGAAAAAGGACCATAAAAGCTTAAACTCTACAAGAGAGAGAGAAAGAGGGTCATAAGAGCTTACACTCTACAGGATAGAGAGAGGACCACACTCACCATAAGAGCTTAGACTCTACAGCCAAGAGAGAGACTTACCTAGTAACTCCAGAGATAGAAAACGACTCTGTCGAACAATCTATGTTCTCTGGGAAAAGCTGAACTGTGATGGTCCAGGTACTGACCACCGCTATACAAGGTATGATAAGATTCAACTCATACTTAATCTTTTGCAAATTGATCCTCTCTTCTCTAGAGCAAGGTGATCACATGCTTGAAGTTTTACTGTCCAGTTGTTTTCTCATCGCTTGTCAAGCAAGGTACAGTTGGGAGGACCCCATAAACAAATAGAATAGATGCCTGTCTGGTTGAAAAAGGCACAGATTTGCTCGACTATAATGTATACTGCCTTACAGGAGTTTTTTTTTATTTATTTCAGAGAACTTAGGAAAAGGAATCAAATGTGTCTCACCCCAATATAAATGTTTACTGAGACATTATGACTTAATGATGGAAGCTACAGTATATTATCCTTTGTCCAGCAATGTTCCGGTAAAGGTATGAGCTGCTGGACTATCTCCGGAGATAAGTGATGTGACATTCTTCACATTTTTAGACAGTTGATGCTTATCCCAAGCTTAAGAATCAATGCAAATTTTTGTTTAAGCTATGGGTATTGCAAGCAGAGATTAGTGCGCTCTCACTTCAGAGCTGTCACCGTTAAAGTGACAGCTGCTATTACCATTCTGTAATAAGAGGTTGGGATCCTCTCTTGGCATTCTCAGCCAAAAACCACTAAAGCCCCTTAAATTCTAATGTTTTCACTGCCATAATCTCTTCTTTTATAAGTGATTACTTTGTAACATTCAACAAGTCATTATTCAGTAAATCCTCATCTTTTTACAGGCTTTGTCCTGTATTATTTTGGGAAGAAATTTTGAGTGAATTAGTAAAATACAACAATTTACTTCAATTAATTTTAAGAGTGACATTTGCTAAGAGTTGTATGACAGATATTATGGGTGTACTCAAATTAAAGCGATTCCAATTTTTTCAATGTACTGTATTCATACATTCATTGGAAATTTATTAATGTGGAATGTGAGTAAATAAGTAGTGATGGGTGAACCCACAGGTGTTCGGGTCCATGGGGTTTGGCCAAACATTTTACAAAAGTTTGGTTTGTGTACCAGTATGGTACTCAAAATCGAACCCTAACCTGAACCCCATTCAAAAGAATGGAAAGCCTGAACATCCAGCTAACCAGTGCAGGCAAAACCAACAGCTGCAGCCTGCAGCCCTCAGGTGTCAGCGTTATCTTGGCTGGTTATCAAAAATAGAGGGGTCCCCTTGCCATTTTTTTTAAATTATTTAAATAAATAATTTTAAAAAACTGCATGGGATCCCCCTGATTTTTGACAACCAACCAAGCTAATGTAACAAAAGAAGAAAGCTGCGCAGAATCATAGTACACTCGCACATAAAGAAATATATAAGAATAATAAATGTCTTTATTGATACACAACGTGTCAATACAAGTTAAAAACAGTTAAAAAGCACACAAAGACATAAATATGGACAATGAAAATTAGCAAAGGAAGGACAGAATAATCCCAAATCTGAGTTAATATCTATAATAATAAATGCCCTAACCAGCTTCCGGTTGTAACAACTTCCGTCCAGTTGTAACCGGTGACGTCACCACACACACACGCACATATTAACCCTCAACACACCACACCGCCTCAACACACACTCCTCTCACCTTTCACCTCCACTCATGTCCACTCACTCTTTCACTCCACATATGTTCCTTTCTCTCACTCCGTTTCTCATACTCACACCGTCATCGTCGCTGCCCCGACATCTTTCTCCGCCGCCGCGATCCAGGATCCAGACGTTCTCCAGGCCGCCGACATGTTCTTGCGGGACGCCATCTTGGATGTCGTGAAATCCCGCGAGATTCAAGATGGCGTCGCCGCAACAATATGTCGCTGGCGTGGATGACATCGGGATCCAAAAAGATGGCGTCGGCGAAATCTCGCGAGTTTTCGCCGACGCCATTTTGGATCCCGACGTCGTCCTCGCCGGCGACATGTTCTTGCGGCGACGCCATCTTGACTATCGCGGGATTTCGCCGATCCAAAATGGCGTCGCCGCAAGAACATGTCGCCGGCGTGGACGACATCGGGATCCAAAATGGCGTCGGCGTAATCTCGCGAGATTTCGCCGACGCCATCTTTTTGGATCCCGAGTCGTCCACGCCAGTGACATGTTCTTGCGGCGACGCCATCTTGAATCTCGCGGGATTTCACGAAATCCAAGATGGCGTCGCCGCAAGAACATGTCGGCGGCCTGGAGAACGTCTGGATCCAGGATCGCGGCGGCGGAGGAAGATGTCGGGGCAGCGACGATGACGGCGTGAGTATGAGAAACGGAGTGAGAGAAAGGAACGTATGTGGAGTGAAAGAGTGAGTGGACATGAGTGGAGGTGAAAGGTGAGAGGAGTGTGTGTTGAGGCGGTGTGGTGTGTTGAGGGTTAACATGGCAAGAGGTGTTAACGACGTCCGCCGACGCCATCTTGCATTCGTGAAATTGCGTCATTTACCTCACGCCGACTTGCTGTGCGGACGCTTGGCATTGCCTGTACCACCATAACTACTGCTGCCTTGGTCCTATGCCTGTTTACTGCCGGTGTCTAATTACTGGACCAATTTGCCTGTACCGCCATAACTACTGCTGCCTTGCTCCTCTGCCGGTGTCTAATTACAGGGCCAATTTGCCTATACTGCCATAACTACTGCTGCCTTTGTCCTCTGCCAGTGTCTAATTACAGGGCCAATTTGCCTCTATCGCCATAACTACTGCTGCTTTGGTCATCTGCCTGTTTACTGCCGGTGTCTAATTACTGGACCAATTTGCCTGTACCGCCATAACTACTGCCTTTGTCCTCTGCCGGTGTCTAATTACAGGGCCAATTTGCCTATACTGCCATAACTACTGCTGCCTTTGTCCTCTGCCAGTGCCTAATTACAGGGCCAATTTGCCTCTATCGCCATAACTACTGCTGCTTTGGTCATCTGCCTGTTTACTGCCGGTGTCTAATTACAAGGCCAATTTGCCTCTACCGCCATAACTTCTGCTGCCTTGCTCCTCTGCCGGTGTCTAATTACAGGGCTAATTTGCCTCTACCGCCATAACTACTGCTGCCTTGCTCCTCTGCCGGTGTCTAATTACAGGGCTAATTTGCCTCTACCACCATAACTACTGCTGCCTTGCTCCTCTGCCGGTGTCTAATTACAGGGCTAATTTGCCTCTACCGCCATAACTACTGCAGCATTGCTCCTCTGCCAGTGTCTAATTACAGGGCCAATTTGCCTATACCGCCATAACTACTGCTGCCTTGCTCCTCTGCCGGTGTCTAATTACAGGGCTAATTTGTCTCTACCGCCATAACTACTGCTGCCTTGCTCCTCTGCCGGTGTCTAATTACAGGGCCAATTTGCCTCTACCGCCATAACTACTGCTGCCTTGCTCCTCTGCCGGTGTCTAATTTACAGGGCCAATTTGCCTCTACCGCCATAACTACTGCTGCCTTGCTCCTCTGCCGGTGTCTAATTACAGGATCAATTTGCCTCTACCGCCATAACTACTGCTGCATTGCTCCTCTGCTGGTGTCTAATTACAGGGCCAATTTGCCAATACCGCCATAACTACTGCTGCCTTGCTCCTCTGCCGGTGTCTAATTACAGGGCCAATTTGCCTCTACCGCCATAAGTACTGCTGCCTTGCTCCTCTGACTGTTCACTGCCTGTGTCTAATTACAGGGCCAATTTGCCTCTACCACCATAACTACTGCTGCCTTGCTCCTCTGCCGGTGTCTAATTACAGGGCCAATTTGCCTCTACCGCCATAACTACTGCTGCCTTGCTCCTCTGCCGGTGTCTAGTTACAGGGCCAATTTGCCTCTACCGCCATAACTACTGCTGCCTTGCTCCTCTGCCGGTGTCTAACTACAGGGCCAATTTGCCACTACCACTTCATAACTACTGCTGGGCAATTACAGGGTCAATTAGTATCTGTTTACTCTACAATACTCCAGGACGCCTTCTTCACTGCCAGATAACTGCCAAATAGACTCCTTTACCTGTGCCAACATTAGTCATAACAAAAAGTATGCCAATGCCAGTGAAAGGAAAGCAGCTTTAGCACTACGACAAAAACAACGCCGTGCTAATGAGACTCCTGAGGAAAAACACCATCGCCTTGAGAAGATTAAGGCTTATAAACGCCGTCGCCTCACACACGAATCCCCTAACTCTAAATCCATAAGATTGGCTGAAGAAGCCTCTGCACGCCGTCACCGCCGACAACAGACGTCCTCTTCCTCATCAGTATTATTAGACTCACAACAGGATGCTTCCACATCAGCATGTGGAACAATTTACTGCTACACTTCATCCCATATGCCGTTCACTGACATAACTAATCAGCAATCTGTTTCTGCTCTATCAATACCACCATTCAATACCGATGCACAGTATGCCAATGCCAGTGAAAGGAAAGCAGCTTTAGCACTACGACAAAAACAACGCCGTGCTAATGAGACTCCTGAGGAAAAACAGCATCAACTTGACAAGATTAAGGCTTATAAACGCCGTCGTCTCACACACGAATCCCCTAACTCTAAATCTATTACATTGGCTGAAGAAGCCTCTACACGCCATCACCGCCAACAACAGACGGCTTCTTCCTCATCATCTATAATAATAAATGCCCTAACCAGCTTCCGGTTGTAACAACTTCCGTCCAGTTGTAACCGGTGACGTCACCACACACACACACACGTTAACCCTCAACACACCACACCGCCTCAACACACACTCCTCTCACCTTTCACCTCCACTCACGTCCACTCACTCTTTCACTCCACATACGTTCCTTTCTCTCACTCCGTTTCTCATACTCACATCGTCATCGTCGCTGCCCCGACATCTTCCTCCGCCGCCGCGATCCTGGATCCAGACGTTCTCCAGGCCGCCGACATGTTCTTGCGGCGATGCCATCTTGGATTTCGTGAAATCCCGCGAGATTCAAGATGGCGTCGCCGCAAGAACATGTCGCTGGCGTGGACGACTCAGGATCCAAAAAGATGGCGTCGGCGAAATCTCGCGAGATTACGCCGACGCCATTTTGGATCCCGATGTCGTCCACGCCGGCGACATGTTCTTGCGGCGACGCCATTTTGGATCGGCGAAATCCCGCGATAGTCAAGATGGCGTCGCCGCAAGAACATGTCGCCGGCGAGGACGACGTCGGGATCCAAAATGGCGTCGGCGAAAACTCGCGAGATTTCGCCGACGCCATTTTGGATCCCGACGTCGTCCACGCCGGTGACATGTTCTTCCGGCGACGCTATCTTGACTATCGCGGGATTTCACGATACTCAAGATGGCGTCGCCGCAAGAACATGTCGCCGGCGTGGACAACGTCTGGATCCAGGATGGCGCCGGCGGAAGAAGATGTCGGGGATCGTGGAGCAGCGGCGATGACGGCGTGAGTATGAGAGACGGAGTGAGAGAAGGGGTCGTATGTGGAGTGAAAGAGTGAGTGGAGATGGTGAAAGGTGAGAGGAGTGTGTGTTGAGGAGTGTGTGTGTTGAGGGTTAACATGGCAAGAGGTGTGATGCTATCGCATCCTCCTGATGCGATAGCATCGGGCCATAATCTTGTATAAAATATTAGATAATTTTTTTTATTGTGTGTTTCAAACAATGCACTATTGACTTATTATTTATTTATTTGTTCAAAAACAGCTAACATAGAAAAATTAAGAAAAACATCATAAGGAAAATGCAAAAAAGCCTTACCAAAACCTGTCAGATGATAAATGCACTAGCAGGATACAGGAGGCCCCCAATGTAAAGGCAGGGGAAGCACAAGTGCAAACTACTGGTTAGAAACAGTCACCCACACACCTACCAAATTCTAGAGAGGTTGGCTGCCTAGTAGAAAAAATCCACACAAATGAAGCTGAGTAAAATGCCAGTCACACAGGTATCTGTGATACAAAGTGTCCGGCTTACAGCCTATTGATGACGCCCATAATATTATGTCAGGCGGGCTGCCCAGCACTATATACATGAAACCGAAAGGATCAGATGCCCCAGTACACCCAGCTGACAAAAAGAAGCCTGGCTGCATCCTGCAAAAAATGATAAAAAGTGCAATACAAGATTAAAAAAATAATGCATATGATAAATACATTAATTTAGTTATTGGTTGATATTTTGGCCAAAATAGATAAGCTCGCAGCCCAACATCAAGGGTCCTCATACTTGCATGTCCTAACACTAATTTCAAAAGCAGCTAACATAGAAAAATTAAGAAAAACATACCATAAGAAAACATCCTTACCAAAACCAGTCAGATGATAAATGCACTAACAGGATGCAGTAGGACCCCACTATAGTAGTTTGCACCTGTGCTGCCCCTCGTCGGCGTGTGACTAAGTGTGCAAACCGCATATGTGCTGGGGGGAGGCGCCAAACTGAATTCTTGCCAGAAAACCTAGGTACACCTCTGGAACTGAGAATGAGGTTATATGCTTATGTTGGGCAAGGTTCTGGTTTTCATCCATCTACAGCATTTACATTTTAAACAATGGTAGTTAAGATATGTTTTTTGAATGTTAACGGTCTTAACAACCCTCAAAAAAGATCATTTATGTGGAAAGTGTTGATGTCTTCTGGATGCAATATCTTTTGTGCTTAGGAAACACATATTACCTCAAAGGATGCAGATAGATTGCAACATTGCCTTTTCCCTCATGTGATACAGGACAACTACAAGAAAAAGCAAAGAAGGGTAATATTGGCTATAGGTATCTTAGTTTCTTTTTCTCCAATAAATGCAGTTTCAGATATGGCAGGTAGATGTATAATATTAAACTAATAAAAAAGTTAACAAAATTTAAGCAGGGCCATGTTATTTATTGTGGAGATTTCAATTTAACACCTGATAGCTCAATAGATTCTACAGCAAAACCTAAGAGAAATTCCCCTAATCTTGCATCCATAATTAATAAAGAAGATCTGCAAGTGTTTCTCACAAAATTAGAATATCTTCAAAAAGTTAATTTATTTCAGTTTGTATTTCATTTATTCAATACAAAAAGTGAATCATATATTATGTAGAGACATTACACACAGAGTGATCTATTTCAAGTGTTTATTTCTGTTAATGTTGATGATTATGGCTTATGAATGAAAACCCAAAAGTCATTATCTCAGTAAATTAGAATAATTAACAAAAAACACCTGCAGAGGCTTCCTAAGCATTTAAAAAAGTCCCTTAGTCTGTTTCAGTAGGCTCCACAATCATGGGGAATACTTCTGACTTGACAGATGTCCAGAAGGCAGTCAATGACACATTCCACAAGGAGGGTAAAGAAGCTGGCTGCTCACAGAGTGCTGTATCCAAGCATATTAATGGTGAGTTGAGTGGAAGGAAAAATTGTGATAGAAAAAGGTGCACAAGCAACCGGGATAACCGCAGCCTTGAAAGGATTGTTAAGAAAAGGCCATTCAAAAATTTGGGGGAAATTCGCAAGGAATTGACTGCTGCTGGAGTCATTGCTTCAAGAGCCACCACACACAGACGTATCCAGGACATGGGCTACAAGTGTCGCATTCCTTGTGTCAAGCCACTCATGACCAACAAACAATGCCAGAAGTGTCTTACCTGGGCAAAGGAGAAAAAGAACGGGACTGTTGCTCAATGGTCCAAGGTGTTGTTTTCAGATGAAAGTAAATTTTGCATTTCATTTGGAAATCAAGGTTTCAGAGTCTGGTGGAAGAGTGGAGAGGCCACAATCCAAGCTGCTTGAGGTCTAGTGTGAAGTTTCCACAATCAGTGATGGTTTGGGGAGCCATGTCATCTGCTGGTGTAGGTCCACTGTGTTTTATCAAGACCAATGTCAGCACAGCAGTCTACCAGGAAATTTTAGAGCACTTCATGATCCCCTCTGCCGACAAGCTTTTTGGAGATTGAAATTTCATCCTCCACCAGGACTTGGCACCTGTCCACACTGCCAAAAGGACCAATACCTGGTTTACAAACAACAGTATCACTGTGCTTGATTGGCCAGCAAACTTGCCTGACCTTAACCCCATAGAGAATCTATGGGGTATTGTCAAGAGAAAGATGAAAGACTCTAGGCACAACAATGAAGATGAGCTGAAGGCTGCTATCAAAGCACCCTGGGCTTCCATAACACCTCAGCAGTGCCACAGGCTGATGGCCTCCATGCCATGTCACATTGATGCAGTAATTGATGCAAAAGGAGCCCTGACCAAGTATTGAGTGCATTTACTGAACATACATTTCAGTAGGCCAAAATATTTAGGATATTAAAATCATTTTTCAAGCTGGTGTTATTAATTATTCTAATTTACTGAGATAATGACTGTAGGGTTTTCATTGTCAGTAATCTATAATCATCAACATTAACAGAAATAAACACTTGAAAGAGATCACTCTGTAATGACTCTATATAATATATGAGATTCACTTTTTGCATTGAAGAAATTAAATAAATTAACTTTTTCATGATATTCTAATTTTGTGGGAAGCACCTGTATATGATGTATGGAGGATCCAACATGAGAATGAAAGGGATTACTCTTTTTTCTCACATGTTCATAATGTTCATATTACTTCTTCTTGCATAGATCTATTTTTAGTGAGTAGATCGTTATTAGATAATATTACTTTCTTATCCATAGGTATCAGGACATAGTCAGACCATGCACCAGATACGATATAAATAGAGGGAAAACATGTTTCCTCTCCCATATATCTTTGAAAAAGCCAATTTGTACCGTATTTCTTCTCCACAAAATGTAGATTAACTTTAGTGATGGGCAAGCACTAAAATTCTCAGGTGCTCGTTACTCGGGTTGAGCAATTTGTAATACTCAGGTACTCGTTCAGAACAAAGAGCCCAATGTAAGTCTATGGGAGACCTGAGCATTTTTACCATGATACCCTGGGGGGTCCTTTTAAGGTCTAAAAATGTCTGAAAATGATGGAAACACTGCTCAAATGACATCATGGCTAATGTCCCTGGAATCATTTCTGACTCCTAGGTCACAGCTGTAAACAATGTTGTCAGAGTTTCACGCTATTTTTACAGGCACACCAAAAAAACCATACAAAAATGAAACCAAAATGGATTTTGCTGGGAAATATGTTAAGAGCATCCTTTCCAGGGTAATGACTTGTATATAAGGCAAAATAACTAACCCCAAACAAAAATGTTACTCCACCACTTGGGCTATATTCACACGCAACGTTTTTGATGCTTGCTTTCAACCAATACAAATGCATTCACTGGGTAATGTCATTGAAATATTTAACAACCCTAGCTGGCCATGTGTTGTGTGACACATAAGCAGACCCATCTTGCTTCATTTATGAAGAAGGGACTCTTAAACAGAGCCTATTTTTAGAGTGGCATCAGGTGGCATTAATCTTTTTAAAGGGCCATTATTAAACAGTGGGTCTCCTATACTGTTATTACCTATGCATTGAGTGGCTGGGCTGCCAAAATTTAGGACGCACCCCAATAACCCTTTCACAAGATGTACAGGAGGGCATCCTGAAAAAATGTTGCATTGAATGCAAGGCCTGGCCTGTCCCAATGTTACATGCACCCCAATAACCGTTTCAGCAGATGTACTTGAGGGCCTCATGACAAAATTGTTCCCATTAAAAGAAAGTGTGTCTTCCATACTGTTTGCTTATGCATTGAATGCAAGGCCTGCCCTGCACCAATGTTACATGCACCCCAATGACCGTTTCAGCAGACGTACTTGAGGGCCTCAGGACAAAATTGTTCCCATTAGAAGAAAGTGTGTCTCCCATACTATTTGCTTATGCATTGAATGCAAGTCCTGGTCTGCCCCAAAGTTACATGCACCCCAATAATGATTTCAGCAGACGTACTTGAGGGCCTCATGACAAAATTGTTCCCATTAGAAGAAAGTGTGTCTCCCATACTATTTGCTTATGCATTGAATGCAAGGCCTGCCCTGCACCAATATTACATGCACCCCAATAACCATTTCAGCAGACGTACTTGAGGGCCTCATGACAAAATTCCCTCTGCGCTCTGTGCCTGACCCTGCTTGACTTGATTCTCTTCCCAGACTCAGACCCTTTGCTTGTGACTCGACTTTACTTGTGCCTGCTCCCTGTAAACCGTTTTGTCTCTCTAGCTTTACTGATCTTGGCTCGCATATTGGACTTCCTCTCTGACTTTCCTTTGTCGTACTGCGCCATTTCCTGGACCTCACCTTGGATTGTTTGACCTCCCCTTACTTACAGTAAGTGGTATATGTATTTACTGCCGTGACTCGCATCACAGTTTCTGGTTACTTGCCCGTCACCAATACAGAGCAAGGTCTAGCTGGCAGAATAAAAATCGTAAGCTTGCCTGGGGACATACTGTTGACTGCGACCACCAAAATGGCTGAATCAAGGGCAACTTATTTAGCAAACCATACCCTGTTCTTCTCAGATAGCACTCTTTACAATTATAAAAACAGTAATGATGAACATAGCCTGTGCTACAAGACTTTACATAAAGCAACAAATAACTTTTAGGGTCTTTGCTATATAGTCTGGAGAGGGAAAGGTCCTGGCACCTGGGTTTTAGTGCTTGAAGGGGCTCATAACTCTAAGACACCAGTTTTACAAATGAGGATAGTGTCACACATTTCATTTTAAAGGCTGCTTAAAAACAGCACGGTCTTGCAGGTTATTTTGCAGTGAAATAATACAGGACCACCACATTTTCGCTGCCCAATCACTTAACCTTGCATGATTTTCCTACATGTGAATGCAGCCTTATTTTAAGAGCAACTGGCAAACTACACTTTGGTAATTTTTATTAAAGCAATTGGCATTTAAAGTGACAGACCGTGTCCTGCTTTAAGCTGAATAAGAAAGAAAATGAATGACTATGGATAAGTTAAACTTTATCAAGGAAATGTGACCAATTACTTAAACACAGTCAAAGTGTAAGTGATTGGCTGCATGACTCCACTGGTGGCAACAGCTGGTTTATATTCTACATCCTGAGCCCTGGACTATTACAGGCACATTAGTGGATGAAGCAGCATCTGCTCATGGTTTCTCTATATGACGATTGCACTCTTGTGACAGATTGAGGTTTATGGAGACCACATTGTCTCCTGTCTGCAGGCATCATCCTAACACCTCTCAGCTCTTCATCTTTTATCTCCATCATCACCTCTACCTTCTGTCCATGGAGAATACAGTCTATTTGGGTCTATTGATATATAGATTGAAGACAAGTTTTTTAAAAGCCCTAGACGTTTATCACCATGAACCCCTTCGATTTCGCAATCACATCTTTATATACTGTATATATGGGACACTATATCGTAGAGAGAGCCTTATAGACAATAGTAGTGTTATGTTACTTTCAAAACCATCAGGGAGAAAGGTATATTCATTATAGGGGCAGCAGATACAATAAAAACGTGCATAACATTAGGAGGGTACCTCCGGAAGTGCAGCAAAAGTATTATTAGTTGCACCAGTGCTTAGGTATTAGGTTTCACCTTGGCTGGTGTGTATAGATGAGCAAGCACTAAAATGCTCAGGTGCTCACTGCTCGAACTGAGCAATTCCTAATACTCGAATGATCGTTTCGAGTAACGAGTATAATAGGAGTCAATGGGAAAGCCGAGCTTTTTCCCGACTAACTCTACAAAGAAGTCTGGATGGGAAAAGTGTTAACTGGATGGAGAACAGCATAGGGAAGACCCCTGGAAGCATCTCTGACTCCCAGATCGCTGATGACAACAATGGAGTCACATTTTTACTTGACTTTAAGGAGTGACAATAAATCATTCCAAACTGACGAGAAATTGCATTTAACAGGAAAAAATGTGCATAAGGAGAGATTCAAAAAGGATTTAAAAAAATACAATTTTAGTATACCAAAATGAATTTTTTTTATTAAAAAATAGGAAATTTCAGTTACATTTATGAAGGAAGCAAAACTGTCAAATATTTGGGTCTCATACACATTCTGTTCAAATTGTCATGTATTTGTACTTCTAGACTCATTAAGGCTATAAACTTTTGAGGGTTATAGACCAAGAAAATATACTCCAGACCATGGAATAGTCTATGGGTGAGCAATATAATACCGATAAGGGTATGTGCACATGTTGAGTAAACTTTCTGCACCGTTTCTGCATTTCTTGGCATGAAAAAGGCAGCTGCAAGTTGTTGGTGCGCTTTTACCTGCATTTTTGATTGGTTCGAGTGAAGTCAAAGGTGAAAAGCACAGGGCAAGACCACACAGAGAATCGACATGATGCAGATTATTTTCTGCACCAAATCTGCAAGCCAAAAATACTTAACATGTGTATTACACTTTATGTTTCTCATTTACTTTGCTGGCATCAGGTTTTGCCACAAATCGATTGAAAAAAGTGACAAAAGCATCCAATCTGCAAAGTGTGCACATAAAACTGGGAAAACTTTTGACCCATGAATAAGCCGTGGGTGGTGCTGCACAAGGGTTAATGGTGATCCAAAAAGATGCTCCATAGATAAATACCCCCATAAAATGCTGCACAAGGGTTATTGGTGGCCCAAGAAGATGCTCCATAGATTAAAACTACGTCATTGCGCCCTCTGCTGAACGCCACAGCCAGAGGACCCAGGACACAGCGATGGAGCGGGAATGGTTAATATTGCTCTGCTCCCCGTCTTCCCCGTCATACTCACCCTCTCCTGGTGCACGGTCTATTCTGCCTCTGCTTCCCCCATGATCTCGGCGGCCCAGCTGTTCCTGCATTCAGCGGTCATGTGGCACTGCTCATTACATATGTGCATGTTTATGACTGTAATGAGCGGTACCACGTGACCGCTGAATGCAGGAAAAGCTGGGACGCCGAGACCATGGGGGAAGCAGGGGGTGCAGAGACCATGCCAGGAGGGTTGAGTATGGTCTCTGACACCCCCGCTCCCCCTCCTGGTTTTTTATGTGCTTCTAAAGTGCATAAGAACCTGATGAACCCGCCTGGACGACCGATCGTGGCATCAACCAATTCTGTTCTGTCACCCCTGGCTATGACACTTGACCGGATTCTGACCCCTTTACTTTGTCATATTACTTCATATTTAAAGGACACGACAAATTTTTTAACCAAATTACGTAAGATTTGCCCAATTCCCTCTGGCTATACGTTAGTTACCTTAGATGTTAAGAGTCTATATACTTGTATTGATCATAGTAGAGGGATTTCGGCCATGAAACAGTTCTTGGTTAAATATGCTAATTTCTCTCCACAACAACTTCAGCTCTGCTTAGATTCGTTGTCTATTATTTTACACAGGAACTTTTTTTTTTTTGCAGACCAATAATATCAACAGCACACCGGCACAGCCATGGGCTCGAACATGGCATCCCCTTATGCTAACATCTTCATGTCTATCGTTGAGGAAACTTATGTTTATACCAATAAGCTTTTTCAGACACAATCCATTTACTGGACAAGATACATAGATGGCGTGTTTATGATATGGAAAGGGGACGAGATCCTTCTCCCTGTGTTTGTACGTGATATCAATACCACCATTCCTAATCTTACATTCTCTATACAAATTAGTACTACAATTATCAATTTTCTGGATACTTTAATCACTATTGAAAATAATGGGGAACTTGGTATAGATCTATATACTAAACCGACCAATAAAAATAGCCTGTTGCATTACACCATCTGCCATCCCCTGCATGTCAAGATATCCTTACCAATGTCACAACACCATTGGGTTGCACGTATTGTGTCTAATGCAACTAAAAGGCAAATGAGACACGTTGAAATGTCCATTAAGTTTATGCAACGGGGGGAATCCCCCCAATATTTCGGGCCCCAGAGTCACTGTCATGATCCCAGTGCGGGTTTTTGAGCTGCACACCGGGGGTTAATGTCTGGAGCTCTGTGCAGGTTTTGACCTGCACACTTGGGGTTAATGATTGTGGCCTCTTTCTGGTTCTGGGAGAGCTTCATAAACCCCTGGGTAGCTTCAATCCCTGCCAGTTATACTTTTGCCATTGGCCTAGTGTGCTGACCCCCGTGTGCCTGTTTGTTGCTATAGCTTGTTTATATGGTTCTGACCCGATTCTGTTTCCCGTTGTGAGTTTGCCTGTTGATTTTGTACTGCGTTATTATCTGTGTATGACTCATTGCATGTGACCTGACTAGAGTTGAGCGATACCGTCCGATACTTCAAAGTATCGGATCGGAATGGATCGGCCGATCTTTAAAAAAAGTATCGGTATCGCCGATTCCGATACCGGAAGTCCCATTCAAGTCTATGGGACTTCCGGTATCGGAATAAGAAAAACCCTGTTTTTGCCTTGTACAGCCTCTCTGGGGTCTGTACGGGCCTTTCGGGGGGCTGTGCCGGCCTGCCAGGGGGTCTGTGCAGGCTCCGGTGGTCTGTGCCGGCCTGCCGGGGGGCTGTGCCGGCCTGCCGGTGGTCTGTGCAGGCTCCGGTGGGCTGTGCCGGCCTGCCGGGGGGCTGTGCCGGCCTGCCGGTGGTCTGTGCAGGCTCCGGGGGTCTGTGCCGGCCTGCCGGGGGGCTGTGCCGCCCTGCCGGTGGTCTGTGCAGGCTTCGGGGGTCTGTGCAGGCATCGTCCGATGGGACTACAAGTCCCATCGGGCGATGCCTGCTACCATGACAGTGATTGACACATTAGCCAATGATGGGACAGTAGTAGTCCCATCATCCGGCTAATGTGTTAAATGTTAAAAAAAAAAAAATACTACATACATACTACATACATACTACATGCATGCTACATACATACTACATGCTACATACATACTACATGCTACATACATACTACATGCATGCTACATACATACTACATGCTACATACATACTACATATATACTACATGCATGCTACATACATACTACATGCTACATACATACTACATGCTACATACATACTACATATATACTACATACATACTACATACATGCTACATACATGCTACATACATACTGCATGCTACATACATACTACATACATACTACATACATACTACATGCATGCTACATGCATGCTACATACATACTACATACATACTACATACATACTACATGCATGCTACATGCATGCTACATACATACTACATGCTACATACATACCACATACATACTACATACATACTACATACATACTACATGCTACATACATACTACATATATACTACATGCATGCTACATACATACTACATGCTACATACATACCACATACATACTACATACATGCTACATGCTACATACATACTACATATATACTACATGCATGCTACATACATACTACATATATACTGCATGCATGCTACATACATACTGCATGCTACATGCATGCTACATACATACTACATACATACTACATGCTACATACATACCACATATATACTACATACATACAATACATTCATACAATACATACATAGACATACAGTACATATAACATAGAGTAACATACTTACCAATACTTGTCACATTGTTCCCCGAAGCCATTGTCTTTTCCGGAATAAATATTAACATAACAAACCACAAAAATACTCACCCACGATCCGAAGCAGTCCACGAGTGTGTCCCACGACGATCTTGGGTAGAGAACTGCAGCATCAGCTGATGCTGCCGTTCTCTACGGGCTGCAGGAATCCAATGACGGAAGGTAGGTATCCTTCCGCACTGTATTCCTCCGCCACTTAAAAAAAAAAAAGTCCCTAGTCTCACTTTATGCCATTGCTGTGTGGGAATTTCCCACGCAGCAATGGCATAAAGTGAGACTAGGGACTTTTTTTTTTTAAGTGGCGGAGGAATACAGTGCGGAAGGATACCTACCTTCCGTCATTGGATTCCTGCAGCCCGTAGAGAACGGCAGCATCATCTGATGCTGCAGTTCTCTACCCAAGATCGTCGTGGGACACACTCGTGGACTGCTTCGGATCGTGGGTGAGTATTTTTGTGGTTTGTTATGTTAATATTTATTCCGGAAAAGACAATGGCTTCGGGGAACAATGTGACAAGTATTGGTAAGTATGTTACTCTATGTTATATGTACTGTATGTCTATGTATGTATTGTATGAATGTATTGTATGTATGTAGTATATATGTGGTATGTATGTAGCATGCAGTATGTATGTAGCATGTATGTAGTATGTATGTAGTATATATGTAGTATGTATGTAGCATGTAGTATGTATGTAGCATGCATGTAGTATATATGTAGTATGTATGTAGCATGTAGTATGTATGTAGTATGTATGTAGTATGTATGTGGCATGCATGTAGCATGCATGTAGTATGTATGTAGCATGCATGTAGCATGCATGTAGTATGTATGTAGCATGCATGTAGCATGCATGTAGTATGTATGTAGCATGCATGTAGTATGTATGTATGTAGTATGTATGTAGCATGCATGTAGTATGTATGTAGTATGTATGTAGTATGTATGTAGCATGCAGTATGTATGTAGCATGTATGTAGCATGTATGTAGTATGTATGTAGTATATATGTAGTATGTATGTAGCATGTAGTATGTATGTAGCATGTAGTATGTATGTAGCATGCATGTAGTATATATGTAGTATGTATGTAGCATGTAGTATGTATGTAGCATGCATGTAGTATATATGTAGTATGTATGTAGCATGTAGTATGTATGTAGCATGTAGTATGTATGTAGCATGCATGTAGTATGTATGTAGCATGCATGTAGTATGTATGTAGCATGCATGTAGTATTTTTTTTTTTTTTTTTTTAACATTTAACACATTAGCCGGATGATGGGACTACTACTGTCCCATCATTGGCTAATGTGTCAATCACTGTCATGGTAGCAGGCATCGCCAGATGGGACTTGTAGTCCCATCGGACGATGCTTGCACAGACCCCCGGACATCAGCACAGCCCCCCGGCAGGCCGGCACAGCCCCCCGGCAGGCCGGTACAGACCCCCACAGGGTGCACAGACCACCGGCAGGCCGGCACAGCCCCCCGGCAGGCCGGTACAGACCCCCACAGGGTGCACAGACCACCGGCAGGCCGGCACAGCCCCCTGGCAGGCCGGTACAGACCCCCACAGGGTGCACAGACCACCGGCAGGCCGGCACAGCCCCCCGGCAGGCCGGTACAGACCCCGGGCAGTCCACACAGCCCCCTGGCAGGCCGGCAGAGACCCCCGGAAGGCCCGAAATGACGGCGCATCATGATGCGCACACACCGCGCATCATGATGACGTCAGGCTGTCAATCAACTTTGAACTTCCGATTCCGATGCCGAATTCCGATATTGAAAAAATATCGGAAGTCGGTATCGGAATTCCGATACAGCAAGTATCGGCCGATACCCGATACTTGCGGTATCGGAATGCTCAACACTAGTCCTGACCACTCTCTGCTCGCCCCTCTTGTACCTTGCAACTATCTGTGTATGACTCATTGCATGTGACCTGGTTACTCTCTGCTCGCCCCCTTTGGTACCCTACAGCTATCTCTGTGTGTGACTCATTGGCTATGTCCTGACTATTCTCACTGTCTATGCCCCTTGGTAACTTTGTCTCGCAGTTACTCTGCTAGGAATTGTCTTGCAGCTCCTAGCTCTGTGGAGTTTAGGCCACGCCTCTAGCAGTCACGTGCTTCAGGCCCTGCAGCTCTGAAGTATGCATCTATTCGGTTGCTGCCCGCTCCACTGGTAGCTTTGAGCACTGTTCGCTTTACTCAGGACACGCGCACTGGCTCAGTGAGTAAGTTCAGTGCGGTGTCTCTGACAGTCACCACTTCCACCCCAACTCCCAGAGCCAAAGAAAGGAGCACAGACAGATTACCCTTTATTAGCACATACCACCCATTCATGTACATTATCAAAAACGGTACTTTTCGACATTGGCACCTCTTGGGTGAATCTTACCCAGATATATCAGAATTTATGGATTTGCCAATGATGTGCTAAAAGAAACCCCCAAATCTCAGGAATCGTTCTTTGGCACCTGACGGCGGTCACATGATCCACAGGATCTGACATCATTGGATTATAAAATGGTCCTGTTGCACAGCTAATATACCACTCACCTGGGATATGCCACACGCTTAACCTCTCACCACTGGAGGTAATTTCAACGGCATTTATTGGTACCACTGTTTTTTGTATACCCTTTATTCATTCTTGCTGCCTTCCCATAATCCCATGACCTGTCTTCTTACCCAAAATCTGCTTTCTCTAATGGGATTTTCCACTCTTGGGCTATAGACCTATATGGTTGCATATGACCTATTTACAGTTAGGTCCATATATATTTGGACAGAGACAACATTTTTCTAATTTTGGTTCTAGGCATTACCACAATGAATTTTAAACAAAACAATTCAGATGCAGCTGAAGTTCAGACTTTCAGCTTTCATTTGAGGGTATCCACATTAAAATTGGATGAAAGGTTTAGGAGTTTCAGCTCCTTAACATGTGCCACCCTGTTTTTAAAGGGACCAAAAGTAATTGGACAGATTAAATAATTGTAAATAAAATGTTCCTTTCTAGTACTCCCTTTGTTGGCAATGACTGCCTGAAGTCTTGAACTCATGGACATCACCAGACGCTGTGTTTCCTCCTTTTTGATGCTCTGCCAGGCCTTCACTGCGGTGGTTTTCAGTTTCTGTTTGTTTGTGGGCCTTTCTGTCTGAAGTTTAGTCTTTAACAAGTGAAATTCATGCTCAATTGGGATGAGATCAGGTGACTGACTTGGCCATTCAAGAATATTCCACTTCTTTGCTTTAATAAACTCCTTGGTTGCTTTGGCTTTATGTTTTGGGTCATTGTCCATCTGTAGTATGAAACGACAACCAATCAGTTTGGCTGCATTTGGCTGGATCTGAGCACACAGTCTTGCTCTGAATATCTCAGAATTCATTCGACTGCTTCTGTCCTGCGTCACATCATCAATAAACACTAGTGACCCAGTGCCACTGGCAGCCATGCATGCCCAAGACATCACACTGCCTCCACCGTGTTTTACAGATGATGTGGTATGCTTTGGATCATGAGCTGTACCACGCCTTCACCATACTTTTCTCTTTCGATCATTTTGGTAGAGATTGATCTTGGTTTCATCTGTCCAAAGAATGTTCTTCCAGAACTGTGCTGGCTTTTTTAGATGTTTTTTAGCAAAGTCCATTCTAGCCTTTTGATTCTTGATGCTTATGAGTGACTTGCACCGTGCAGTGAACCCTCTGTATTTACTTTCATGCAGTCTTCTCTTTAAGGTCGATTTGGATATTGATACGCCTACCTCCTGGAGAGTGTTGTTCACTTGGTTGGCTGTTGTGAAGGGGTTTCTCTTCACCATGGAGATTATTCTGCGATGATCATCCACCACTGTTGTATTCCGTGGGCGCTCAGGTCTTTTTGCATTGATGAGTTCACCAGTGCTTTCTTTCTTTCTCAGGATGCACCAAACTGTAGATTTTGCCACTCCTAATGTTGTAGCAATTTCTCGGATGGGTTTTTTCTGTTTTTGCAGCTTAAGGATGGCTTGTTTCACCTGCATGGAGAGCTCCTTTGACCGCTTGTTTCCTTCACAGCAAAACCTTTCAAATGCAAGCACAACACCTCAAATCAACTCCTGGCCTTTTATCTGCTTAATTGAAAATGACATAACGAAGGGATTGCCCACACCTGTCCATGTAATAGCCTTGGAGTCAATTGTCCAATTACTTTTGATCCCTTTAAAAACAGGGTGGCATATGTTAAGGAGCTGAAACTCTTAAACCCTTCATCCAATTTCAATGTGGATACCATCAAATGAAAGCTGAAAGTCTGAACTTCAACAGCATCTGAATTGTTTTGTTTAAAATTCATTGTGGTAATGTCTAGAACCAAAATGAGAAAAATGTTGTCTCTGTCCATATATATATGGACCTAACTGTACCTCAGACCACAGAATAGTGTATTCGTGAGAACTGTAATCCAGCCTATTTTCTTGTAGTATTAGATAACATCACATAAATTTAGCAAAGACGATGGAATAGTGTATTGGTGAAAAATGTAATTCAGGTAATTTTTTTTATCTCTTTTTGTCATGTCAGATAATATCACAAACATTTACCTCAGACCAAGGAATAGTGTATGGGTTGGAAATGTAATCCAGCCAATTCTTTTTAATGCTTTTTTTGAGTGTTAGATAATATCACAGAAATTATCCTAGACCTTGGAATAGTTATGGGTGAGAAATGTAATCCAGCTACCTTATATATTTGTGTATAAGCTGAGTTTTGCAGCACATTTATTTGTGCTGAAAACACCTCCCTAGGCTTATACACTAGTCAATTGTCCTAGAAAGGGAAGGGGGAGTGGCCATGCAGCAGGTCACAGACACAGGAGCCTTCGGCTGTGGCTAAAGCCTGTGCTGCTGCTAAAGAGAAATGAATATTCATTTCTTTCTAATAGCGCATAGTGTCAGCTGCAGCCATCGGCTTCCAGCACACATCCTACTTACCTTCCTGTGCACCCTTGCTGCATCTCGTACGTGTTGGCACCAACAGCATTTCCAGCGATCACGTGGCCCCGCTCATTTAGATAATAAATATGCATGCTTCTCCACTCCCATAAGGGTGAAGTGAATATCATTACCTTAATGAGCGGGGCCATGTGATCGCTGGACAGGAAGAGCTACTGGCGCAGGAATGAGATGCAGCGAGGGCACGCATGCAAGGTAAGTAGGATTTTTTTTGTAGGAACCATGCATACAAGGATAGGGGATAAGGAGCCATCCATACAAGGATAGGGGATAGGGAGCCAAGCATACAAGGATGGGAGAGGGGAGCCATGCATGCAAGGACAGCGATGGGTGAGCCATGCATACAAGGAGAGGTGTTGTGAGTTCATTTTCCCCTTCGTCACTGAGGTCTGGTGAACTCCCTATTCTGGTAAAGGAAGGTAATGAGCCTGATTATCAGGCACCTGAGCCTAATGATGATGACTGGCTGAGTGGAGTCACGGACTGGATATAAGGCTGCCGACGCCTTTCTGCCCTGCGGGTGATTTCTCTGTGGACTTCTAGGAGACCAGTCTGATTCCTGCTCCTCTAAAGCTAAGTTTTCTGCTTTGCCTGTTAGCTTTTGTGTTTTTTTTTGTTTTCCTTGCTTTTCAGGATTCTGCCATTCCCTGCTGGGGTGAGCTGAATCTCCTTTTGCCTTTTGCTCTGTCTTCAGAATATTCCTGAGTACTGACATAGCTTTTTTGAAGCCTAGCGTCTTCAGGGCCTTTTTCACTGTCAGTCTGTTGGCTCTTATTTTCATAGGGTTTTTCACAGATTGCAGACAGCAGCCTTCCTGTCCTTTCCTATCTAGTTAGCTTGGGCCCCGTCTTTGCTCAGTCTATCTTTCTGTCTGTGTTAGTGTTCTTCCTTCTTGCTTCACCATCATTATATGTTGGGGGCTGCCTTTTGCTTTGGGGTCTGCTCTGGGGCAGTTTAGATTTCCCTTTCTGTCTTTAGGCTATATAGTCCTCCGGCTGTGATCGAGGGGTCTAGGGCATCGTAGGAACCCCCCACGGCTACTGCTAGTTGTGTTGATAGGTTCAGGGGTCTGCAATCCGATAGCTGCCAACTTCTCTGGTTTTCTGGACTTAGCTAGCATTTCTGTTTTTGCCTCCTACGGTGACTCAATCATAACAGAATCACCCGCCATACCGCAGATCCTAGGGTACTCAATAGCAGGAAAGAATTGTGTTTAAAAAAAAAAAAGTGTGTATATTCTTTCCTCTATATCTCTGAGGCCATAGGGGGAATTTTTTTTTCTCTCAGTGGAGATAAAGCAATTGTCTGATCATGTGGAGCAGCTCGCTGCGGAAGTGCGGGGAATTTCCGCCTACCTTGCTCGTTCGCATGCTGTTGAACCAAAGATCCCTACACCTGATTTATTTTTTGGGGATCGATCTAAATTTTTGAGTTTCAAAAATAATTGTAAATTATTTTTTGCCTTGAAGCCTAACTCGTCAGGGAGCTCCGCGCAGCAGGTTAAAATTGTCATCTCTTTGCTGCGTGGCGATCCCCAGGATTGGGCGTTTTCAATGAAACCAGATGATCCTATTCTGACTAATGTGAACGCATTCTTTCAAGCCTTGGGGTTGCTGTATGACGAACCTAATGCTATTGATCAGACTGAAAAGACCCTGTTGGCATTGAACCAGGGTCGAGATTCTGCAGAGTTGTACTGTCAAAAGTTCCAAAAGTGGGCGGTCCTTACTACCTGGAATGATAATGCCTTGGCTGCTCTCTTTCGGAAGGGTTTGTCAGAAGCCGTAAAAGATACTATGGTGGGATTTCCTGTTCCCTCTGGTCTGGACGATTCTATGTCATTAGCCATTCAGGTTGATCGGCGTTTACGTGAACGCAGGATTGCATGAGAGGTGTTGCCACCGGTTGAACAGACGTCTGAACCTATGCAATGTGATAGAGTTTTGTCTAGGGCGCAACGTCAGGAGTTCAGAAGGTGTAATAAGCTGTGTTTTTTCTGTGGAGATGCCTCGCATATTATTTATCTTTGTCCTAAATGAGAGAAACGCTTTGCACACACGTTTTCTGTTGGTGGTGTTCAACCTAAGTTTCTTCTGGCAATTTCTCTGATCTGCTCCCTGTCCACATTTTCCACCAAGGCTTTTGTGGATTCAGGAGCAGCGCTAAACCTAATGGACTTGGATTTTGCTAAACGTTGTGGATTTCCGATGACACCTCTGCAGACGCCTATCCCTTTGAGGGGGATTGATGCTACTCCTTTGGCGAAAAATAAACCTCAGTTTTGGACCCAGGTGGTCATGCGGGTCGCCCCAGACCATCAAGAAAATTGCAGATTTTTGGTGTTGCATGGTCTGCATGATGGTGTTGTTCTGGGGTTTCCCTGGTTGCAAATTCATAATCCAGTTTTGGATTGGAAATCTGTGTCTGTGGTGAGTTGGGGTTGTCGGTGTGCCTTTAGTGAGGCTCCGGTTTTTTCCACCTCTCCTCAGTCGCATGATGTTCCTGACTATTTGGCGGACTTTTATGATGTATTTAGTGAGAATGAGTCTGCATCTTTGCCTCCTCATAGGAGTTATGACTGTGCAATTGAACTGAGCCCGGGGTGTAAATTTCCCAAGGGTCGGCTCTTCAATTTATCTGTACCCAAGCACGAGGCTATGCGATCCTATATTAAGGAGGCGTTGGAGAAGGGTCTTATTAGACCATCCTCTTCACCCTTAGGTGCCGTTTTTTTTTTTGTGGCGAAAAAGGATGGTTCTTTAAGGCCTTGTATTGATTATTGTGCCCTCAACAAAATTACTATTAAATATCAGTATCCGTTACCCCTGATTTCGGATCTATTCTCTAGAGTTAGAGGTGCTTGCTGGTTTACCAAGCTTGACCTCAGGGGGGCGTATAATCTTATCCGCATTAAGCAGGGGGATGAATGGAAGACGGCGTTTAATACTCCGGAGGGACATTTTGAGTACCTGGTGATGCCTTTTGGGCTCACTAATGCCCCTTCTGTCTTCCAGTGCTTCATGAACGATATTTTCCGAGACTTTGTGGATAAATTTTTGATTATCTATCTGGATGATATTTTGATCTTCTCCAAGGATTGGGATTCTCATGTGGAACATATTCGGACTGTGTTCCGGATCTTGAGGGAGAATTCCCTGTATGTAAAAGGATCGAAATGCCTTTTTGGAGTACAGAGGATTTCATTTTTGGGATTAATTTTGTCTCCGTCAACTATTGAAATGGACCCGGCCAAGGTACAGGCCATTTATGATTGGGTTCAGCCCACTTCTTTGAAGGCCCTCCAGAAGTTTTTGGGTTTTGCTAATTTTTATCTGAAATTTATAGCAAAATTTTCTAGTATTGCCAAGCCATTGACTGATCTGACTAAGAAGGGTGCTGATGTGTTGAATTGGTTTCCGGAGGCTGTTGCTTCTTTTCAGGAGCTGAAGCGAAGATTTACCTCCGCCCCGGTTTTGCGGCAACCTGATGTCTCACTCCCGTTCCAGGTAGAGGTGGATGCTTCTGAGATTGGTGCAGGAGCTGTTTTGTCCCAAAAGGATCCTGTAACATCTAAAATGAATCCCTGTGCTTTCTTTTCCCGAAAGTTCTCTCCATCTGAACGTAACTATGATGTGGGGAATCGGGAACTTTTGGCCATGAAATGGGCATTTGAGGAGTGGAGACATTGGTTGGAGGGAGCTAAACATCAAGTTGTGGTCCTCACTGACCACAGGAATTTGATTTACCTAGAGTCGGCTAAAT
The DNA here is from genome assembly GCF_039654945.1 of Dendrobates tinctorius. Classification (NCBI taxonomy): domain Eukaryota; kingdom Metazoa; phylum Chordata; class Amphibia; order Anura; family Dendrobatidae; genus Dendrobates; species Dendrobates tinctorius. The sequence goes on along the minus strand of NW_027361746.1, from coordinate 4,739,302 downwards.
ACTTGAATCCTAGACAGGCTAGGTGGGCCTTGTTTTTTACACGTTTTGATTTTGTGGTCTCTTTTCTTCCTGGAACTAAGAATGTCAAGGCAGACGCCTTCTCTAGGAGCTTCTTTGCTGATTCTCCTGTGGTGACCAAGCCTGCTACCATCTTAGGCGAAGGGGTAGTTCTTTCTGCCATCTCGCCTGATTTGAGACTTGCTCTGCAAGAGTTCCAGGAGGACAAACCTGAGCGTTGTCCCAGTGGAAAGTTGTATGTTCCTGACCAGTGGAAGAAGAGAGTGATGTCTGAAGTTCATTGCTCTGCATTGGCTGGTCATCCAGGTATTTTTGGTACTAGAGATCTGGTGAGTCGCTCTTTTTGGTGGCCCACCTTGTCTCATGATGCCAGGAATTTTGTGCAGTCCTGTGGGACTTGCTCCCGGTCTAAATCTTGTTCTCGCTCTAGTGGGTTGTTGATGCCTTTGCCGGTCTCCAGGAGGCCATGGACCCATATTTCAATGGATTTCATCTCTGATATGCCGGTCTCTCAAAGAATGACTGTTATCTGGGTGATTTGTGATAGGTTCTCTAAGATGGTTCATCTTGTACCACTCCCTAAGTTGCCGTCTTCCTCTGAGTTCGTGCCCCTGTTTTTGCAACAGGTGGTTCGCTTGCACGGGATTCCTGAGAACATTGTATCTGACAGAGGAGTTCAGTTTGTGTCTAGATTTTGGAGGACTTTCTGTTCCAAGCTGGGAATTCAGTTGTCCTTCTCCTCTGCTTTTCACCCTCAGACCAATGGGCAGACAGAGAGAACAAACCAGACCTTGGAGTCGTATTTGAGATGTTTTATTTCCGCTGATCAGAATGATTGGGTTTCATTTTTGCCCTTGGCCGAATTTGCTTTACATAATAGAGCTAGTTCTGCCACTTTGATGTCACCTTTTTTTTGTAACTTTGGGTTTCATCCTCGATTTTCTTCAGGGCAGGTGGAGCCTTCTGCCTGCCCAGGTGTTGACACTGTGGTGGAGAGAATGCACCAGATCTGGGACCAAGTGGTGGATAAGTTATCTCTCTCCCAGGAAAAGGCTCAGCGGTTTTCCAATCGACATAGGACCATTGGTCCCCAGTTTAAGATTGGTGATATGGTATGGTTATCATTTAAAAATATTGCTATGAAGGTGGCTTCTCCTAAGTTTAAGCCTAGATTTATTGGACCTTACAAGATTTTGGAGATTATTAATCCGGTCTCTTTTCGTTTGGATCTTCCTGTCACATTTAAAATCCATAATGTGTTCCATAAGTCCTTGTTGAAGAGGTTTGTTGAACCAGTTGTTCCTGGGGTGGCACCTCCGGACCCTGTATTGGTTGAAGGTAACATGGAATATGAGGTAGAGAAAATACTGGATTCCCGTCTGGCTAGATGGAGACTCCAGTATTTGGTTAAGTGGAAGGGTTATGGTAAGGAGCATAATTCCTGGGTCTCTGCCTCTGATATTCATGCCAAAAGATTGGTGCGTGCCTTTCATCGGGCTCACCCTGATCGCCCTGGTGGTGTGGTTGAGGGTTCGGTGACCTCTCCTCAAGGGGGAGGTACTGTTGTGAGTTCATTTTCCCCTTCGTCACTGAGGTCTCGTGAACTCCCTATTCTGGTAAAGGAAGGTAATGAGCCTGATTATCAGGCACCTGAGCCTAATGATGATGACTGGCTGAGTGGAGTCACGGACTGGATATAAGGCTGCCGACGCCCTTCTGCCCTGCGGGTGATTTCTCTGTGGACTTCTAGGAGACCAGTCTGATTCCTGCTCCTCTAAAGCTAAGTTTTCTGCTTTGCCTGTTAGCTTTTGTGTTTTGTTTTTGTTTTCCTTGCTTTTCAGGATTCTGACATTCCCTGCTGGGGTGAGCTGAATCTCCTTTTGCCTTTTGCTCTGTCTTCAGAATATTCGGGGCATCTTTGCTCAGTCTATCTTTCTGTCTGTGTTAGTGTTCTTTCTTCTTGCTTCACCGTCATTATATGTTGGGGGCTGCCTTTTGCTTTGGGGTCTGCTCTGGGGCAGTTTAGATTTCCCTTTCTGTCTTTAGGCTATATAGTCCTCCGGCTGTGATCGAGGGGTCTAGGGCATCGTAGGAACCCCCCACGGCTACTGCTAGTTGTGTTGATAGGTTCAGGGGTCTGCAATCCGATAGCTGCCAACTTCTCTGGTTTTCTGGACTTAGCTAGCACTTCTGTTTTTGCCTCCTACGGTGGCTCAATCATAACAGAGAGGGATGGTGGGACAATGCATACCCGGTTTATACTCAAGTCAATAAGTTTACCTATTTTTCATGGCAAAATTAGTTGTCCCTGCTTATACTCAGGTCAAATTATACTCAAGTATATAGTGTAATTTTTTAAATGTTTTTTGTAGTGTTTGATATCACAGGAATATACCACAGAACATGTGTGTATGACTGAAAAATTTAAGCCTGCAAAAATGTTTAACGCTTTTATAAAGTTTTATACATCTTAGGAAATGTACCCAAGACCACGTAATTTTGTATGGGTGATAAATTTAACCATGCAAAATTTAATATATAGTATATTAAAAGTACAATGTTATGCAGTATTATAATAAAAGTACATTCAATCCTTTAAGCCCCCCCAAAATGCTGCATTTATATATCTGCCAACAGAATGCACAGCCCTAATCCCTGCCTAGGTTTCTGTCACTCTCCTGCTCCTGTGAATCTATTTACCTCCCTAGACTAAATGCAGATAGTATATGATGCAAACAGCAAAGCAAACAATTAGCCCTTAGAAGGATTGTTAGTATGATGGCTCATCTTCAGTACCAGTGTCAACACTACAGACCTTTGATTGTCTGGTGTTCCTGCCCCGTTCTGGACCCTAACCGCACCAGCTTGGCCCATTTTGGCAGATCTGGGTGAAACTGCCTTAAAAACAGCAAAAGTCACAAAATTATTTTTCTGGCCAAAACACTTTGATAAATCGGGCCAAAATTTTAATTCAACTTGATTTATTCAGTTTTGAGGATGAATACCACACACAGAAATCTCTACACTTACAGCCTTCACTGCTTTCAATTAATGGAGCTAATAAAGCAAAAAAAGAAGCAAAACATTGGTACAGCTATTTTCTCTAAAGTGTCAACAATACAATGCCAGACTGTTTGTTGTTCATGCTACTGAGCAGTCTTCATGACCTGAATGTGTTAAAATGACCTGTAGCATCTCCAAACTTGTCTTCCATCAAACACATCTGGGAAATCAATGGATGAAAATGGCAAAGAGCGCTACCAGCAGTGGATTTGAATGATTTGTTGACCAAACCAACCATTAATAATCTCATTGACAGTAGCCAAGGCTGTAAGTGTGGGGATTTGTGAACATGGCGCTCATTCTCAATACTGAATATATCATATCAGCAATGAGATGGGCGAACCCAAACAGAAAAGTTTGGAGTCCATACCGAACACCTATTGTTCGGGCACGGACACCAAACATGGACTTCACCAGGAAGTCCATGTTACTATTTGGGTTTGGCCCTTCAAACACTGAACACTGATGCACTCACAGCAGCTCATTCATCAGTGGTTCTCTGCCTGAACGGTCCCATTACAGCCCTGTCCAGGTTGAAAACTAGTAATCTCCAGACATGGATTATGGCATGGGACAAAACAACGGACAGGGATACTGTTTTTATTTTTGTTTTATTACAGAAGACGAGGGATTCAATGGAATCAGCCTTAGGTGAGTATAACTGTGTTTGCTATTTTTAAATAAAAAAAGGAAAAGTGTCTTTTGTTTTTATTTCAAATAAAAGACTTTATTCTGCCTGTGTGTTTATTTATAATACAGCTATATGATTGGTAATGCATAGGTGTCTTATAGATGCCTCTCCATCACTAAGCCATGGGCTTGATGTCACCGGACAATATAAAGGTGACATAAACCTCACAAACCTTACTCCACTTGCGACCGCTACGGGGCAATTGGGAAGAGCTGGGCAACTCACTAGAATTGGTGCATCTAATAGTTGTGCCTATTCTGAGAGGCTGCAGGATACTGTTTTTAGGTGGGGGCAAAATATCCATGGCCCTTTTCCAGCCTGGGAATAACTGCCCCCAGCTGTCTTCTTTAGCAAGGCTGGTTATCAAAAATGATGGAGATACTGCGCCTTTTTTATAAAATTATTTATTTAAATAACTAAAGAAACAGTATGGGGGCTGCAGTCTCCAGCTGTCAGTTTTACCTGCTGCTTATCAAAAAAACAGGGGAGAGCACACCATTTTTTTCTAAATTATTTATTTACAGTGCAGGCACTGGCTGATGAATACTCCCTTCATCCTCTCCTGCTCTCGCTGTTATTAAAGGTAGCAGGCGTTAGCTGATTGAAGCAGTAGGCCTATCATCTGCCACCAGTGACATGAGCTAAGCTTTATACATCTGATCATAGCTGCAGGCTCACGCTGTTATTTGACAGAGTGGGAACCGTGGCTGTCTGACCGGTGGTAATGATTTTACTGCCTATCAGAAGCAGTGTTTGCCGCGCTGTCATGTTCATGACACCATGGAAAACACTGGATGTTCGGGTCCCCCATTCAAATGAATGGGGTCTGGGTTTAGATTCGGGACCTGGTACTGTTCTGGCACCCGAACCCAAACTTTTTTTACCTGTTCGGCCGAACCTGTCGGACCCAAACATTTAGGAGTCTGCCCATCTATAATCAGCATATCATTAACATGTTAATGTTGGCATAGATCCTGTGATGTCTATAATTTCATAACTTTTTTTTCTTGGTGTTGCAACTTCAATGTTGAGAAGTTTCTGGATCTTACACCTCACCTGTCAGAACTCTCCTTGGCTCTCTGGCTATAAAAACATCACAGGGTGCTTACAATGGGCAGATTTACCAATCTTGTCCTATATGGAGACAATGCAAACTTATGGCACTTTTACACTCGCTGATGTTAGGCAAGCCAGACGCACTTCCATGTATACAGAATGATTGTTTTCAAGATCTTTCTATGTATCTCATCATCGACAGCACATGTTGGCTACATGTAACATTTCTGCTGAGTCAATGATTTTTAAGCTTTAAAATCCTTTAACCTATCTGTGAGCGATTTGCTTGCTCATTGCTTTCCATGACCAGCCTGGTAATGAGGCTTGGAGTGGGGCTAAAAGTCCTTAACTGCATGGGATTCTTAAATTCATGGTGGTGTACCAGTGCAAAATGTGGTAGAAATTGGCAAAATAACCACCAAAGTCGAGACATACCCACATCAGTAAATCAGGCCCAATAACTTTTATAGTAAACTAGCTGAAGAGCCCGGCGCTGCCCGGGCATAGTAACTAACTGTGGTTAGTTGTAGCAAATTATAATTATCCTCCATCCCATAGTCCCATGCCCATATACCCATCACACATCCTCCATCCCATAGTCCTATGCCCATATACCCATCACACATCCTCCATCCCATAGTCCAAAGGCCATACACCAATCATACATATTCACCATTCCATAGTCGAGTGCTCATATACCCATCATACATATCCTCCATCCCATAAGCCCGTGGCCATAGACCCATCATACATATCCTCCATCCCATAGTCCAGTGCCCATATACCCATCACACATCCTCCATCCCATAGTCCCATGCCCATATACCCATCATACATATTCTCCATCCCATAGTCCCATGCCCATATACCCATCATACATATTGTCCATCCCATAGTCCCATGCCCATATACCCATCATACATATTTGCCATCCCATAGTCGAGTGCCCATATACCCATCACACATCCTTCATCTCATAGTCCCATGCCCATATACCCATCATACATATCCTCCATCCCATAGTCCCGTGCCCATATACCCATCATACATATCCACCATCTCATAGTCCCGTGCCCATATACCCGTCATACATATCCTCCATCCCATAGTCCAATGCCCATATACCCATCACACATCCTCCATTCCATAGTCCCGCGCCCATATACATATCCGCCATCCCATAGTCCCGTGCCCATATACCCGTCATACATATCTTCCATCCCATAGTCCAGTGCCCATATACCCATCACACATCCTCCATCCCATAGTCAACCATTGTGACATTATTATGAGCGGCGGCGGGGCTTGCGACCTATGATGACATCAGCGTCACCATGGCAACCGTTGTGACATCATAATGAGGGGCGGGGCTTGATACACACACACTGCTTCCCCAGTATGCAAATACGGGCATTATGACATCACAATGAGGGGCGGGGCTTGACACGCACACACTTTTTCCCCCAGTATGTAGATAGGGGCAAAATTGTTTGGTGAATTGGAACGCACGGGGTTAAAATTTCGCCTCACAGCATAGCTTAGGACGCTCTCGGGGTCCAGACGTGTGACTGTGCCAAATTTTGTGGCTGTAGCTGCGACGGTGCGGATGCCTATCCCGGACATACACACACACACACATACACACACATACATACACACATACATACACACTTTGAGCTTTATATATTAGATTGTACATGTAAGGGGGACGACCAGACCGCGGGTACCTGCATGCCAGGTCCAGAACTGTTGAGGCTGAATCCCCTGTTCCCAGGGGGAAGCCTAAGTGAGACGGACCTTCCTCTATTGCCTGGGGAAGCGCTAGTGTGGCGCCCCTGAGGCTCAGTCACCACAGAGGTACTGCACCTCCTCCTGAGGTGTGATGCCCCACCATCCAGGTAAGTTGGAGGCTCCTGACCATGCTCCAACACCTGCATCCCACACAACACAGTAGTTTAGCAAAGCCACATTGCGGCTCCCTGCTTGGAGTGTAGCAGAGCACCTTTGGTGGCTCCCTGCTTGGAACACTAAACGTGTTGGGAGGCGGGTGGAGTTAGAATACATAAAAGAAAGGGAAGGTTTAGAATTTCAGTCAGTCAGTTCGAGGTCAGTCAGTGAGGGAGTCATTCAGAGAGGAGTGAGGAGAGAAGATCCCTGGGAGAGGGATGGAGGAAGGAGGTGCTGCAGCAGATCTCAGTGACCTAGGTCTGCTGACACGGGAAAGGAAAGAAGGAGAAAAGACATTGAACCAAAGCCTGAGCTTCCATAAGAAGGAAAGACTAGTACAGAATGTAGGAGAAAAAGGGAACAGAGGACGTGGGTTAGAAGAGAACCCTGCCTAGAAGTTCTAAACGCAAGGCCAGGGCCCGGTCCCCGAGGTTGTATGGACACTAATGGTTTTACAGCAGACACCGGTAGAGTAGTGGGCTGTAAATGCACTACTCCCATCTAAGACTTGGGGGCACAGCAGCAATATTGATAGTGAGCCAGGACTCAGGAATAAGGAGTCCCCGAAGCAGGCTACAGCTGTCTGCCGTACAAGAAGAGTTCTTGGGAACATCTGTCAGGAGTCCCTCCAGTGAAACTCAGTACTGGGAGTACTTCACACTTAAAGGCGCTATAAGAGGAGACGTTCAGAAAGGCACATGTTGGCGGAGTGTTGGAAGGGAGCATTCCATCTGGCCTGGAGATTGATTGAGTCCCTGACCCGGAGGACACAGCATGGCGGAGGCAGGCACCTGTGTGTACTACAGACTGTGAGTAAAGCTTTGGAACTGCAAGCCCTGGTGTCCTCCATTCATTCTTGTGCCATCACACCCAGTACTGCTACCTCTGGGTACCAGCTTCTACACCGCCTGCGCCTCTCCTCTCCCCCTACATCTACACTGCCCTGGGGCTACAGCTCCACCTGTGTGGAGCTTCATCATCTTGGCTGCAACACACCACCAGCCCCAGAGGATCTGCATGCAGGGTCGGCTCAACATCTCACTTGCTGAACACCACAGGTGGCGTCACGAACTATTCATTTACATTCCACCATTTGCAATCTCCTCTTTTTACATTGGGCACCCAGGGCCACGGACTGGGTCACCGCTGCTGTGACACATCCCGCTGACACTGGCCTGGTACCGAGTACCCTGAAGCCCTGGGAGGGCGACCCACTAGTGAATCAGACCTTCCTGCTGTCCCAGGAGGGTGGGGAGTGAGAAGAGAAAAGTGCATACAGCAGCAGGGACATAAAAAGAAAAAGCGCGTGAAGCAGAGCAGTTTGGCTCGAACGGAGGACAGCGCAGGTAAGCATTGTGCTCTGCTTCCCCCCTCACCACAGAGTACCAGAGCTGCGGCAGGGCTCCAGCATCTGAAGAGGGCTGCCGCGCTCAGGGGAGCAGTGTGCCCAGCAGCATTCTGGAGACAGGGACTGCTGCAGAAAGTGCAGAGCCAGGTGTGCTCAGCAGCCAGGGAGAGAAGTGCTCCATCCTGGGAGAACCAGCATCGTGCAGGCCAGCGTCCGCCATTGCCTGCAGCCACCACACAGCATCATCAGCGAAAAAATAGTTATAGCTCGCAGAATAAAGCGATGCAAAAGAAATTCATGAAACGCTGGTTTTTGTTCAATCTGCGTCCCAAAAATCAGAATAAAAAGCGATCAAAAAATGTCACGTGCCCGAAAATGGTACCAATTAAAACGTCAACTTGTCCCGCAAAAAATAAGACCTCGCATGATTCGGTGGGTCAAAATATGGAAAAATTATAGCTCTCAAAATGTGTTGATGCATAAACTATTTTTACAATAAAAACGTCTTTTAGCGTATGACAGCGGCCAAAAATAAAAATCCGCTATAAATAGTAAATCAAACCCCCCGTTATCACCCCCTTAGTTAGGGAAAAATAATAAAATAAAAAAAAGTATTTATTTTCATTTTCCCATTAGGGCTAGGGTTAGGGGTGTGTTGGGGTTAGGGTTGGAGAATTCGGAGGTTTCCACTGTTTTGGCACATCAGGGGCTCTCCAAACGCGACATGGCGTCCGATCTCAATTCCAGCCAAAAAAGTCAAATGGAGCTGCTTCCCTTCTGAGCTCTGCCATGTGCCCAAAGAGTGCTTTACCCCCACATATGGGGTATCAGCGTACTCAGGACAAATTGCACAATAACTTTTGGGGTCCTGTTACTCTTGGGAAAATAAAAATTGGGGGTGAAAATATCATTTTTTGGAAAAAAAATGATTTTTTTAATTGTAAGGCTGTACGTTATAAACTTCTGTGAAGCCCTTGGGGGTTCAAAGTGCTCAAAACGTATTTAGATAAGTTCCTTGGGGGGTCTAGTTTCCAAAATGGGGTCACATGTGGGGGGTTTCCACTGTTTAGGCACATCAGGAGCTCTCCAAACTTGACATGGCATCCGAACTGAATTCCAGCCAATTTGCAGTGAAAAAGTCAAACGGCGCTCCTTCCCTTCCGAGCTCTTCCATGCACCCAAACAGTGGTTCCCCCCCACATATCAGGTATCGGCGTACTCAGGACAAATTGCACAATAAGTTTCGCAGTCCAATTTCTCCTGTTACCCTTGGTAAGATAAAAAAATTGAACCTGAAGTAATTTTTTTTTGTGAAAAAAAGTTAAATGTTCATTTTTTTAAAACATTCAAAAAATTCCTGTGAAGCACCTGAAGGGTTAATAAACTTCTTGAATGTGGTTTTGAGCACCTTGAGGGGTGCAGTTTTTAGAATGGTGTCACTTTTGGGTATTTTCTATCATATAGACCCCTCAAAGTGGCTTCAAATGTGATGTGGTCCCTAAAATTAAAATGGTGTTGTAAAAATGAGAAATCGCTGGTCAACTTTTAACCCTTATAACTTCCTAACAAAAAAACTTTGGTTCCCAAATTATGCTGATGTAAAGTAAACATGTGTGAAATTGTTACTTATTAAGTTTTTTGAGTGCCTTATCTCTGTGATTTAAGAGCATAAAAGTTCAAAGTTTTAAAATTGCGAAATTTTCAAAATTTTTGCCAAATTTCCATTTTCTTCACAAATAAACGCAAGTTATATGAATTAAATTTTACCACTAACATGAAGTACAATATGTCCCGAGAAAACAATGTCAGAATCACCGGGATCTATGGAAGCGTTCCAGAGTTATTACCTCATAAAGGGACAGTGGTCAGAATTGTAAAAATTGGCCCGGGCATTAACATGCAAACAACCCTTGGGAGTAAAGGGGTTAATAGCATAAAACTGAAATCATGTAAAATGAATAATGAAAATCACAGTTGATGATATTATCTGAGGAGGCCCACCCGGAGCTATGCTACCGTAACTGTATCGGCATGCACATCGTGCCGATACAGTTACATTCTGTGGCAGAGCAGGGAGAATCGATCTCCCTGCTCTGCTGCCCTGCCACTATGAGGCCCCTGAGCAGGCAGGGGGGCCCCGGTGCCAGCAGTAAGCCCTCTGCCCGTCATCGAAGGTTCAGCTGTATCGGCTAAACCCTAGCTACGCCTCTGGAATAGTGTCATGCACATTTTATAGAATAATTGGAGGCTTTGCAGCACTTTCAGTTTTTGGACTTATCGCAAATTAAATTTGCTTTAGATTGAATTTTTTTCTAAAAAGGTTTTGGTGAATTTGAATTTCGAAAGATTAATTTATTTCAGTGTAATCGCTAAATTATGTATACAGACCCATTTCAAAACCAAGATATAGCCCGCCTCCCATGTGATTCCAAACATACATGCATGATAATTCATACTCAAATGATACAACCTAAAATATTCATTAAGATGATCTAAATTATGTACAAAACAGCCAGAATGATGTTGTTGTCAGAAGTTGTCACACTTCTCATCTGGAATATGTCCCAGAAGGCATAATGATTTCAATTATAACTCACAAAGACTTTTTCAACGTCGTTCAATAATTCATCTCTTGTCAGTACCGAGCAGAATAACCTTCAAATCCATTGTACTTAGATATTGTAACTTTACTTTAGTAACACACTGTTTCCATCTATTTGAATTAGATATTTTACTGTTCTTTTTTATACAAAGATGTTATTTTCAGTGGCAATTTCTATTCTGCAATATTACACTCACATTCAGTCATATATCAAACATTTCTCTTCAATAACTTTAAAAATGTAGTAAAATCTTAGAAAAATTTTCGCATAAGTGAATGCTAGTATTTATGTATACGGATCGGATGGCACCAACATATGGCACCAACATATTGTTGTATTAGTGTACAACAAAAAGCAAATATGGTCCAGCATTTGGGGATTAAAATTAATTGTAAATTTACTCAATTCTTCATAAAAACTTCATATTGTTAATCATAACATGTGCAATAAATAAAAAAGCTAATGTGTTTCAGGCTTCGAGTAGAACTTGCTCTCTTTTCTGAGCATAATAAAGTGGCATATACAATTAGGTTACCACGTGAAAAGAACACATTGCACACACAGGATACATCTAATTGATAATAATAAATAATAATAATTATATTTCTATAGCACTAACATATTCCGCAGCACTTTACATTATAGAGGGGACATGTACAGACAATAGACTTTACAGCATACCCATGAACACAGATCAAACCAGATACCAAGAGGAATGAGGGCCCTGCTCGCAAGCTTACAATCTATGAGGAAAAAGCGGATATAGGAAAGGTGGAAGGTAACAATTGCGTTTATTGTTCGGACCAGCCATAATGTAAGAATCGGGTGTTCCTTTGATGCTGCATGAACCACTTAACAGTCTAAATATGTAACAGTACAGACACAGAGGGCTAATAGATGCATAAAGCATGTGAGAACATGATGCGAGGAACCTGGTTACGGTAAAAATTTTGAATGGGTCACACAGGGATATTTAGGTTAATGCATTGAGGCGATAGGCCAGTCTGAACAAATGCATTTTTAGGGAATGCTTAAAACTGTGGGGATTGGGGATTAATTGTATTAACCTGGGTAGTGCACTCCAAAGAATTGGCGCAGCATATATAAAGTCTTGGAGACTTTAAACAAATGTATAGTCAACCACACGCGGTAGAAAATGTATATCATATATGCCTGTCTTATGGATGCCAGTTGAACACATAAATGACATTCAACAGATGAATGTAACTCTATAGACCTGCTAGTTATATATGCCAAGAGTTTATCAAGCACAGGTACATATTTTTGTGTAGAAATGTTAACAAAATTTAAGTTTAATACATGTTTTAATCAAACAGGAGTGCTGAACGCCTATGGAGAAAAACCTGCACACCAGAAGACTTTATCCACTTAAAATTTATGTTAAGAACCTATAACACTGCCCTTCACCTCGCCAAACAGACCTACTTCACCACCCTGATCTCCTCACTAGCCATCAACCCCAAGAAACTTTTTGACACTTTTCACTCCCTCCTCAGGCCAAAAGCACAAGCCCCTACAGACATTTGTGCTGATGACCTGGCCTCCCACTTTACAGAAAAAATAGATAATATCCGTCAGGAAATCTGCTCCCAACCACCAAGTGCTGTGACTCCCATCCTTTCCTGCATCTCCCCTGGCTCACTTTCCACATTTGATCCCATCACAGAAGAAGAAGTCTCCAGACTCCTCTCTTCTTCTCTTCCGACTACATGCACTACCAACCCCATTCCCTCACATCTCCTCCAGTCTCTCTCCAGTCATCACAACCCACCTAACAACAATGTTTAATCTCTCCCTCTCCCCGGGCATTTTCCCATCCTCCTTCAAACACGCCATCGTCACTCCATTACTAAAGAAACCTGCTCTCGACCCATCCTGCACAAACAACTACAGACCAGTCTCCAATCTCCCCTTCATCTCTAAACTTTTGGAGCGCCTAGTTTACTCCCGCCTTACCCGTTACCTCTCCACTCACTCCCTTCTAGACCCTTCACAGTCCGGCTTCCGCCCCCTACATTCGACTGAAACTGCACTCATCAAAGTGACCAATGACCTTCTGACAGCAAAACGTAACGGTGACCACTCTCTGCTCATTCTTCTTGACCTATCTGCAGCTTTCGATACTGTTGATCACCATCTCCTACTCTCTAGGCTCCAGTCACTAGGCATTAAGGACACTGCTCCCTCCTGGTTATCTTCCTATCTCTCTGACTGCTCCTTCAGCATTTTGTTCTCTGGCTCCACGTCATCTCCTCTTCCTCTTGCTGTCGGTGTACCTCAGGACTCAGTCCTTGGCCCCCTTCTTTTCTCTGTCTACATGGCCCCAATTGGACAAACCATCAGCAGATTTGGCTTTCAGTACCATCTTTATGCTGATGACACACAACTATATATGTCTTCCCCTGACCTTACCCCCGCTGTACTACAGAATGCCAGTGACTGTCTGTCCGCAGTCTCCAATATCATGTCCACTGAAACCATCATCTATCTGAAACTCAACCTCTCCAAAACTGAACATCTGCTCCCGCCGTCTACTAACCTCCCTAAATCTGACATTTCCCTCTCCGTGGGTGGTACCACAATAACACCCCAGCAGCAGGCACGCTGTCTGGGTGTTATGTTTGACACCAATCTCTCCTTCACATCCCATATACAATCTCTTGCCCGCTCTTGCCGCTTACACCTAAAGAACATCTCTAGAATCCGCCCTTTTCTCACCATGGAAACAACAAAAACCCTCTCTGTAGCATTGATCCACTCCCGCCTGGATTACTGCAACGCTCTATTAATTGGCCTCCCCATCACTCAACTATCCTCTCTCCAGTCCATACTTAATGCAGCAGCCAGGGTCATCTGTTATGAATGAGTCACTGAGGAGGAAAAAACAAAAAGCAAGCTAAGCCCAGAAAACCAGAGAGGTTGGTAACTAGCGGATTGCACACCCCTGATCCTATCCACAACAACTAGCAGTAGCCATGGAGCGTGCCTACGGTGGTCCTAGATGCCTCATCAAGGCCGGAGAACTAAATAAGCCTAAAGAAAGAAAGGGAAAATCTAAACTGCCCCAGAGCAGACCTCAAAGCAATAGACAGCCCCCAACATGTATTGTCGGTGAAACAAGATGAAAACACTGACACAGGAAGAAAGATAGGTTGAGCAAATGATGGGGCCCTCACTAACTAGAAAGGACAGGAAAGAAAAGCTGCTGTCTGCAATCACACAAAAAACCCTGCCAAAAAGAATGTCCAACACGTCTGATAGAAAAAGGCCCTGAAGTCGCTAGACTTCAAATCACTGTATCAGCACTCAGGTATATTCTGAAGACAGAGCAAAAGAGATCAACTGATCAGAGACAAAATGGGGATTCAGCCCAGTCCCAGCCAGGGCTGGCTGAACACAAAAACTAAGTAAACCAGACAAAAACTCATATGAACAATAGCAGAGAAAACTTAGCTTTAGGAAGGCAGGAACCAAACTGGAAACCAGGAGCCACCATCAGGAAAAATCACCAGCAAGAAACTAGGGAGTCGGCTGACTTAAATCCAATCAGAAACTCTTGATGTCCAATCGCAGGCCTCTTCCTCAGGTGGCCGGTCTCTGCCATTTAGATCAGCTTCATTACCTCCCTTCACCAACAGAGGGAGTCCAGATAGAGAACTCACTACTCCTCTGTCAGCACAGCCAGCTCCATAACCCTCACCAGAAGCCAGAGGCAAACCCGAAAATGAGTTCACAACAGTCGTCCATCTGGCTAATCCGTACTTGGACATGTCCGCTCTTTGTCAGTCATTACACTGGCTGCCCATTCATTATAGGATCCAATTCAAAGTACTTGCTCTCACCCACAAAGCTCTCCTCAGTGCGGCACCCCCCTCCATCTCCTCCCTCATTTCTGTCAATTGGCCTAGCCGATAGCTGCGCTTTAAAACGACTTTCGACTAACCTCTGCACTAATTCGTACCTCCCACTCCCGACTCCAAGACTTCTCCCGTGCTGCTCCTATCCTCTGGAATGCTCTACCCAGAGGCAAACCCGAAAATGAGCTCACAACAGTACCCCCCCTTGAGAAGGGGTCACCGAACTCTCATCCACGCCACTGGGCCGATCAAGATGAGCCCGATGAAAAGCAGGAACCAATCTATCGGCATGAATATCAGAGGCAGAGACCCAAGAATTGTCCTCCTGGCAATAACCCTTCCACTTGACCAAATACTGGAGTCTCCGCCTAGCCAGACGAGAATCCAGTATTTTCTCTACCTCATATTCCACATTACCTTCAACCAATACAGGGTCAGGAGGTGCAGACATAGGAGCTACTTGCTCAACATATCTCTTCAACAGCGACTTATGAAACACGTTATGGATCTTAAACGTAACAGGAAAAGCCAATCGAAAAGAAACCGGATTAAGAATCTCCAAAATCTTGTAAGGTCCAATAAATCTTGTCTTGAACTTTGGAGAAGCCACCTTCATAGAGATATTCTTTGATGACAACCAAACCATATCACCCACTTTAAACCAGGGACCAATGGTCCTATGCCGGTTAGAAAACTGCTGGGCCTTTTCCTGGGAGAGAGACAACTTATCCACTACTTGGTCCCAAATCTGCTGCATTCTCTCTACTACAGTGTCAACACCTGGGCAGGCTGAAGATTCCACTTGCCCTGAAGAAAATCGAGGATGAAACCCAAAGTTACAGAAAAAGGGCGACATCAAGGTGGCAGAACTAGCTCTATTATTTAAAGTGAATTCAGCCAAGGGCAAAAATGAAACCCAATCATCCTGATCAGCAGATATAAAACATCTCAAATAGGACTCCAAAGTCTAGTTTGTTCTCTCCGTCTGCCCATTGGTCTGAGGGTGAAATGCAGAGGAGAAGGACAACTGAATTCCCAGCTTGGAGCAAAAGGCTTTCCAGAATCTGGAAGCAAACTGAACTCCTCTGTCCGATACAATGCTCTCAGGAATCCCATGCAACCGAACCTCCTGTTGTAAAAACAAGGGTACCAACTCTGAGGAAGATGGCAACTTTGGGAGTGGTACAAGATGTACGATCTTAGAGAAACTATCACAAATCACCCAGATAACAGTCATTCTCTGAGAGACAGGAAGATCAGAAATAAAATCCATTGAAATATGGATCCATGGCCTCTTAGGCACCGGCAAGGGCATCAACAACCCACTAGAGCGAGAACAGGGTTTAGACCGGGAACAAGTCCCACAGGACTGCACAAAATTCCTGACATCACTAGATAAGGCGGGCCACCAAAAAGACCGACTCACCAAATCTCTGGTACCAAAAATACCTGGATGACCAGCCAATGCGGAGCAATGAACTTCAGACATCACCCTCTTCCTCCACTGGTCAGGAACATACAATTTTCCCATAGGACAACGCTCAGGTTTGTCCTCCTGGAATTCTTCCAGAACACGTCTCAAATCGGGCGAGATGGCAGAAAGAACTACCCCCTCACCTAGGATGGTTGTAGGCTTGGTCACAATAGGAGAATCAGAAAAGAAACTCCTAGAAAGGGTGTCTGCCTTAACATTCTTAGTGCCTGGAAGAAAGGAGACCACAAAATCAAAATGCGTAAAAAACAATGCCCACCTAGCCTGTCTAGGATTCAAGCGTTTGGCCGACTCAAGGTAAATCAAATTCTTGTGGTCAGTGAGGACCACAACTTGATGTCTAGCTCCCTCCAACCAATGTCTCCACTCCTCAAATGCCCATTTCATGGCTAACAATTCCCGATTCCCCACATCATAGTTGCGTTCAGATGGGGAGAACTTTCGGGAAAAGAAGGCACAGGGATTCATTTTAGACGTCACCGGATCTTTTTGGGACGAAACAGTTCCTGCACCAATCTCTGAAGCGTCTACCTCCACCTGAAAAGGAAGTGAGACATCAGGTTGCCGCAAAACCGGAGCAGAAATGAACCTCCACGTCAGCTCCTGAAAGGCCGAAACAGCCTCTGAAGACCAATTCAGCACATCAGCACCCTTCTTAGTTAAATCAGTCAGTGGTTTAGCAATACCAGAAAAATTAGCTATAAATTTACGATAAAAATTAGCAAAGCCCAAAAAATTCTGGAGAGCCTTCAAAGAAGTGGGTTGAACCCAATTAAAAATGGCCTGTACCTTGGCCGGGTCCATTTCAATAGTTGACGGAGACAAAATAAATCCCAAAAATGAGATCCTCTGTACACCAAAAAGGTACTTCGATCCCTTAACATACAAGGAATTCTCCCTCAAAATCTGGAGCACAGTCCGAACATGTTCCACATGAGAATCCCAATCCCTGGAAAAGATCAAAATATCATCCAGATAGATAATCAAAAACTTATCCACAAAGTCCCAGAAAATATCATTCATGAAGGATTGGAAGACAGAAGGGGCATTAGTGAGCCCAAAAGGCATCACCAGGTACTCAAAATGTCCCTCCGGAGTATTAAACGTCATCTTCCATTCATCCCCATGCTTGATGCGAATAAGATTATACGCCCCCCTGAGGTCAAGCTTAATAAACCAGTAAGCACCTTTAACTCTGGAGAATAAATCAGAAATCAGGGGTAACGGATACTGAAATTTAACCGTAATTTTGTTGAGAGAACGATAGTCAATACAAGGCCTTAATGAACTATCCTTCTTGGCCACGAAAAAAAACCCAGCACCTTAGGGCGAAGAGGATGGTCTAATATGACCCTTCTCCAACAACTACTTAATATAAGATCGCATAGCCTGGTGTTCGGGTACAGATAAATTGAAAAGTCGACCCTTGGGAAATTTACACCCAGGTCTCAACTCAATTGCACTGTCATAACTCCTATGAGGAGGCAAAGACGCAGACTTCCTCTCACTAAATACGTCATAAAAATCAGCCAAATAGTCAGGAACATCATGCGACTGGGGAGAGGTGGAGAAAACAGGAGTGTCACCAATAGCACACCAACAACCCCAACTCACCACAGACACAGATTTCCAATCCAAAACTGGATTATGGGTTTGCAACCAGGGAAAACCCAAAACAATGGTATCATGTAAATTATGCAACACCAAAAATCTGCAATTTTCTTGGTGGTCTGCGGCGACCTGCATTATCGCCTGGGTCCAAAACTGAGGTTTATGATTCGCCAAAGGAGTAGCAGCAATACCCCTCAAAGGATTAGGAGGCGTCCACAGAGGTGTCATAGGAAAACCACAATGTTTAGCAAAATCCAAGTCCATTAGATTCAAGGCCGCTCCTGAATCCACAAAAGCCTTCGTGGAAAATGTGGATAGCAGATCAGAGTAATTGCCAAAAGAAACTTAGGTTGTACACCACTCACTGCAAATGTGTGTGCAAAACATTTCGCTCGTTTAGGGCAGACAGAAATAACATGAGAGGCATCTCCACAGAAAAAACACAGCTTATTATGCCTTCTAAACTCCTGATGTTGCGCTCTAGACAAAACTCCATCACATTGCATAGGTTCAGACATTTGTTCAAAATGTGGCAGCGCCTCCCGTGTAGTCTTGTGTTCACGTAAACGCCGATCAACTTGAATGGCTAATGACATAGAATGGTCAAGACCAGAGGGAACAGGAAATCCCACCATAGTATCTTTTAAAGTCTCAGACAAACCCTTCCAAAAGAGAGCTGCCAATGCACTATCATTCCATGTAGTAAGGACCGCCCACTTTTGGAATTTCTGACAGTATAACTCTGCAGGATCCTGACCCTGGTTCAATGCCAATAAGGCTCTCTCAGCTTGATCAATAGCATTAGGTTCATCATATAACAACCCCAAGGCTTGAAAAAATGGATCCACATTAGTCAAAACAGGATCTTCAGGTGTCAAAGAAAGCGCCCAATCCTGGGGATCGTCGCGCAGCAAGGAGATGACAATGTTAACCTGCTGCGCAGAGCTCCCGGTAAGTTAGGCTTCAAGGCAAGAAATAATTTACAATTATTCTTAAAATTCAAAAATTTAGACCGATCCCCAGAAAACACATCAGGAGCTGGGATCCTTGGTTCAACAGCATGTGAATGAGTGAGATAGGCGGAAATTCTCTGCACTTCAGCAGTGAGCTGCTCCACACAATCAGACAATTGCTTAATCTCCATCAAGAAGAAAAAGAGAAAAAGAGGAGAAAATATACATATAAAAAAAAATATTCTGACACATTTTTTTTTCTTTTTCTTACAATTCTCTCCTGCTTTTGAGTACCCTAGAATCTGCGGTATGGCTGGTGATTTTGTAATGAATGAGTCACCGAGGAGGAAAAAACAAAAAACAAGTTAAGCCCAGAAAACCGGAGAGGTTGGTAACTAGCGGATTGCAGACTCCTGATCCTATCCACAACAACTAGCAGTAGCCGTGGAGCGTGCCTATGGTGGTCCTAGACGCCTCGTCATGGCCGGAGAACTAAATAAGCCTAAAGAAAGAAAGGGACAATCTAAACTGCCCCAGAACAGACCCCAAAGCAATAGACAGCCCCCAACATGTATTGTCAGTGAAACAAGATGAAAACACAGACACAGGTAGAAACATAGGCTGAGCAAACGATGGGGCCCTCACTAACTAGAAAGGACAGGAAAGAAAAGCTGCTGTCTGCAATCACGCAAAAAACCCTGCCAAAAAGAATGTCCAACACGTCTGATAGAAAAATGCCCTGAAGTCGCTAGACTTCAAATCACTATATCAGCACTCATGTATATTCTGAAGACAGAGCAAAAGAGATCAACTGATCAGAGACAAAATGGGGATTCAGCCCAGTCCCAGCCAGGGCTGGCTGAACACAAAAACTAAGTAAACCAGACAAAAACTCATATGAACAATAGCAGAGAAAACTTAGCTTTAGGAAGGCAGGAACCAAACTGGAAACCAGGAGCCACAGTCAGGAGAAATCACCAGCAAGAAACTAGGGAGTCGGCTGCCTTAAATCCAATCAGAAACTCCTGATGTCCAATCGCAGTCCTCTTCCTCAGGTGGCCGTTCTCTGCCATTTAGATCAGCTTCATTACCTCCCTTCACCAACAGAGGGAGTCCAGATAGAGAACTTACTACTCCTCTGTCAGCACAGCCAGCTCCATAACCCTCACCAGAAGCCAGAGGCAAACCCGAAAATGAGCTCACAACAGTCGTCCATCTGGTTAATCCGTACTTGGACATGTCCGCTCTTCGTCAGTCATTACACTGGCTGCCCATTCATTATAGGATCCAATTCAAAGTACTTGCTCTCACCTACAAAGCTCTCCTCAGTGCGGCACCCCCCTCCATCTCCTCCCTCATTTCTGTCAATTGGCCTAGCCGATAGCTGCGCTTTAAAACGACTTTCGACTAACCTCTGCACTAATTCGTACCTCCCACTCCCGACTCCAAGACTTCTCCCGTGCTGCTCCTATCCTCTGGAATGCTCTACCCCAAGAAATTAGGACTAACCGCAATTTGCATAGTTTTAGGCGCTCCCTCAAAACACATTTGTTCAGAGCGGCCTATCACGTTCATTAATCAAAGTCATTCTATGTGTAAGTATGCTTGTGTAGCCCATTCACTATCTCCATCCATCCTTCACTCCCTCAAGATGGCTGGACCATCATTGTAAGTACACCATTGTAAATACACACCTGTACTTTGTATCTCCCCCACCTCATTGTAGATTGTAAGCTCTCACAAGCAGGGTCGTCTAATTTCGTCTTATTTTGCTTTGTATTGTTAACGTTGTTACTTATGACTTGTGTTTTGAAACTGTTAAACTGTAAATCTCTGCGGAATATGTTGGCGCTATATAAATAAAGATTATTATTATTATTATCAAAGCAAAACCTCATTACATTCTTAGATTTGTTAGACTCTTCTTACTCCATTTAAGATGCTACAGTACTGTATTTCAGCTCTGAGCAGTAGTCGTGGGTGAGGCACTCCACTTCTCCTGTCAACACCCAAAGTGCTACTTGAGAGAGTGGGTCCTGGCTGGGTGTTGGTGTTAATGTTGTGTTGACCTAAGGAAGCCTTAGCCGATGGTGTTGACTAGTCAGGACCATGATTTCCACAGATTAATAAAGGAGACTTCCATTCAAAAATCTTTTCAGCCATAGTCCTGATCAGTGAGTTTTTCTCCAATCGCTCACTGATTAGAGGTCTGGAACTACTTCTTGGGCCCCCACTTGTACTCAGTCCTTCTTAAGTCCATTACCTTTGGCACTAGCAAAATTTCGCATTTCTCATGTTATCAGATAATGCCTTCTGGAAAGTCTCTCAGTCTCGCCAGTAACTCTCTATAGGATCTCACTATTTCTCACCCCAGTCTTTTCTAGTTGTGGATCACTCCTTGGTAGCACTGCACACTTGTTCCTCTCCAAACTCCATCTAACTCTATCCATGAAGCACAGTCCTGTTCCTGTCACTAAGCTCCCTCCCCATGGGCTAGTCCCAATGCTTAACTACTTCTAACTATTACTGAAAACAAGTAAAGCAAAAACAATATATATATATATATATAAACTTCATTCTGATGCCCTATAGGGGGTGGTCTTTTTTGTCCTTCTTCATTCTCGGGTCCTCTACCAGAGGTCTGGGAGTTTGAGGGTTCTGCGCAGATCTTAGTTGTTCGAAGCATTGTGCTTTTCCGAACATAGTAAAAAAAAAAATTGGTGTTAAAGAAAAATAAACTAAACTCAGTGTCTGTCAGAGAAAGTGTTCTTGTCACAAGCAACTATACTTATTTTTCACATTTATTTTTCTATCCTTTTTGGAAAGGTGGAGATAATTGTGTTAAAAAAAACAAAAGAAAATTACCCAAAATCCAGACAAATGCGATTGTCTGCAAAAAAAAGTGTGGGTGCCATGAACTTTCATTGTTTTACTTTTATTTCACATCTACACAAACAATCAATAGAATAAATTTGGCCTATAACTAAGCTAACCAAGAGTTGCTATAAAATTAAACAAAAATGACAAAAGACATGTCAAATTTGTCATCTAAATTGAGCCAGTGTGATAAACTTACTACAGGGTGGGCCATTTATATGGGTACACCTAAATAAAATGGGAATGGTTGGTTATATCAACTTCCTGTTTGTGGCACATTAGTATATGGGAGGGGGAAACTTTTCAAGATGGGTGTTGACTCAAAATGGTGGCCATTTTGAAGTCGGCCATTTTGGATCCAACTTTATTTTTTTCAATGGGAAGAGGGTCACGTGACACATGAAACTTATTGAGAATTTCACAAGAAAAACAATGGTGTGCTTGGTTTTAAGGTAAGTTTCTTTCATAAGTTATTTACAAGTTTATGACCACTTATAAAATGTGTTCAAAGTGCTGCCCATTGTGCTGGATTGTCAATGCAACCCTCTTCTCCCACTCTTGACACACTGATAGCACTTTGATAGCACTAATAGCACTGGTAGCACTTATCATAGTGAGGCGTCCAGTACAAGACCGACACTACGGAACGACAAAAGACTTCCAGATATATTTACAAGATCAAGGAGTCATCGTATACAAGGCAATCAATTTAAGGTAATCAATCTTTCTGAACAAATATTAACTGATGTTCAGGTTGAGCTCCTGGGGAAGGGTCTGACCTTCTCACCTTCATGTCGCTTTAGACACATTCACAACGGTGAGGGATCTACACCTATTCACCAGGAAGCTCATTCTTAAAAAAATACACCACAAAAATTGCCTTGGGGAAGTCACGGGTACAAAAGAGGGAGAAGAAGCCCTAAGGAACTTGGAAGATTTATTACAGAAAAACACCAGGTGTAAAGTAAGTAATTTTCCACATAAGCTCTTTAATAAATCCAAAAAATTTCCTCCAATGGGCACATGTTCAGCTGTTGAAGTTTTCACCAGGGTTCTCACCACGGAAATTGAAGCCCTTCAGCCAAAACCCTTGTGGCTTTCCAATTTGAATAGGGAAGAAAAACAGGCTTTGACAAATCTACAATCTTTACCAAATGTAGTATTTAAGCCGGCAGACAAAGGGGGCAATGTAGTTATATGGCCTACAGTATTATACGAAAAACAAGCACACAAACTACTTGACACCCCCCGATGTTATCATAAACTTCGGTATAATCCTCTTTCAAAATATCAAGCTGAACTCCTCTCCATTTTTTAAAAAAGCTTTTGAATCAGGTATTATACCCAAAAACATGGTTGAGACTATACGTAATCTTCGTCCAAAATTACCGACACTGTACTTACTTCCCAAATTACATAAAGACCCGGTGGACCCTCCTGGAAGACCCATTATATCTAGAAATGGTAGCCTCTGTGAAATTGTTGCAAATTTCATTGATCATTACCTCAAGCCCTTGGTAGGCACACTTCCATCTTACATCCAGGACACAACAACAATCTTACAAAAACTAAACCATGTATACCTCGAAGAACACATGTTAATGGTAACTGCCGATGTTGAGGCATTGTATACCTCCATCAGGCATGAGGATGGCATTAAAGCTGTGTCCTGGTCTCTTAGAAACAATAATATTGAACTGGACATGATTGAATTGATTTTATGCCTCCTTGATTTTGTGCTCAATCATAATGTTTTTACATTTGACAAACAAATTTATCTACAAACACAAGGCACTGCAATGGGGGCTTCCTGTGCCCTGTCATACACCTCTTCTTAGGGGCATGGGAAAGGGACATTTTCCAAAGTGATTTGATTCCTGGAATACATAATGTACAAGGGTGGATGAGGTACATCGATGATGTATGGTTCATATGGGAAGGAACAGCTGACACCCTCCATACCTTAATGAGCACCTTAAATGAAAACCGTCTTAACATCAAATTAACATATAAATTTGGCAGAGAATTGGATTTTTTAGACCTAAAACTGGGAGTGTCCACTGATGGAATGATTAATACAAATCTTTACAGGAAACCCACAGCCACCAATTCCCTGCTACATGCCACATCATCCTATCCACCTGCAACAATCAAGGGCATACCAACCGGTCAATTCCTAACAGCCAAACGTATCTGCTCCAAACCATCAGATTTTGAGGATCAAGCTGTGGATCTTACAAAAAGATTCTTAAAATGAGGTTATAGTAAAAGGAGCATAAAACACAGATACAGGCGGGCAAAACAAATATCTAGGGAACATTTTCTCTATTCCGTTTCAAAAAATTTCAATAAAAATGATAATCAAGCGAGATTCATCTCCACCTTTAACAATCAGTAGGATGAGATTGAAAAATAATTACAAAAACATTGGAATATTTTATTAACGGATCCAGTCTTGCGTAAAATCCTTCCCTCTGGTCCTTCTGTAGTAGCCAGAAGAAGCCGCAATTTGGGGGACATTTTAGTTCATAGTCACTATGACCCCCATCCATCAAGCCTCAAGCAACCTTTATCAAATGTTTTTTTCCCATGCGAATTATGCAAAGCCTGTAACAATTTGAAAAAATCACACACCTTTTCTAATGCTGATGGATCAAAAAAATTTGAAATCAGGAAACATCTCACCTGCACATCCCTTAGTGTCATATACGATGCCACCTGCTCCTGTAATTTAATCTACATTGGCCTAACCACTCGGGAGCTAAAAATCAGGGTAAGAGAACATATTCGGGACATTGAGAAAGCCAAATCAATAGATGATTATTCTCTCCAGAAAACCTTGCCCTGTCACTTCAAAAGCCACCATAATTTGGATCCCAAAAATCTTGTTTTCAAAGGCATTGATTAAATTAACCTGGGAATACGTGGCGGTGACTTGGGCAAATCCCTAGCCCAGCTGGAAAGCAAGTGGATCTACCGCTTAGGCACCATCACTCCACACGGCCTCAATGAGAATTTTGGTTTTAATTCCTTCTTATAATTTCATTAATACATATCATTTCTGGGTACAGAGTTTTTTAAGGTTTTTAAGGTGTCTTTTCATGTGTTTTTATGTCTTATTATTAATTTTCCCTTTTTCCTCTTCTTTGCTTTATTCAATAATTTTAGGGTCCTACTCATTCAATTTTTTATTTATTTAATTTTAATGTGCTCTGTTCGTATGTTGCCTCCTGACGGTGTTTTTCATCCACCTTACTAAAAGCTATCATCTCAGGAGAAGACTACTATGTGGGAGAAAGTGATAAAGAAAAATGGACAATAACAACCGACTGTGAAAGTAATAATGTGGACTTCCTTATTGCACATGCTTTTTTATCATATCAAAATATTCTTTTATTCATATTTATACGTGCACTTTTTGTGTAATTTTTTGCTTGTGCCTTTTTTCATGTTATCCATGCACCCCCTTTTTCAGTGTATTGGATACACACAATTCTGTATTTATATACATTCCCCCTTTTTTCACTACACCCTGCATACTTATATGTTCATCATTGCCTTGTGTTTATTTATGCAATTTATGCACCTCATGATATGTCTCCACTCTCCCTCTCATTTATTATGCTGGCAATTGATTATTCATTACTTGCCCTTTAAACCACTGTGCAGCAACACGTTCTCCTTTTATGTATACACTATCCCCAACATGCTTTTCACGTTCACATTTTGTTCCTTTCCCCCCTTTCACATTCACACACAGCCCTCACTTCATACATCCCCTGCTCACATTCAATCACTTTTTTTTTTCTTTCGGTTTCTCCACCACACCCAGTCCTGTCCATGCTCACATTTCCAAGTGTCTACTGTGCACGCGTTAGCCCTGTATCCTCCTAGTGACCGCCGGAAGTGCTCTGAACAGTGACACACTGTGTATTTCACCTGCGTGCCACAGAGCGCAACGGCAGGAAGTCCCCTTAGCAAAAGGAGGCGCGACTTTGTGATGTGCGCTACAACAGACCAATGGAAGTTCCTCCTCACTCCTCCCCGGCTTCTTGCACCTCACTACAAATACCCGGCTGACACTTCCTTATCTCCACGCCCCTGGAAGAAGCTACATAGCGAAATGGCGCTCGTCGGGCGGGGGGAGACTCCTGCGGCATTCCCTCAGCTGTTACCGGTGGACGCTGCACCGAATCCGGCACATTCTTCTAACTCAGGTATTAACAACCAGTCCCCGGTATATATCTGCCACTTTATTTCTATTATACTCTGTGCAGCTCCCTGGCACACTTTACTCATTAACCCTTTAGCACACTCAGGACGCTAATAGTCACATGGGCAATGTGCAATACTGTTTCCTTTGCAGATACTCAGCAGTAACAAACAATGGCTTTTGTCTACTGAGGCATGTTGAACCCTGCAGTGATTATTTTGCATGTCAATACCTCTATATATTTACATCTAATTTACATCTACTTTTTCCACAGCCACACGGGCAACATGCAATATTGCCTTTTTTGCAAAACCTAGTAGTAACAAGCAATGTGTTCATTGTCATCTACTATGGTGCACTGACTCTGCCAGGAATTATTATTATTAGTTTTGCATGCAAGAACCATTTTTGTATTTACATTTAAATCTACAGGGTCATTATTGTGTGTGTAATATTATTTTTTACATCATGTATACTGTTTTGCCGCACCCTATCCCCCTTTTTTGGGGGCCTTTTGCCCTATCTTTTTAACTTCTCCTTTTAATAATATTTAATAAAGAATTATTTTTAACAATCAGTATTTTCTCTTATTTTCTTGAAAAATGAAATTCTCAAAGCACAATTGTTAACAATTCCGAAAAGAGGGAAGAATAGGAAGGATTTAAGGAAGCCAGGATGGATGAACACAGAACTTAAGCACATGCTAAAAAGGAAGAAAAAAATGTTTATAAAATGGAAAGAGGGAGGCATATCTAAAGAAGAATATAATGCTATCTGCAGAACCTGCAGGGCACAAATTAGATTAGCTAAAGCTGACAATGAATTGAGGCTTGCAAGAGATGTCAAAAGCAATAATAAAGGATTTTGGGGATATGTCAAAAGTAAAAGAAAAGTCAAAGATGCTATAGGATTTTTACAGGATGAAAATGATGAAATGGTAAGACAGGATGTTGAGAAGGCTGAACTTTTAAATTCCTATTTTGCATCTGTTTTCTCTCAGAAAGGAAATGTAACATCAACTGTTCTTCACTGTCCAATTAAGGGAATAGAAGAATCCAGGATATCTATAGACAGAAAGATTGTGAGGAAACACTTAGCTAAACTAAATGAATTCAAGTCTCCAGGTCCAGGTGAATTACACCCCAGAGTACTGAAGGAGATAGCAGAAGAAATTTTTGAACCCCTCTCCATAATCTTTGAAAATTCTTGGAGAACAGGAGAAGTCCCAGAAGACTGGAGAAGAGGAAATGTTGTTCCTATCTTCAAAAAGGGGAAGAAGGTGGACCCAGGCAACTATAGGCCGGTGAGTCTGACTTCTATACCAGGAAAGATCTTTGAACAAATTTTTAAACAACATGTATGTAAGTACCTGGATAAGAATGAAGCGATTAAACAGAGTCAGCATGGGTTTGTAACTAATAAGTCATGTCAGACTAACTTAAACTTAATTTCCTTCTATGACAGAATCACTGATTGGGTGGATCAGGGAAATGCTGTAGATATAGTATATCAAAGCAATTGACAAAGTATCTCACACAATCATTATTGAAAAAATGACTAAGTATGGAATGGACAAGGCAACTGCTAGGTGGATTCATAACTGGCTTAGTGATCGGACCCAAAGAGTGGTCATAAATGGCTGCACATCCAGTTGGAAGAATGTCTCAAGTGGGGTACCACAGGCCTCTGTCCTGGGCCCTGTATTGTTCAACATCTTTATCAACGATTTAGATGAAGGAATTGAGGGTAAACTGATTACATTTGCTGATGACACAAAGCTAGGAGGGATAGCTAATACTAGAGAAGAGAGAGATAATTCAAAAAGATCTAAATAAATTGGAGCAGTGGGCAGCAACTAACAGAACGGTTTTTAACAGGGAAAAATGCAAAGTACTACATCTGGGCAATAAAAATGAAAAAAGCACATACAGAATGGGAGGAATAGGGCTAAGCAACAGCTCATGTGAAAAAGACTTGGGTATACTAATAGATCAGACTGAATATGAGTCAACTGTGTGATGCAGCTGCAAAAAAGGCAAATGAAATTCTAGGATGTATTAACAGAAGCATACAGTCTAGATCACGTGAAGTCATTATTGCCCTCTACTCCTCTTTGGTCAGACCTCATCTGGAATACTGTGTCCAGTTTTGGGCGCCACAGTTTAAAAAAGACATCAACAAACTGGAGCAAGTTCAGAAAAGAGCGACCAGAATGGTGACCGGTCTGCAAACCCTGTCTTATGAGGAAAGGTTGCAGGATTTGGGAATGTTTAGCTTGCAAAAGAGAAGACTGAGAGGAGATTTAATAGCCGTCTACAAATATCTCAAGGGCTGTCACATTGTAGAAGGATCATCTTTATTATCATTTGCACAAGGAAAGACTAGAAGCAATGGGATGAAACTGAATGGGAGGAGACACAGATTAGATATTAGAAAAAACTTTTTGACAGTTAGAGTGATCAATGAGTGGAACAGGCTGCCATGAGAGGTGGTGAGTTCTCCTTCAATAGAAGTCTTCAAACAGAGGCTGGACAGACATCTGTCTGGGATGATTTAGCAAATCCTGCTTTGAGCAGGGGGTTGGACTAGATGGCACAGGAGGTCCCTTCCAACTCTACATTTCTATGATTCTATGATTCATAGAACAGTCTTGAAAAAAACAAAGTCTAACGAGGCTCAGTAGAAGGATGGTATGTGTAGGAGTAAAACCGAAAATGCTGATTCATAGGATAAAGTGATCTTTTCTGCTGCTCAAAAGATCATTGTTCTTGGCAGCACATCGTTGTGTGTTAACAGTACTCATGTTGCTAAGAACAGTTGAAGCCTATGTGTACTTAATGATCTATAACAGATCCTTCATTGCCCATTGATAACTAATGTCTACTTGTGGAAATAGGCTGTTGAACACTCGCCAATTTGGGAATATTTGCCAATCAGTTATTTAGTGCCGCCAGTTATTTAGGACCTCCATTGCATATCAATTAGATATGCCACAAATGTCTGATACTTTGGGACTCCTACCATTGCTGAAATTGGAGATGCCTAGCTAAGGGCCCCGTCACACATAACGACTCACCAGCGATCCTGACAACGATATCAACGTGTCAGGATTGCTGGTAAGTCGCTATGTGATCACTGGTGAGCTGTCAAACAGACAGTTTCACCAGCGATCAGCACAGCGACGCCGAGTGCGTGGCATTGCTGTGTTCGTTAGTTACCAGCACGCTGATGCAGGGAGCTGGTAACTAACGTACACATCGGGTATCCAAGGGACGTGTGTCCCTTGGATACCCGATGTGTACGTTAGTTACCAGCTGATTGCTGGTCTCCCGCCTGTCACACGCAGCGATGCGTGCTGGCCAGCGGGAGACCAGCGACCAAAGAAAAGTCCTGACCTTTCCTACAGCGATCAGCGATACCGGCAGGGGGGCCAGTCGCTGATCGCTGTCATGCACAGCGATCTCGCTGGTGAGATCGCTGTTGTGTCACAAAACTGGTGACTCAGCAGCAATCTCACTAGCAAGATCGCTATGTGTGATGGGGCACTAAGGGACGCACATCCCTTGGATACCCGATGTGTAATTTAGATACCAGCTGATCGCTGGTCTCCCGCCTGTCACACGCAGCGATGAGTGCTGGCCAGCGGGAGACCAGCGACCAAAGAAAAGTCCTGGCCTTTCCTACAACGATCAGCGATACCAGCAGGGGGGCCAGTCGCTGATCGCTGTCACACACAGCGATCTCGCTGGTGAGATCGCTATGTGTGACGGGGCCCTAAGGTAAGTACAGAACATAAGTGGTAACTCTCTGTTAAAGTATATGCAAAATATTACAGATATTTTCTTTCATTGAAGTGAATATAGTATAAAAGATCTTCATTTGACAACCCCTCCATATGTGTGTGTGAAAAAGTCTGTGAATTTCAGAATTCTTCTTTCTTTTTGCCATATCGAGTTAAAAATCATTATAAGCTTTATATTTCATGAGATAGTATTTGATCGTCACTAAAAATGAGCGAATAAATTTAAGTGAAAATTAATTTTATTTAAATTTTACAAAAATGTGCAGATGCCAAAATGCAGATTTTGGTAATTCATTCCATATAGATTCAGCACATTTCTCCCTTTTTATGAACCATAAAGAGCTGTCAAAAGGTTAAAAAAAATACTCATCTTTCTAGCCCCTCTGCACTTCTCTAGAGATGAGCGAACTTATTCAGAAAATGTTCGCCAGTCTCAAATTTGGCACGAATGTAACACATTCAGATTCATGTTCAGTTTCCTGAGCATTTTTACTCAAAGTCGGCAAAATTTGGTCACAGTTCAGCAAATAACTGCGTTTCCACTAATGCTTTTAAGAGATAGCAAAAATACAGAACTAAAAACTTAACTTTTGCTTAATTATTTTAAAAGAATTTTCACAAAAATAAAGCAACCAGTGATACAAATCCCATAAAATCACATATAAACATATATAAAGCCCATCTCCCTGTCTGGGAAGAAAAGAGTTATGACAATGGTCATACAACATAGAGGGCAAATATGTCAATTTCTTGACCAATTTTCTGTTTTCCTCTGCCACTTCTGAAAAAGGTCCCGGTCTTGTCCCTGTTAGTCTCTGATCACAGGCTGACGCAGGGTCAGTCCAGGGCTGGCGAGTATGAAAATGGATAGCTCTTACTTTTGACTCTGCAAAAACTCTTACTGTTTCTCTTATTCATTCTCGTCTCGACTATTGTAACTCTCTTCTAATCGGTCTCACTCTCACCAAACTCTCCCCTCTCCAAACTGTCTTGAATGCTGCAGCCAGGATCATATTCCTCACCAATCGTTACACCGATGCCTCTACCTTGTGCCAGTCATTACACTGGCTACCCATCCACTCCAGAATTCAGTATAAGCTTATTACTCACACCCACAAAGCCCTCCATGGCTCAGCACCACCCTACATCTTCTCCCTTGTTTCAGTATACCACCCTACCCGCACCCTTTGTTCTGCTAATGACCTGAGGTTAGCATCCTCAATAATCAAAACCTCCCATCTCCAATTCTTTGGAATGCACTTCCCAGGTCAATATGATTAGTCCCCAATCCCCACAATTTTAAGCGTGCCCTGAAAATGCATTTATTCAGACTGGCCTATCGCCTCAACACATTAACCTAATCTATCCCTGTGTGGCACAGCCAAAAGTTTTACCATAACCAGGTTCCCCGCATCATGTTCCCACATGCTTTATGCATCAATTAGCCCTCTGTGTCTGTACTGTTACACACTTAACATTATGGCTGGTCCATACAATCAGGGCAACTGTTACCACCCAACTTTCGTGTCTACCTCTTTCCTCATAGACTGTAAGCTTGTGAGCAGGGCCCTCATTCCTCTTGGTATTTGTTATAATCTATGTGATTATTGTTATGCTGTAATGTCCATTGTCTGTACAAATCCCTTCTGAAATATAAAGTGCTGCGGAATATGTCGGCGCTATAGAAATAAAATTTATTATTATTATTATTATAGCTGTGGACTTCCCTTATAAGGGCAGGAGTCTCAGGGTGCCAGGGCCAGCCTGTGAACAGGGATTGACAGGGACAATTCCGGGACCTTTTTCAGAAGTGGCAGAGGAAAACAGAGAGGAGAATCTCGGAAAGAACAAAATAGGTGACAATGTTCATTTTTCTACCATTTCATATTATGCATGTCTTTTTTTTTAGCCAGAATTTTGACTCATATTATACTTCTAGGTGCCAAGAAATGACGTATTATCCCTCTTTGTTGTATGACCATTGTCATAACTCTTTTCTTCTCAGACAGGGAGATTGGCTTTATTTATGTTTATATGTGATTTTGTCATGCTGTCCGTCCCGCCTGTCACGTCGCCACCCCCGAGCCCCGGCATACTTACCGGTCATCGGCATACCGGGGCAATCCCGCTGCAGGTACGAGTCACCCGGTGTCTGCTCCTCTGCGCTTGCGGCCGGCTCCTGTCTCCCGTTGGGTGTGCGCGCGCTGGGTTCAGCGGCACATGCGCACACCTCTCTAATTGATCCCAGCTGCTCTTCCTGCCCGCTTTATGCTCCTGGAGGACCCTTAACTGGAAGTCCCACGGTGCACTTTGCTTATCAGGCAGCCTCTTCCTCCTGGCTGTGCCTGACTGTCATTTGTGCCCAACAAATGGCCCCACGTCTCCCTGCGGTCTCTCTTCCCTGCCTACCTACTCTGCCGCGTGCCCTTGCTCCTTCATCTTTGTCCTCACCCAGGTCCTCCTCTCTGCTCTCTCCTAGTGCCTGCCTGCCAGTGCCTCCATCTCACCTATGTTCCTGTGTCTCACATGTTCCCGTGTCTGCCTGTGTCTCAGTCCTGCCCATGTCCCTGAGTCTCAGCCGTACCAGTCTCTTCGCCAGTCCTTCCTGATTCCTGCTTGTGACTCCTGTTGTCCACCCCTGGGTACCAGCTGCCGTGGCTATAGTCTCCCCTGTGCCTGCCCCTAATGCTCCCTGTATAGGAGGTTGTTCACCTGGTCAGCTCGCCTGAAGGAGGTTCGTTGTTGCAGTCCAGTGGGTCCACCCTAGGAGTTCCTCAAGTCCTCACATATTTTATGGGATTTGTCTCACTGGTTGCTTTATTTTTGTTAAAACTATTTTAAAATAATTAAGCAAAAGTTAAGTGAAGCACCCCAGATGAAGGCATGCTGCCGAAAGGTGCTGAATCCTACACTACAGGTATTGCTTTATGCGTAATACAGTTGTATACTGCTGTTGAAGTGGAATGGGTCCTTTTGTTTTGCATTAGGTGTTGGTCTATCAGAGTGGCAAGTAATGTTTGGCCATGTAGGGCCCTTGGTAAATATATCACCACCATACAGTATATACTGTATCTGTTTAGTTGTCCTATTTTCACTCATAATTTAACAATGACTCTGTAAGCTTCGTGTATGCAGATTTTTAGTATTTTTGCCCCACCTTGTGGTTTCCCACTTTTTAATATGCCTAGTCTGTATATGTGAATCTTTTCAGTATTTAATAAAAAATGTAAATGTTTGTAATTAGAGTTGAGCGAAACAGGTCGGTCAGATTCAAAAGTCGCCGACTATCGCCAAAGTCAGGTTTCATGAAACGAAACCCGACCACAGTTTGAAGTAGGCCATGCGGTTGGCGACCCAAGCGCCAAAGTCGGGTTTCACCGAAAGCTTGCACGTGACTTTTTTCAGCCAATGAGAGAAGCGGAGCGTAGCGGGAGTGAAGCTGGAGTAGAAGCGGGAGAGAGAGAGAAAAAGAGAGAGGGAGAGGGAGAGCGGGAGAGAAGAGAGAGAGATTTCGCTGCCTCTAGGGTTAAAATTCATGCCAGGTGTGTTTACAGTCCTCCACTCACTGCCGACTTTTCTCCCCATTGACTAGCATTGGGTTTCATGTTTCACGACTTTTCACGACTTTTCCCTATAGTCGGCCGATTTCGTTCGACTCGACTTTTGAGAAAGTCGGGTTTCATGAAACCCGACTCGACCCTAAAAAAAGGCAAAGTCGCTCATCTCTATTTGTAATTGTTGATTCTAGTGTACATCTTTTTCATTATATGCTGATATTCTAATTTTGTACTGAAAACATTGTTGGCTGATTACTAAAAAATGTATATGATCACCTTTCACCTTATAACCTTTTCAGCAGGAAAAGCCACCCAAAGCTGAGAATAGATACAATATAAATGTGATGACCTCTGAGAAGTTCTAAACTGAATGTAGTCATTGACCTTAGGCAGCACATCACTGACACATGCAGAAAAGCCTGCACTAGAAAGCATGGCATCTGGGAGATATTACTACTATAGAGCAATGTATTAAGCTGCAATGAAGAATCTGTTGACAGATACTCTTAAGAAAAAGATATTCCTGCTTGTCTGTCCTGTGTTTGATTGTCAGCTGTGACCCGGAACCACAAAAAATTTCCTGTTGCAAATGTTGTAAATCTAGTATCAAGTGGTGACCTACTTATCAAGACAACGTCTACACTAAAAGCTTGTGTCAGATCCTCCTGACTCCTGAGCACAATAAGGAATGACCGTGGTAATACAAAGTATAATTGGCTGAGGAGGTCTAAGCAGCACTTTTACCATTCAGTAGAATTAGTAGGGTATAAGCATTTGTTCATTTCAGTCTTTATATTCAAAAGACTTTAGATTTAACAAGTCGATCATTGGGTATCAGTCAACAATGCCAACATATACTGCGGCATTCTCAGTAACGGGACACCTAATGCTTAAATTAATCTCCACAAAGCAATTGGCCTATTTCACAATGGACTTTAGCCAGATCCTTGATCCATGAAACATTTGATAATACCATTGATAATACCATTTTACCCTTCTCCACCTGTTTAATGTTACTCCTCCTCCCTCCTTCTACCTTTTCCACACAACACGACAATCCCAAGTGTGTGCCATTTAGGTGACACCAAGTCTGTGAATCTCGAAGAACACAGCCAATTAACATAAAACAAAATCAACAGAGTCTCTATGGAGTTGTGTTTCCTCTCACACAGAAAAACGAGTACGGAGAATAGGGAGCTTTAGAACAAGCATTTCAATGAGGACACTTTGTCTATGAATGGAAAGCCTACATTCTTTGTTAATTTAACAAGCTGTGTCTGTTCTCTCTGATAGAAATTGTATGAGAGAAGATTGAATTAAGTAGTTTTTATGTTGTTTCAAAGCACTTGTGCATTTTTCTAAAGATCGTCTTACTTGGCCATGTAATAAACTCTTGTTTTACTATAATAGTGAAGTATTTTGTAACTGCACAAGTAGAAACAGAGTTTTGTATATGAAGGAAAGACAAGTCCTAGAGTTCTTCGATGAGGATCGTACAACACTTTTCAAGTAAAACAGTTGAACATAAAGATAATAAATTCTTTTTTTAGTATTACATCTACTAGCTTTAGACTTATTACAAACCGTAATTTTATCTATGGAAACAAACCAATAGACTTCTTGAACAAAATCTTTTTCATTCAAAAAAGTCATCAGCAGCAGAGATGTATTGTACATTAAATATACCAGCCATCCCAGAACTTCCTGAAGCTGTTGAAAAAAAGGACTACAGAAGGTTTCTTATTCCTGGCACCTCAAAGCAAGGTGACAAGAGAAAAAGGAGCAAAGAATTGGTGGAAAGGGTGTGGTCTCCTTTCAGCTGCACTCTTCAGTCTTTGCAAAGATACTTGTCCCCCAAATACAAAAACATTAAAAGACGTTATCCAGGACTATTTCTTTTACTATGGACCTAAAAACAAATAACCATGTAGTTTCTCAATCTGAATGTTGTGCCATCGGGTGACACACCTGCCTCTTCCCCTGTGCTAGATGCTTCCCAATTTCCGTGTCCAAAACACTAGTGCAAATTCCTCCTGCTCTGCACCTATCCTTACACATTGTGACTTACCATCATCAGGCACTTCCAAATGCTTGTCTCAGTCCAGCATTCAGCTATCCCTACCCTAGGCTTTGGATTGAAAAGGCCCGAATGCTGAACGAGCAAATTTCCAGGCTGCTTGCTGTGGAAATGTTGCCATTTAGGCTGATAGACACAAATAATTTCTGCTGACTCATGGTGGCAGCCATCCCTCGGTACTCTCCAGCCACCAATTTTTCCTCCTGGTATGGTGTCCCCACCTTGTACCAGCATGTGACCAGTAACATCACTCATGCACTTACCAACACACTTACTGGCATTGTCCACTTAACAATCAACATGTGATGAAGTGCTTGTGGCCAGGAATTCTACATTTCCCTGATGGCACAATTGTGGAGACTGGGGCCAAATCACACCCTTGAATTAATCATGTGCTCCTGATGCCGAGGATTGCTGGCCCTACTTGTATTAGAGTTTCCTGCACCTTCTACAGCAGTTCATTCACCCACTCCAGCTCCTCCTCATCCTCAATTTCTGACATGTTATTTAAGAGCACGTCGTCCATATCAGCCGGAAGCTGGAAGCTCTGCATCATTGCTTCAGCGAAGCATCAGGCTCTGCTGAGACTAATTTGCCTAGGAGAAAAACCACACACCATGGCAGAGTTACTTAAAGAAATAGCATACCAAACCTGTGGTTTTTGCCTTTGAACCTCCAATCAGGCATGGTCATGTGTGATAATGGGCATAACCTGATGGCTGCAGTGAAGCTTGGAAAGCTAAGACAAATACCATGCTTGGCACATGTTCAACTTGGTAGTTCAGTGGTTTCTGAAAACATCCCCAGATTTGACAGAGCTTCTGGTCAAGGTACGCAGTGATAGGACCCATTTGCGCAAGAGAGCTACAGCTGCTGTTGCTCTGCACATGTTGGCAAGGCTTTTCAGCAGAAGAGATCAGTGGTTGACTCCAACAAACCCGTCCGTATTCTGGTCAGCCTCTTCACATACATGATGAGCAGAGATGACACCATAGTTAATGCAACTTTACTGCTTCTTTGCCAACTGAAATAGTCGCTGCTCATAATTGAACGTGAAGCTTTGCATGGGTACCAGCCTCATTTCATCTGCTCAGCATGAAATGGGTATCATTGAGGAGGTGGATGCTGAGGAGGAGGAAGAGGAGGAACAGGAGCTGGTGCCTAGCGCAACAGAGACTAGTAGCCACACAGCCATTGTCCCAATTCTCCTATGCGTCTGAGCTGAGGATGGGAATGAGGTGAAAGAGATGGAGGAGGAGATAGAGAGTTGTCATCATGGTGGAGACAGGGAAGTGTTGGTTGTATAGAGCTTGGCACATATGGCCGACTTAATGCACCTCTGCCTTTCCCGTGACCCTTCTGTTACATTAATCTTGGCAAAAAAAGAGTACTGATTGTTCACTCTGCTGGACCCATGCTATAAGGAGAACTTTGCGTCTCTTCTTCCTGAGGTGGAGAGGTCTTCTAAAATGGTGCTATACCTCAAGGTCATTGTTGAAATTATATTGAAAAAATTCCCATTAAACCATGGTAGCGGCAGGAGGCAAACTTCCTTGACCAACCAAGGAGAGGAGGCCAGGGAGACACACAATAGAGGCAGTACTCTGTCAAAGACATGGGCCAATTTCATGACACCAGCCCAGCAACCAGTGCCTGATGAGTGGGTATTTTTGACAAGGAGGAAAAAGTTTTCAAAGATGGTCAGCATTACCTGACTGACCAAAGCAGCACACTCCCTAATTCCTCTCTGAATTTTGGGTTTCAAAGTTGAACACCTGACATGAGCTGTCTCTCTATGCTCTGAAGATGCTGTGCTGCCCTGCCACTGGTGTCTTGTCTGAGCTGGTTTTTAGTGCCGCCGGGGTTAATAACAGACAGGCACATTCATCTGTCAATGGAGAATGCGGACAGGCTCCCTCTCATAAAAATGAACAAAGGTTAGATTAGCCCACATAAAGTGCTTATAATATTCAACATTTTAATAAGGTCAACTAGTTGTTGCCTTTCACGGGTCTATAGATGACCCTCCTCATAATTTCTGTTTGGCTTTCTGTAAAACTTTTATGACTGTTTAAGTACATTAACTACACATTCAAAAAATTGTTTATAGATTCAATGACTCATCCATACAGTTTAACATGGTTATTGTTGCATTACGGTGGTATGTAAAGCTTACAAAAAGCATAGATAAATATTTCAGGATTAGATTACTCATCCATACAGTATTATGTGCTTTCTGTCACATTTTGGTGGTATACACATTAGCAGTAAAATCAAGTGTTTTGCTTGCTTATTCACATTTCTTACCAATACACTATTCTGTGTTCTGGGTACACTTTTGTGATATATAACACTAAAAAAAGTTTAAATATTTTGCTAGGTTACATTTCTCAGCCACACAGTATTACATGTTCTTGTGTACATGCAGATGGTATATGCCCAGAGGGTGTACTTGAAGGTAGACAGTCCGAGTCTCTGACCTTAATATACTCCTGTTAATGTCCTAAGATGTCCCCTACCCCTCCTAAAAGGGGACTGGGACAGATGTGTTCAGGCCCCGTTACACATAACGATGTCCCAGCGATCCCACCAATGATCATACATGGATGGGATTGCTGGGACATCGTTAGGCTGATCGCTGGTGAGCTGTCAAATAGACAGCCCCTCCAGTGATCAGGACCAGTGAGCAAGCTGGTTTCTAAGGTAAACAGCGGGTTTCTAAGAGCCACGGGGCTCTTGGATACCCACTGTTTACCCTGGAAACCGGCGTGCATGCTGGTATCTAAGGTAAACAGCGGGTTTCTAAGAGCCGCGTGGCTCTTAGAAACCCGCTGTTTACCTTAGAGACCAGCGTCCAGCGTCGCTGATTGTTGCTTTCCTGCTGCCACACGCAGCGGTGCATGCTGGACAGCGGGTGATCAGCGATCAAAAAAAGGCCCAGGACGATCCTGCACGATGAGCGATACCCGGCGGGGGGGCCGGTCGCTGATGTGTGTCACACACAGAGATATCGCTGGCGAGATCGCTGATGCGTCACAAAATCAGTGATCTCGCAAGCGATCTCGCTGTGTGTGGCGGGGCCTTTAGTGTATACAAATGTAAGACAAACAGGGATAACAAAAGCACTCTCCAAGGTTAGACAGGAAAAAAAAATGTTACAAAATTTAGGCTGTGTGCACACATTGCAGATTT
This sequence comes from Dendrobates tinctorius, assembly GCF_039654945.1. Classification (NCBI taxonomy): domain Eukaryota; kingdom Metazoa; phylum Chordata; class Amphibia; order Anura; family Dendrobatidae; genus Dendrobates; species Dendrobates tinctorius. The sequence goes on along the minus strand of NW_027361746.1, from coordinate 4,700,924 downwards.
GGTGTGTTTTTTGTAGCATTATTTTATGAATGAATTTGTGACAAAACCTGAAGCAAAACCTAATGTCAGCAAAATGAATGAGAAACCTGGTGTCATGCACATGTTGAATATTTTTGACTTTCAGATTTTTGTTTTCATGTAGATTGCAAACTCTTAGGCTATGTGCACACGCTGCGGATTGGTCTGCAGATTTGTATCTGCGGAACAGCAGGTAAATTGACCTGCGGTTTTACCTGTGGATTGGCCTGTGGTTTTCCCATGCGGTTTATCACCTCTACAATGGAGGAGATGGTAAACCGCAGCAGAATCCGCAGAAAAGAAGTGACATGTCATTTCTTTCTGCGGATTCAAATCCACAGCTTTTCCGCAGTTAAAAATCTGCAGCATGTGCACAGCAGATTGTAAATCACATAGACTTACATGCTACTGTACACTGTCTGCAGATCCGCAGCGGATCCGCAGCATGTGCACATAGCCTTATTGGAAAGGACTTCAATTTGCCTCACTTTCTGCTTATTTGCCTTGTTGAATAATTTTAAATTTATGGAAACTCATGGAAGACAAATCTATCCTCTCATATCCCTGTATCATTACGCAGACAAGCTGTTCAATAATTTTGTTTAGCAGCCGTTGTGGCTAACCATATTGGGATCAGACAGATATAGCCAGAAAAGTGAAAAAATATCTAAACTTGATAAAAGACAAGAAAACAGTGACTTATAATTAATGATGAAATGCTGAAAAACAATCTACCATCCACACTATTCTGCATGGCTGTAGATAATTGTCAGGAGCATGGTTGATAAAAAAAAGACATCTCTGTCAAGATCAACTGCTGCTCTTTTTTCACCTGCAACATCTCTTATATGAAAAGCATATTTTAAAACCATAACCTTTTATTTTATTAGTACAAAGCATTTTACACTGATAATTAAGTTGCTAGCAGTCCTTTGTAAACATGTATAGATCTACAGCAACGTGGCCTGATATCTTCTGTATACACCTACCATTATAAGAACATGGAGGTGGTATATTTAAGTTGTCAGAATAGAAAAAAATTCCCGGTGGCTGTCAGTGTGTTGGAGGAGCTGAAAAGCAGATGTCACATTGTATTGGATGGGTAAAGCATAGAATCTTCTCCATTGTTTGCTGTATTCTAGACAAAGAGGCCATCTTTGCAAAACGACAGGCAAGATTATAGTGTCATGCTATAAATGTAGAGTACATTTTTGTCACCATTATGAAGGCACAACATAGATGAAAATAATAAGGCAGGGCTTTGAATCAGTTTATATATATATATATATATATATATATATATAGATGGAGGGCTTTGACTCACTATATATATATACACACATATATACATATATACTGTATATATATATATATATATATATATATATATATACAGTGATGCACATAAGGGTAACAATGTTTTGAACTTTGGACTTTTCACCACTTCTGAGGAAAAACGTGCATTACGGGGTACACTGGTTGGTTCCCCATTGTGGATAAAATTGATCATGAGTGTTTAGAAAACACTGGCGATTGTCTAAACGCTGTGTCTAATATCATGTCCTCACTATATCTGAAACTGAACCTGTCAAAGACTGAACTCCTGGTGTTTCCTCCCTCTACTAATGTACCTATACCCGACATTGCTATTTCTGTGTGTGGTTCCACTATTACTCCCCAGCAACATGCCCGCTGTCTTGGGGTCATACTTGATTCCGAGCTTTCCTTTGCCCCCCACATTCGATCACTGGCTCGCTCTTGTCATCTGCACCTCAAAAACATTTCTAGAATTCGACCTTTTCTTACTTTTGACTCTGCAAAAAACTCTTACTGTTTCTCTTATTCATTCTCGTCTCGACTATTGTAACTCTCTTCTAATCGGTCTCCCTCTTACCAAACTCTCCCCTCTCCAATCTGTCTTGAATGCTGCAGCCAGGATCATATTCCTCGCCAATCGTTACACCGATGCCTCTACCTTGTGCCAGTCATTACACTGGCTACCCATCCACTCCAGAATTCAGTATAAACTTATTACCCTCACCCACAAAGCCCTCCATGGCTCAGCACCACCCTACATCTCCTCCCTTGTTTCAGTATACCACCCTACCCGCGCCCTCCGTTCTGCTGATGACCTGAGGTTAGTATCCTCAATAGTCAGAACCTCCCACTCCCGTCTCCAAGACTTTACACGTGCGGCGCCAATTCTTTGGAATGCACTTCCCAGGTCAATACGATTAGTCCCCAATCCCCACAATTTTAAGCGTGTCCTGAAAACGCATTTATTCAGACTGGCCTATCGCCTCAACACATTAACCTAACCTATCCCTGTGTGGCAGAGCCAAAAGTTTTACCATAACCAGGTTCCCAGCATCATGTTCCCACATGCTTTATGCATCCATTAGCCCTCTGTGTCTGTACTGTTACACACTTAACATTATGGCTGGTCCATACAATCAGAGCAACTGTTACCACCCACCTTTCGTGTCTCCCTCTTTCCTCATAGACTGTAAGCTTGCGAGCAGGGCCCTCACTCCTCTTGTTATTTGTTATAATCTACTGTATGTGATTATTGTTATGCTGTAATGTCTATTGTCTGTACAAATCCCCTCTGAAATGTAAAGTACTGCGGAATATGTCGGCGCTATAAAAATAAAATTTATTATTATTATTATTATTATTATTATTATTATTATTATTTATTAACCCCTTTACCTCCAAGGGTGGTTTGCACGTTCATGACCGGGCCAATTTTTACAATTCTGACCACTGTCCCTTTATGAGGTAATAACTCCAGAACGCTTCCATGGATCCCGGTGATTCTGACATTGTTTTCTCGTGATTGTACTTCATGTTAGTGGTAAAATTTTACTGATATAACTTGCGTTTATTTGTGAAAAAAATGGAAATTTGGCGAAAATTTTGAAAATTTCACCATCTTCCAACTTTGAATTTTTATGCCCTTAAGACTATGTGCCCACGTATGCAGAAAATTTCTGCATCAAAACCAGACTCCTTCCCAGAAACTGCGTGGTTTTCTTTTCCGCGCGTCCCCAGACACATAGAAAATAGCTAAAAGCGCAGACTTTTCCGCAAAATTAATGAGCATGCTGCGTTTTTTTACCGCGAAGCTTTTTTTTGCGAAAAAATGCATCAATATGCACGAAAAGTGCAAAATGCATTAAAATGAATGAGATGCTTCTTTTAAGCGATTTTTAAGCTTTTTTGCAGGTAAAAGCGCTTAAAAACTCGAAAAAAAACGCTTACGTGGGCACACAGCCTCAATCACAGAGATATGGCACACAAAAAACTTAAAAGTAACATTTCACACATGTCTACTTTCTTTACATCAGCACAATTTTGGAACCAAAAGTTTTTTTTGTTAGGAAGTTATAAGGGTTAAAAGTTGACCAGCGATTTCTCATTTTTACAACACCATTTTATTTTTAGGGACCACCTCGCATTTGAAGTTACTTTGAGGGGTCTATATGATAGAAAATACTCAAAAGTGACACCATTCTAAAAACTGCACACCTCAAGGTACTCAAAACCACATTCAAGAAGTTTATTAACCCTTCAGGTGCTTCACAGTAATTTTTTTTTAAAAATGACACCTGGTGAATGTTTTTCCAAGCCATATGCGCTCCTGAAGGATGATGATGGAACTTGATATTTAGATTCAAGGATGATTTTTATTTTTAATTCAAACTAGAATACAACCGGTTTCGACTTCTAAGGGCAGAGTCACACTGGCGTATTTCTCCTGCGATAATCGCATCGCACTGACCGGCTGGCCAGCACCTCTCCTGACCTGTGCATGACAGCGTTATGGATTACTATGCATATGTCAAGCCCAGGTCATTAGAGCCGACAGCCAGTGCGAGTTTTATGATGCGATTCTCGGATGAGAAATATGGCAGTGTGACTCCAGCCTAAGAGTCTTCCTCAGGTATATTGTCAAGCATATAAACGGATCTGTCTGAACACATTTTAGGCTGGGGTCACACTGGCGAGGAATACGGGTGAGTGAGAGGCGTTAAAAGCACGCATTACACACGGACCAATGATTCTCTATGGGGCAGCTCCCATCAGCCATATATTTCTCATCTGTATTCTACCGTCCGTGCCAATCGCAGCATGCTGCGATTGTCAGCGTACTACGCCCGTAGTACGCCAATGCAATTCTATGAGTGCGCTAAAAATACGGATTACACACGGACCAGATGTGTGACTTGCGAGAAATACGCACCCGGTGTCTTTTAGAAAAGCCGGCAATTTAGTGCGCGATACAGTAAAATCACACTGACATGTTTTATAACAGGTTTTATAAATGAAAGAATAGATATAGACACATAGAATACATACATATACATCTATATATATAGATATATATACATGTCATTGAGACACATATATATATATATATATTTATATTTCACAGATTTCTTCATAGCAGAATAGCCGCTAATTCAATTGCCGGCTTTTGTGAAATCATTCCCCAACCCGACATGAAATGACACATGGTTTACATACAGTAAACCATTTCATTTCATGTTTTGTTTTGTATGTCTTTCATTAGTAATTAGATGAGGGTTGATGTGTAAAATTTGGGAGGTGTAGGTGTTAATTTAAGGGGTTAATTCGTTGTAAAAAAATGTGTGGGCTCAAATTACCGCGGGAGCCCACACATTTTGGTGGGCCTTGAGGACTGGAGTTGGGGAACCCTGTTTTTACTGACCTGAGATATAAGGGAATATCATCCCTACACAAGTGACAATCCAGCAGCTGTCGGCTGTACACTATAGCTGACAACTTGCTGTATCACAAATGATCAGTGTTGGCGCCGTCCAGATCTGTTTAACCCCTTAGTTGCTGCTGTCAAAAGTGACTACATAAAAAAAATGATTAATAGATTGTGGGGGGCTTCCCCTTTAATCTAATTGACACACCGAGATCATGATTGTGTGGTCCTGATGTTTGCCATAGCAGTTCATGGTCAAATAGCAGCCTTAGAGTCTGTCAGCTATAGAGGACGGATCAGAAGTTAGCGACATTTAGGTGGTAAACAAACACTTTTTCATTCTGGCTATACCACTTTGCATTAATTCCTGAAAGTCACCTGAAGGGTTAATAAAATACCTGACAGCAGTTTTCAATATGTCAGGGGGTGCTGTTTTTAAAATGGTATCATGTTTTGGGTTTCCCAATATATAGGACTCCCAAAGTCACTTCAAACCTGGATAGGTCCCTCAAAAAATAAATTTTGTAAATTTCCTTGAAAAAATTAAAAATCACTGCGACATTTTTAAACCTCCTAAAAGGCTAACAAAATAAATTAGTGTTTTGAAAATGGTGCTGATGTAATGCAGACATGTGGGAAATGTAATTTATTAAATGTTTTTCTGTGGTCTGACTATCTAGATTAAAGGGATAATCATTCAAAGTTTGAAAATTGCAATTTTTTTTACATTTTTGTCAAGTTTCTGATATTTTTATAACTAACTGTCTTTTTTATGTGAAAATTTTTTATGTGAAACTTTTTGTATAACATTCATTTGGTATATGGGTTTTGTTAGGTTCCCCAGAGTGCAAAATCCTGCATATCTGAGTATCTGGGTGTGTCTCGAAAACAGACCTTTCAGCCCCCACCCAAAACCACATGCAGGGAGATCTGCTATAAAATGTGTTCTGACAGATCCGTTTATATGTTATACCTGAGGAAAACTCTAAGGCTGGAGTCACAATAACATGCACAAAATACGGTCCGTATTTTACATGCATAATACGGATGACAGACCCCTAAATAGTGCTCCGCAATCAAGGTGTGGTCGCGTATTTTGCGCATGTGAGCATCCGTATGCAATCCGTATGGCATCCGTATGGTGAGATTTTCTCGCCGCCTTGCAAAATGGACATATAATGGAGCCCTATGACAGGGTTTATAACAGAAACCAAAGAATAGATATAGACACATAGAATGCATATATATATATATATATATATATATATATATATATATATATATGTATTCTATGTGTCTATATCTATTCTTTCATTTCTTTATTAAACCTGTCAGTGTGAGTTTACTGTCTTGTGCACTGAATTGCCGGCTTTGCTAAAAGACACCGGGTGCGTATTTCTCGCAAGTCACATGTGTGGTCCGTGTGTAATCCGTATTTTTTGCGCACCCATAGACTTGCATTGGCGTACTACGGGCGTAGTACGCTGACAATCGCAGCATGCTGCGAGTGGCATGGAGCGTAGGATACTGAGGAGAAATATACGCCTGGTGCGAGTGACCCCATAGAAAATCATTTGTCCGTGTCTAATGCATGCTTTTTGCGCCTCTCACTCTCCCGTATTCCTCGCCTGTGTGACTCCGGCCTTAGGCTATGTGCACACGTAGTTTGAGGTCCTGCGGATTTTTCCGCCCGGATTTGGAAAAATCCGCAGGTAAATTCTCAGGTCAAAAGACCTGTGGTTTACCTGCCAATTAGCCTGCGGATTAGCCTGCGGTTTGACACCTCTACAATGGAGAAGGTGTGAAACCGCAGCGGAATCCGCACAAAGAATTGACATGCTGCGGATTTGAACCCACAGCAAATCCACGCGGAAAAATCTGCAGCATGTGCACAGCGTTTTTCAGTTTACCATTGAAAACAATAGTACTGTACAATGCACCTAAATCTGCTGCGGACCCGCAGAGCCTGAAACGCTACAGATCTGCAGCAGAATCCGCACATGGCCTTAGAAGTCGAAACCGGTTGTATTCTAGTTTGAATTAAAAATAAAAAGCATCCTTGAATCTAAATATCAAGTTCCATCATCCTTCAGGAGCGCATATTGCTGGGAAAAACATTCACTAAGTGTTATAGCCTATGAAAGCACTGTCCAGTTCTCTCACTAGTTCCCAGATCTTTGCAGCAAACTGAATGGAAAGAGGAATGGAGTGATCCAGGGATTGGATTTTCATGCAATATCTCAAGACACCAAATAGGTGAGTGTATTCACACTGATTATATACCTTTGGAAACTAATTACTACACTTAGAAGCTTGCACTTCCCATTTTTCTCCCTATAATCCCCACTTCTTTCATAAAAAAAATTGAACATTTAACTTTTTTTCACAAAAAAATTACTTCAGGTCCAATTTTTTTTTTTACCAAGGGTAACAGGAGAAATTGGACTGCAAAAGTTATTGTGCAATTTGTCCTGAGTAGGCTGATACCTGATATGTGGGGGAGACCACTGTTTCGGCACATGGCAGAGCTCAGAAGGGAAGGAGCGCGATCTTTTAGTCCCCAATTTTTTTATTTTCCCAAGGGTAACAGGAGAAACTGGACCCCAAAAGTTGTGGTCCAATTGGTCCTGAGTATGCTAATACCCCATATGTGGGAGAAAACTACTGTATGGGCACATGTCGGGGCTCGGATGGGAAGTAGTGACGTTTTGGAATGCAGACTTTGATGGAATGGTCTGCGGGTGTCATGTTGCCATTGGAGAGCCCCTGATGTACCTAAACAGTGGAAACCACCCACAAGTGACCCCATTTTGGAAACTAGACCACCTAAGGAACTTATCTAGTTGTGAGGTGAGCACTTTGAACCCCCCAGTGCTTCACAGAAGTTTATAATGCCCGGGCGTGAAAAGAACAAAATCATATTTTTTCCACAAACATGATCTTTTAGTCTCCAATTTTTTTATTGTCCCAAGGGTAACAGGAGAAATTGGACCCCAAAAGTTGTTGTCCAATTTGTCCTGAGTACGCTAATACCCCAAATATGGGAGAAGACTACTGTATGGGTACACGGCGGGTTTCGGAAGAGAAGGGAAGTAGTGACGTTTTGGAATGCAGACTTTGATGGAATGGTCTGTGGGTGTCATGTTGCCTTTGTAGAGCCCCTGATGTACCTAAACTGTGGAAACCCCCACAAGTGACCCCATTTTTTAAAATTAGACCACCCACGGAACTTATCTAGATGTGTGGTGAGCACTTTGAACCCCCAAGTGCTTCACAGAAGTTTATAACGCCCGGGCGTGAAAATAAAAAAAATCATATTTTTTTTCCACAAAAATGATATTTTTGCCCCCAATTTTTTTATTTTCCTAAGGGTAACAGGAGAAACTGGACCGCAAAAATTGTTTTGCAATTTGTCCTGAGTAGGCTGATACTCTATATGTGGGGGTAAAACACTGTTTGGGCGCACGGCAGGGCTTGGAAGGGAAGGAGCACCATTTGACTTTTTCAACATAGAATTGGCTGGAATTGAGATCAGACGCCATTCTGTGTTTGGAGAGCACCGGATGTGCCCAAACAGTGGAAACCCCCAATTCTAACTCCAACCCTAACCCCAACACACCCCTAACCCTAATCTCAGCACTAACCCTAGCCCTAGCCCTAACCCTAACTCTAACCCTAGCCCTAACCCTAACCCTAATGGGAAAATGGAAATAAATACATTTTTTTATTTTATTATTTCTCCCTAACTAACGGGGTGATAGTGGGGGGTTTGATTTATTATTTATAGCGGGTTTTGATTTTTGGCAGCTGTCACATGCTAAAAGACGCTTTTTATTGTAAAAATAGTTTTTGCATCACCACATTTTGAGAGCTATAATTTTTCCACATTTTGACCCACCGAGTCATGTGAGGTCTTATTTTTTGCAGGACGTGTTGACGTTTTTATTGGTACCATTTTCGGGCACGTGACATTTTTTGATCGCTTTTTATTCCGATTTTTGGGACACAGAATAAACAAAAACCAGCGTTTCATGATTTTCTTTTGGGGGGTGCGTTTATACCGTTCCGCATGTGGTAAAATTGATAAAGCGGTTTTATTCTTCGGGTCAGTACAATTACAGCGATACCTCATTTATGTCTTTTTTTAATGTTTTGGCGCTTTCATGCAATGAAAACAATTTTATGTAAAAAATAATTTTTTATTCTGCGAGCTATATCTTTTTTATTTTTTCGTTGATGACGCTCTGTGGTGGCTCCTTATTGCACTTTTTGTTCGGCGGTATGATAATAAAGCATTATTTTTTGCTTTGTTTTTTATTTTTATTTTTTAAGGGTTTCGCTAAAGGGGTTAACTAATGGGACAGTTTTATAGGGCGGGTCGTTATGGACGCGGCGATACTAAATATGTGTTCTTTTATTGATTTTTTTTTATTTCCAAAACATGAATTTATTAGGGAATGTATATATTTTTTTTTAATTTATTTAGCAATTTTTTTTATAAATTATTTTTACACTTTTTTTTTAACTTTATTACACTGTCCCAGGGGGGACATCACTGTCATGTGTCAGATCGCTGATCTGACACATCACACAGCACTGTGACAGATCAGCGATCTGACACAGGTGCTGCACAAGGCTTCCTCATGCCTGCGCTCTGCAGGCAGTGAGGAAGCCGCCTCCCTGCAGGCCCTCGAAGGTCCCCGCCGTCATATTGGATCCAGGGACCTGCAGGGAAGGAGGCCCCCGCAGCAGCACTGCACATCACGCTGCTGCAGTGGTCTCAGGGAAGCACGGAGGGAGCCCCCTCCCTGCCGATGCTTCCCTAAACCCCGGTACACTGCGATCGTGTTTGATCGTAGTGTGCCAGGGGTTAACGTGCCGGGGGCGGTCCGTGACCGCCCCTGACACATAGTGCCGGATGTCAGCTGTGATATTCAGCTGACACCAGGCCGCGATCAGCGGCCCTCCCCCTGTGAGCGCAGCTGATCTCTATGACGTACTATCCCATCCATGGGCATAGGGGCCCGGGTCCCATGGATGGGATGGTACGTCAGATGTCAGGAAGGGGTTAACTTGCTAATCTTGCATTATGATGTGCACTATCCATATCTGACCCTCTCTGTATACTGCTTATTCATGCAATATTATCCAATTCACTGGGGGCTTTATTGTTTTTCTCAGGAGATCAGGAATGGATATTTCAGCAATGTTTGAAATCTGCATTTATAATTTTCTTTGCCTTCTGATTATATAGGGAATTTTGCACTTGAACTTGATTTGCCCATCTTCCTCGGATCCCATTCCTAGCATCAGCCTCTCTCCTGTCCAAGTTCTTCTGTTCCTTGTTTGTATCCATTACCATTGTCCTCCCAGTTCCTTCCGTCCATACTAATATTGATTACCTTATTCCTTCAAGCCGCTCTCTGTTCCAGCTTTCATAGTATTTGAATCCCCTGGGCCTGCCCGAAACAATCCCTGTATAGGGGTGGGTTCCACCTGGTTAGCTTCCCCAGAGGAGGTTCGGTACCACGATCCAGAGGGTCCACTCTTGGAAGCTCATCTCTCCTTGGCGTTACAGAATAATCAGGCCATGGACCCCACTGGTGCAGCCTTCTCTGCTCAGAAGGAATTGGCCTTTCTGCGCAAAAATCAGAGTCGTATAATGTCCTATATGCAGTCCATGGAGTCAAGATTATCTTCCCTATAGGCTTCCAATCTGGTAAACACCACCCAGCTCACTAGTCTCCAGCAGGAGATTTCACAGCAGCGTGATATCCAATCTCGCATGCTGAGTTACATGGCATCAGTGGATGACCGTTTGTACAACCTCCAGTCTGCCACCACCGCTCCTGTTCAGGCTTGGTCTCGTGACCCTGATCCAGTCTCTGTGCCACATCCTCCACCGTGCCTAGGGAAACTGCCTAGATATAGTGGTGATCCCAAACTTTGCAAAGGTTTCTTGAACAATTGCAGCCTGAATTTTGAACAACTACTCCAGCAATACTCCACTGATCAGGCCAAAGTGGCGCTTTTAGTGTTTCATCTCGAGGGAGAGGCCCTGGCTTGGGTAAACCCTCTGTGGGAACGTGACTACCCTAGTTTTTAGTCTGTCGACCTTTTTGGAAATGTTCCGCAGAGTTTTTATCGTAACCAGGGGGCTCTCACTGTTGGGCAGCATGCCATTCACTTTCATACGTTGTCCTCCAAGTTGGGGTAAAATAATTAAGCAGTGGTCGGGGCTTTCTGGCGAGGACGTTCTAGCAAAATTCAGGATGAGCTCGTGGTTCGAGATACTCCAACCTCCCTGGAGGATCTCATTGCTTTAGCCACACGTATAGACCTGCGTTTTCAGGAACGCTCTCGTGAGTTGGTTAGAGAGAGGATATCTTTCAGACCATCTCCTTCTATTCACAGGCCACCTAGTCCACTACCAACTGGGGCTTCCAGTGGTTCCGCACTAGAACTGATGCAGGTGGATCGACTCAAAATGGCAGAGCTACATCAGAAGGAGAGACATGCGCAGGGCTTGTGCTTCTAGTGCAGTGCAGCTTCTCACTTACTCCATTCCTGTCCAGAGAGGCTAGGAAACTCTTCCACCTAGGTCAGGTAAGAGAGGCCTCCCTAGGTGTGTGTGATTCCTCTCTATCCCTTACTGTATCTGTTACTTACCCTGGGACAGAGACTTGGTTCCGATGTGGCTTACGTGGATTTGGGCGCGGCAGGGAACTTAATTAGGCTCAAGGAGGTAAATAACTATCGGATTCCTGTTCTTCCTTTGAAAAATCCGCATATGATTGCTTCGGTGGATGGCAAGCCCCTGCAAGAGCCCGTCACTATGATTACTGAGGAGGTGATCCTGCAAGTAGGAGCCCTGCATCTGGAGAAGATTGCTTTCTATGTGCTGCCTAACCTGTCTCACACGCTCCTTCTTGGTCTTCCCTGGCTCAGGGTGCATGAGTCTGTCCTTGATTGGTGCTCCTGTGAGGTTCTTCATTGTGGGCACCCGTGTCACGAATGTTGTCTGCTGCCCGTTTGTCCTGCTAGTTCTCTACAGCCTTCTTCTGTACCCCCTGGGTTGCCTGCCGCTTACTGGCCATTTGCCAATGTTTTTGACAAGAAGAAGGCAGAGGATCTTCCTCCAAATCGGTTTCCTACTGAAACCTTGGCCATGTCTGAATATATCAAGGAGAATCTAGCTAAGGGGCTTATGCGGAAGTCCTCCTCTCCTGCGGGAGCTGCATTGTATAGAGTATAGGGGTCTGAATAATATCAGAATCAAAAACAAGTACCCGCTGCTGCTCATTCCAGAGCTCTTTGACCACTTAAAAGGGGCTTGGATCTTTTCTAAATTGGACATTTGTGGTGCCTACAATCTGATCCTTATTCGCTCTGAAGACAAATGAAAGACCGCCTTTAATACGCGGGATGGCCAGTACAAATATTTGGTCATGCTCTTTGGTCTCTGCGATGCCCCTGCATTGTTCCAGGAATTTTTTAGCGATGTTTTCTGGGATCTACATTTTATTCCTGTGACGTGGTGTACTTAGATGACATCGTTGTCATTTATTCAGATCTTTCTTCCCATAGGAGAAGTGTTCGTCTAGTGTTGCAGCAACTGCGGGAAAATCGCCTCTATGCCAAGATTAAGAAATGCGTTTTTGAGCAAACTTCCCTACCGTTCTTGGGTTATGTTATCTTCGACTCTAGATTGAGGATGGATCCCAAGAAACTGTCTGCTGTTCTCAAGTGGCCACATCCTGTTGGAATTAATTCCTTTCAATGCTTCCTTGGTTTTGCAAACTATTACAGGAAGTTTATTCCTCATTTCTTCTCGGTTACCAAGCCCATGTCTTCTCTCATTCAAAAGAGGGCCAATCCCAATGTCTGGACCCCAGAGGCCGAAGATGCCTTTCAGATCTTGAAACAATCCTTTGCGGCCGCTCCTGTGCTACATCGTCCCGAGACTAGCAGGCCGTTCATTCTCGAGGTGGATGCTTCCTCTGCGGGAGCTGGCGTGGTACTTTCCCAAAGGTCTTCATCTGGGTGGTTAGTTACTTGTGGTTTTCTCTCCAAAGCCTTCTCTTAGTCTGATTGCAATTACTCAATCGGAGATCGTGAGCTATTGGCCATAAAATTGGCTCTGGAAGAATGGCGTCACCTGCTTGAAGGGGCTGTTCACCCCTTTATAATCTTCACTGACCATAAAAATCTGGCCTATAATCAGTCCGCTCAGAGGCTCAACCCCCGACAAGCCCAATGGTCTCTGTTTTTTGGCCACTTTGACTTTCAACTCCTTTTCCGGCCAGGCAATAGGAACGTCAAAGCGGAGGCACTGTCATGATCACTTCAGTCTTCTGATGCGGTAGATCATCACTGTGGTTCCTTTGAACATTGTTACTCCACCGCAGGCCAGACTTTTGTGTGTGAGGCTGACAGAAGAGGAGTGTTACGTTGGGGACATTCCTCTAAAATCACCGGTCAGGCCAGAGTTAAAAAGATCTTCATCCTTATCTCATGATACTACTGGTGGCCTTCTCTGCCCCAAGATGTTGAGGAATTCTCTGCATCCCTCCTGTGCCAAGGCCAAGGGCCCAAGACGCTTACCCTTGGGTCTTCTACTTCCTTTGCATGTTTCATTGGCTCCCTGGCCACCTATAGCCATGGACTTTATCACCGACCTACCTTGTTCCTGTGGTTGTACAGTTATTCTGGTGGTCGTGGACCATTTCTCTAAAATCGCTCACTTTGTACCTCTGCCTAAGTTACCTTCGGCTCTTGAGCTGGCAAAAGTGTTTATTCACATCTTCAGAATCCATGGATTTCCACGACATATCGTGTCTGACTGAGGAGTCCAGTTTACTTCCCGGTTCTGGAGAGCTCTTTGCAAACTCATGGATGTGTCTTTGGATTTCTCCATTGCATACCATCCCCAGACCAATGGTCAAGTAGAGCAAATTAACCAGGTGTTAACATCCTATCTGATTCATTTATCCCATGCTCAACAAGACGACTGGGTCGGCCTCCTTCCTGGGCAGAATTTGCTTATAACAACCACTCCAGTGAGTCTTCAACCAAGTCTCCACTTCTTATTGTCTTTGGGCGACATCTGGGTATTCCACTTCCAGTATCTTCAGCTTCTGGTGTGCAGCCAACTCTTTATTAGGGATGAGCGAGCATACTCGTGAGGATTCGGTACTCAGCGAGTAATGTGATACTCATGGTACTCGAATCCTCGCGAGTATTTCACTACTCGCCTCGCAATATTCGCAACAGCCCGCACAGTCCCCGCACAGCTCTGCACAGTCCCGCACAGCACGGCACAGTCCCCGCACAGCCCACCACAGTCCCACACAGCCCAGCACAGTCCCGCACAGTACCTGCAAAGCCCTGCACAGTCACGCACAGCAAGGCACAGTCCCCGCACAGCCCAGCACGGCCCACCACAGTCCCACATAGTCCAGCACAGTCCCGCACAGTACCTGCAAAGCCCTGCACAGTCCCACAGAGCACGGCACAGTCTTCGAACAGGCCAGCACAGTCCCGCACAGCCTGGCACAGTCCCCGCACAGTTCCGCATAGCCTAGCACAGTCTTCGCACAGTCCTCGCCCAGTCCCTCACAGTCCCCGCCCATTAATCGCATTTCCCATAGACTTACATTGGACTCGGTACTCGTTGTGAGTACCTGAGTATTAGGAGGTACTTGTAATGAGTACAGCGAGTCCGAATACTACAGTACTCGCTCATCCCTACTCTTTATCCATGGAGTTTTCCAAAATTTGGAAAGAGACCAAAGAAGTGCTTGAAAAGGCCAGAGATCGGATGAAAAGACATGCTGATAAGAAGCGCTTGGACTCTCCATCTTATTTACATGGCGATAAGGTTTGGCTCTCTTCCAAATATCAGACTGAAGATTCCTTCCTACTAACTGGGTCCTTATTACATTGGTCCTTTCGAGATTCTTGGACTCATCAACAACGTAGCCTTTAAATTGAAGTTGACTGCCTTGCTTCATATTCCCAATGCCTTCAACGTCTCTCTCCTTAAACCTGTAGTACATTCAGCATTCGGTCTTATCCCTCAATCGGTTAGTACTGACAATGTCTTTCAAGTTAGGGACATACTGGCCATGAAGAAAGTCAGGGGGAGAACTTTCTTTTTGATTGATTGGAGGGGTTTTGATCCTGAGGAGAGGTCCTGGGAGCCATGGGAGAACAATGATGCAACCTTTATTCTTAACAGGTTTCTGTCCAATCACAGGAAAGGGGGGTGTAAGGAAGGGGGTTCTTCTACAGCCATGGTCGCGTGGTCCCCGACTGTATGTGCTGTGGCCGCCCGGTCCCCTGCTGCAAGTGCCGTGTCCGCGCGGTCCCCCGCTACTCACCCTCTCATGCCTGAGTCCCGGAGTGCTGTTCGTCGGTGTTTGCTCTGTCAGCCTCATGCACAGCTGTGGGACTTCCTGCTTCATGCATTCACCTTAGGTCTCAGCCACATTCATCCTTGGTACCTTTTGCAGCTGCGGTGTCCTGACCCGGAAGCACCGCCAGGCCAATCGAGCGCATGCGCCAGGTACCAGTACTTAGGCTCTCTTTCATGTTCTCTTCCGTGCCTTAGTTTACCTTGTGGTCATTAGTGTTTCTTCCTTGTGTCTCCTACAGCCCCTGTCTTCTCCGTCTGCTCCTGGTGGTCTGCTTTACCTGCTCCGTTCCCTTGTTCCTATCTTCCTCAGTCCCCATTCCTAGCATCAGCCTCTCTCCTGTCTTAGTTCCTCTGTACCCCATTTGTGTCCCTTACCATTGTCCTCCCAGTTCCTTCCATCCATACTAATATTGATTACTTTATTCCTTCAAGCCGCTCTCTGTTCCAGCTTTCATGGTATTTGAATCCCCTGGGCCTGCCCGAAACAATCCCTGTATAGGGGTGGGTTTCACCTGGTTAGCTCCCCCAGAGGAGGTTTGGTACTGCGATCCAGAGGGTCCACTCTTGAAAGCTCCGCTCTCCTTGGCACTGCAATATGTACATATATACATGTACAGTGTTGGCCAAAAGTATTGACACCCCTGCAATTCTGTCAGATAATACTCAGTTTCTTCCTGAAAATGATTGCAAACACAAATTCTTTGGTATTATTATCTTCATTTAATTTGTCTTAAATGAAAAAACACAAAAGAGAATGAAGCAAAAAGCAAAACATTGATCATTTCACACAAAACTCCAAAAATGGGCCAGACAAAAGTATTGGCACCCTCAGCCTAATACTTGGTTGCACAACCTTTAGCCAAAATAACTGCGACCAACCGCTTCCGGTAACCATCAATGAGTTTCTTACAATGCTCTGCTGGAATTTTAGACCATTCTTCTTTGGCAAACTGCTCCAGGTCCCTGATATTTGAAGGGTGCCTTCTCCAAACTGCCATTTTTAGATCTCTCCACAGGTGTTCTATGGGATTCAGGTCTGGACTCATTGCTGGCCACCTTAGAAGTCTCCAGTGCTTTCTCTCAAACCATTTTCTAGTGCTTTTTGAAGTGTGTTTTGGGTCATTGTCCTGCTGGAAGACCCATGACCTCTGAGGGAGACCCAGCTTTCTCACACTGGGCCCTACATTATGCTGCAAAATTTGTTGGTAGTCTTCAGACTTCATAATGCCATGCACACGGTCAAGCAGTCCAGTGCCAGAGGCAGCAAAGCAACCCCAAAACATCAGGGAACCTCCGCCATGTTTCACTGTAGGGACCATGTTCTTTTCTTTGAATGCTTCTTTTTTTCTCCTGTAAACTCTATGTTGATGCCTTTGCCCAAAAAGCTGTACTTTTGTCTCATCTGACCAGAGAACATTCTTCCAAAATGTTTTAGGCTTTTTCAGGTAAGTTTTGGCAAACTCCAGCCTGGCTTTTTTATGTCTCGGGGTAAGAAGTGGGGTCTTCCTGGGTCTCCTACCATACAGTCCCTTTTCATTCAGACGCCGACGGATAGTACGGGTTGACACTGTTGTACCCTCGGACTGCAGGGCAGCTTGAACTTGTTTGGATGTTAGTCGAGGTTCTTTATCCAACATCCGCACAATCTTGCGCAGAAATCTCTTGTCAATTTTTCTTTTCTGTCCACATCTAGGGAGGTTAGCCTCAGTGCCATGGGCTTTAAACTTCTTGATGACACTGCGCACGGTAGACACAGGAACATTCAGGTCTTTGGAGATGGACTTGTAGCCTTGAGATTGCTCATGCTTCCTCACAATTTGGTTTCTCAAGTCCTCAGACAGTTCTTTGGTCTTCTTTCTTTTCTCCATGCTCAAAGTGGTACACACAAGGACACAGGACAGAGGTTGAGTCAACTTTAATCCATGTCAACTGGCTGCAAGTGTGATTTAGTTATTGCCAACACCTGTTAGGTGCCACAGGTAAGTTACAGGTGCTGTT
Source organism: Dendrobates tinctorius (assembly GCF_039654945.1). NCBI lineage: Eukaryota > Metazoa > Chordata > Amphibia > Anura > Dendrobatidae > Dendrobates > Dendrobates tinctorius. Next base: position 4,683,753 of record NW_027361746.1, on the reverse strand, counting down.
AATTACACAAATTAGAGAAGCATCACATGATTTTTCGAACAGTGCCAATACCTTTGTCCACCCTCTTTTTTATGTTTGGTGTGGAATTATATCCAATTTGACAAAATAAATGAAGATAATATTAACAAAGAATTTGTGTTTGCAATCATTTTCAGGAAGAAACTGAGTATTATCTGACAGAATTGCAGGGGTGTCAATACTTTTGGCCAACACTGTATATATACACATTACTGTGACTGTGTAAGGGTACGTGTCAGTAAGCGCTGCGGGTTGGAAGCTGTGTACTTGTGTCGCGTCCAACCCATAGGGGCCATATGTTACAGCATAATAGATGGGATTTCAAGAAATCCCATGCCCACTATGCGTTCACCGACACCTGCTGATCACCTGTGTTAATGGACAGGCACATCTTTCCAGACCACAGCATGTTTATTTATGTCCAATGGCCGGCAGCGCTTTGGACGCAGCGGACATTTGCTGCCCCCAAAGTCCTGCCGATTCCTGAGCGTATGCAAATTCCCATAGTGTTCAAGGCAGGTGTAAGAAAAACTGCTTCAGAAAAGAATGTTTTAATGGATAATGATAAAATAATAAACCAAAGTGAATAACCACAGAGAAATGTAAACGTCAATATTTAGTGTGACTGCCCTTTGCCTTAATTACAGCATAATTTCTTCTAGACACACTTACACTCAATTTTTGAAGGAACTCGGCAAGAAGGTTGTTTCAAACATCTTGGAAGAATAATCATATATTTTTTTGGGATGTCACTTGTGCAAATTCTTTTGTCTCTTTATATAATTTGAGACAGACTGGATAACATTGAAATCAGGGAACTGTGGGGACCATATCATCATTTCCCAGGTTTCATATTTTTCTTTAAAAGGAACATTTTTACTGGCATTGGCTGCATTTTTGAGGTTAAAAAAGTAATTTGGAGCCAATCAGATGATTGATAAGTATCTGCCTGCATTTTTCAATATTGGGAACACAAAGAAGTGTGCAATGTTCAGAACCATAAATGTAGAGGTCAGCACAGAAAATTTGAAAGACACGCTGTTAGGGTTGGCAGATTGCACTAAATAAAAACAATAATAGCGTGCAATCGCAACCCGGGGTCCACAGTGCAGAGATGTAAAACTGCTGCTAGTGAACAACGGCGGAGCTAACCAGGCGAGCGATCACCTTATCAGCACTGTGTTAAATGCCACACAGTGTGAACAGAACTCAGCGTACCCTGCTCGGTTACTTCACAAAGTGGTACTGTAAAAAATAAACAAAGTACTAAACCCTGTTAAACATCACAGGGAACTAGCATGTGGTTTGGATTTGCTCTGTGACGCAACTGTGCTAACCGCACACAAGAAGGAGACAGATGGTAAGCCAAGAATGAGAACACATGGGACACTAGGTGCACGACCCTGTCACTTTCCCGGAGAAGTATAGTTGGAGGATTGGACTTGCTGTGTAAATCAACTGTGCTAACCACACACATGAATGAAACAGATACTAAACCAAGAAAAGTTACCCAGTCCTAACCTTACCTGCCTACGTATGTACTCTCAGAAACTAGAGTGACACAAACACTTGCAGACAAAGTGGCAGAGTATCCACTCGCATAATCCAGACATAAGTGATACTAGCGCGCCCTGATGCGCCACTGGGAGCCTTTTATACATTAGGGTCCACCCCAAACATTCATGCCCAGTTGGCCGAGGCATTGCCTCGGGCCAATCAGAAGCTGCCACCTCACCAGAGCAGCACATGTCTGACCACCAATGAGCAGACGCCACATCACAGACATGCTCAGTGGGATGATCTCTGGACCTAGACTTCCAGGTGTCAGGCTGCACCTGCCCATTGCTGGTTACCATAGACTTGGCTGGGGAGCCAGCAGCAACCAAACAAATACCACGATCCTGAGCAAGACGCTGAGACCGACGTCTGTGCTGAGCAGCACTCTTAGCGGCCGGGCCAGAATGGGAGACCACAGCACCAGGCAATGCTTGTGATTTATCACGCGCCGTGGAAGAATCCCGACACCAAACACATGCTTACTTTTAGCAACCATTGGAACTCAGCTAAGTGTAGCCAGAAGTGGCTTTCATAGCAGAATTGTTGCCAAAAACCATATCTTCATCGTGGAAACAAGGCCAAATGACTGAAATTTGGACAATAACATATGAAGTGACTTGCATAAAGTTTGGGACTAGAGATGAACAAACCTTAGCTTAAAAGTTCAGGGTTTGTACCGGACGGTTATTGCCAGTGCTAAATGCTGAATAGGGACTTCTACCGATAGTCTGTTGCAATATTCGGCATTCCGGGGAAGTCCGCTGCAGAAACAAAGAGAGAATTTTCCAGATAAAAAGTTTGGGTCTTTATTATTTTCAATGGGGTACAGTTCTGGTCCCAAAGCCAAACTTTGGAATAAAGTTTGGGTTGGGTACCAGAATTTTAACTGCTACGGGTCTGTTCATCCCAATTTGAGACTAATAGTTTGAGGTTCTTAATATTTCATCCAATATGTGTAGCACAATGATCAGAACATCGCAGCTTCAAGTCTCCGAAGAAGACTATCGAAGCAAGTGAAAAAAAAAGCATTTAAAAATATTAAAAAAGATAAAAGTTTAAATCACTTTCCTTTTGCCTCATTTAAAATAAAACAGAAAAAAAGACAAAAAATACACATATTTGTACCGCTGCATAGAGAAACACCAAATCTATCAAAATATAAAAATAATTAATCCTATTGTTAAACGGCAAAACGAGAAAAAAGTCAAAACGCCAGAATTGTGTTTTTTACAACATTGCAATAAAATGTGATCACAAGAGCGTATCTACCCCAAAATGCTTTTGATAAAAACATCAGCTCGACGTGCAAGAAATAAGCCATCATCCAGCCCCAGATCTGGAAAAATTTAGATGCTACGGGTCTCAGAAAATGACACTTTTTCTTTTTTTTTTTTACAAAGTTTTGGATTTTTTTTCACCACTTAAATAAAAAAGAACCTACATATTTTTTATGTTTTCAAATGACCTCGTAATGACTTCAAGAATCATAATGCCAGGTGATTTTTTGCATTTAGTGAACATAGTAAACATGAAAAAACAATTGTGGAATTGCACTTTTTTTGCAATTTCACCGCACCTGGAATTTTTTCCCATTTTTCAATATCCTATATGGTAAAACCAATGGTGTCGTTCAAAATTAAAGCTCATCCCGCAAAAAAGAAGTCCTCACAAGGCCATATTGACTGAGTACTCACTTGATGAACTTGGACTATTTAGTAAGAGTTTTACTGATGGAAAGAACTTGATGCCCCATGCTTTGTGTGCTGGAGCTTGTGAGAATGGAAGCCTCTAGGCAGCGGAGACCTGTAGCCTACAAATGAGTGTGATGCACCCCACACCCTATAGCACACTGAAACTGGGACATTCCTTGTCTGTAAAGTGCCAGAGTGCAACCGGAAAGCAGCTCGGTCACGACTACCGCTTTCAGCCATTTTATCGCGTTGCGCAACAATTTTACGACTTGTAAAAGTGTTTTCTGCTAGTTTTTTTTGGTAAACACTTTGATGAATTGGAGCTACATGGTTTTTGTTTTGATTATGGATCTAGTCTAATTGACACTATTGATCAGTGGACAAATTATTTTTTGTTAGAACACAATGGTTCATCTATTGTTGTGTTTTGCCTTTTTTTTAGATTTTCAGTTTGAAAAAACAATCCCCTTTCCCACTCTGACTTGCTGTCACTGGAGGTTTGTGATGCTACAGTATATTCAGTTCAAAGTAGAAGGACCTGCTATAGAAAGACTTCCACTTTGTATACAAGGCTGATGCCTTGAGGCTGATATCACACATGTCATCATACGCCAGCTTGGAAGCTTGCCTTAAAGTCACCACTGCTTTTGTCCATAGTCATAGGGCTCTACCCTGCATAAGGAAGCACCAGGACAAGTCAGGACCTTCAAACCAAATGGTCTACTATATACTTCATCCCAATAATCTATGTCCAAACTCCCTGAAGAATCCAAGTCATTAATTGGAATACATTAGGAGAATGATAGGGTCTATCGTTAGTTAGTAGGGAACAGATTAGTCCTGCCATTTTAAGGGCATTATCTAATTTAACTGCGGTAATACAAATGAAGTAACTTTACTATAGGGTATAAATGGGACAGAAACCACCCTTATTTCCTGTACTTGAATCTGGAACTGTCCTTTGCTCTTTTTCTTCTGCCTGGATGAATCTATACATGGTGAGGTCAAGAAAATTTCATTACCAGCACTGTTTCTGTTAGTATACACCTTTGACTATCAGTTTATTGATCAAAGAACTATCTTCTGATTTGTTCTATGGAATTATATTATGGTAGGTTATGTGTTTATATACAGTGTATGCTTTTATGTCTCTTTAGATGTTTTAATTTATACCTCCATATTTAAAAAAAAAGTTTTATTTCATTCTCAATACAACTAGTGTGATGAACAAATTTCCTAAGGTTTACTAATACTCCATTACTTCAACCACTATCAATGTCAGATGGCTGGATTTGCCAAAAACACTGGTGCATTACAATGCCAAAATCTTGCTTATTTGTGCAGATGATTTTTGTTACTAGGTTGCAATATTTTTACTCTATTACCAGTACAGAAAGACGAGACAAATCGTTTTGCTCATAAACTAAATTGAAGCCTAAACAAAACAGCTATGAAGACTGCATTCTGGATGCCATAGAGGTCTTCCGTCTTCGGAGAAAAAAAAAAAGGAAAAAACAGCATGAGCAAAACTGAATCAATCATGACCATTATTGTGTTAGAGGATCATCTAATATATATTGTCAACTGGATATGTAACAATTGCATGAGCCGTGGAGGCCAGACAGATGGGACCTTTACTAAAAAAGAGAAAGAGATGGCTTACCGCTCTGTTCTCACAAAAGGCTTTGTATGTGGGCCACATTCCATTGAAATTATTGAAATATAAGTACACTTATTTTTTTTTAGCATTTATTAAGCTGAAGTCCATGTCTACTTGTATACTATGACCAATGTAGTTAAAGAAATCAATAGTGCTCGAATAGACAATAGCCGCAGGTCACCACTGATATCATTGTAGATGAGCAAAGGTTGAGCTCCTATCCATTAATGGTCCAAAACTGAGATCGAAATGGCTAACAATAGTTACTATCCTGGGGAGTGAGTGGGGTATCCAATGGTCATAGGAAAGTGGGTTTGGATTGGTTTTCTCATCTTCACACAATGCAAATAATAGGAAATGCTAAGGACACACTACATAAAAAAACTGAGCGCCTGGTGATAATGGTGAACACCTGCAGATGAATGGAATTGGTCTACAACGGTGCAGAAGCACTGAACAAATGAGATGGGGGTTGTCATCTATACAATATGATAATTATATATTGATCTAAGCATCAATGTCCCACAGAGGTAAATGGTTTAATGAACTGTGGGGCATATTTAGTAAAATGACCCTCTTTCAGAAAGGTTATGTTTGTGATAGCAAAAATGTTGTCATTGTTAACATAGCCCCAATTTGTAAAAATGTTTCCTGACATAAACATTTTTAGTAGATTTCTAGAAATAATTTCAGTGGGTATTATGTCTAATATGGTTTAGACAACAGGATTGCTTTCTGGTTTATAAAATCTTGTATTTTTGGAAAATTAGACCATAATCTGACCGGCAAACACAGACTTGATGTCTACAAAAGCACTAAACTTCTAAACTTGAAACTATGACCAACAGAACCAAGCTATGTCATATATGAGGACCAAAAATGCTCGAGACACAGGTTAAGGTCCTACTATTTTTCTGTTAGTGTATATAGTATGATGTCTGATATTAAAGCGCTTTGGTCAGAGATCAATTAATTAAGTGGTCTAGTCTGAGGTCTTTTAGCTACATTTTCTGCTCTTAGGGCTTATAATTTTGGTGTACAGGGGTTAATAATGTAGGCATTTGAGGTCTCATAACTATGTCTAAGTCTAAGGTCTAATGAACATAATAATATATTCAGATTGCATTTTTGCAGAGCATATTGAAGCGGATATGCTCAAAAATTCACATCAAAAATTGACACTGTCAAGTCAAAGGGCTTCAAAATATAAAAAGGCAGCATTTACTGGAGTAAATTGCTCTTAAAAAAAATCACAAAATGTTTATGTCACCAAAAACTCAGTGTGAACAAGTCCCAAAGAGATTGTTGGGATATATTAGGAACAGCCTAATAAAATAATTGGTATAAACCTATGTAATCATCTGCTGCTATACATGCAAAAATTTAGTGATAAGGCCAGTGATTGGCTACAGAATCCGAGTTTAACATTTCCTTGCACTACACTCCTTGCTGCTTACTGTGCAGGCGACTACAACTTAGTCCAATTCCTTGGGAAAATGTCACTGAGTTCACCGCAATTCAGGCTAATATTAATAGCCTAGGAAGGGGCCATGGATACTGCCCTCACAGGCTAAAAACATCAGCTCTCAGCCACTCCAGAAAAAGCACATCTCTAAGATGCAGTGCCAATTCTGGCACTTAGCCTCACTCTTCCCACTTGCCCTGTAATGGTGGCAAGTGAGGTGATAGTTCGGGGGGTTGATGTCACCTTTGTATTGTCAGGTGACATCAAGCACAGAAGTTAGTAATGGAGAGGCGACAATATTACGCCCCCATTACTAACCCCATAGTCACATTGTTTGAAAACACAGCTGCCCAGAAAAAAGTCCTTTAAGTGAAAGAAAGGCACAAATAGAGAACTAAAGACATACCAGCTCACTACAGCAAAACACATGTGGACAGTAAAGAGACAGCTAGTCTCAGCAGTTTAAAAGCTAAGATGTCAATGCGGCCCACCTAAGTGACCAAGGCAGAGTTTGTAGCAGTATGTTCAGACACGGATGTGACAATAAGTACATTTTTAAACCTGCACCTGCAACAGTGCACTGCATTAGTGTGGTGTTTGTGGATGTAAAGTCTGATTAGTAAAACAGATTTGCAAAAATGAACTTGTTTGTGACATGCTTGCTTTGTGATGAAGACAGTCGCAGTTAATTGTCTAGATTTTGGGTCATTTTCTTTAGTAGTTTTTGAAATAATTTTTCCTCTTTAACAACACGGATTGCACAAAAAAAGCAAAAACTTAGTACAGTTTTGGCAGGCAAGCACACCGTCTATAACTGAAACTGATTTCAGATTTTGCTCTTTTCTGAGAAAAATGTGTTGGTTGGCTACTGCATCTTAGCCCAATAAGTATGAAGAGCAAAATATAAACTCAAATGCAGTAGGACAAATGCAGTCTACATATGATTGCTGATCAATTACACTGAGTTTGACACTGCTTCGGTCACCTCTTCTATTTCTTAAGTTGATTGGAAACTTGCGAGCAGGGCCCTCACGCCCCTTAGTTATCTGTTAAATTATGTGTTATTCTATAATTTATTTATTGCCTGTACATTTACCAACTGAAATGCACTGCAGAACATGTTTGCCCAATAGAAATAAAAATGATTATTATTATGTTTTCCCCATATGAATTGAATCTCTATAGTATTCACAGACTACTGAATTTGTCTTTTGTGGCACAGTTGTACAATACTTTACTGTCTGGAGTATTTGTCCAAAGTTTTAGGACTTTGTCTTCTTCTTCTTTTCTCTATTGCGGAGATGAAAGCTCTGACGTTCTCTCTCTCACTATTCTAAATCACCCTTAAATAGCTGCTCTATTTCCTGCCTCTGCTTTTGCACAGGCTTTGATAGTCCATTCTTATCGGTTGCTCTATATCATGTGATGTGATCAATAAAAAATTTTATGGGGCAGCTTGAATTCGCATGAATCATCTGTGTCTGATTAAATCTTCTGCAATGTGTAAATTGGAAGTGGGCATGTTTTGGTGATTCTCGCAAAGTTATTCACAAATTGTTCAAATTCTCCATAACCTTTGAATTTCAGTAAATTTGACATGAACTTGATTTGCATCAAATTAATTCACTCATCCTTAGACTAGGTTCACATTAACGTTTCTGTGTGCAGCGTATCATCATCTTACGCCTGATGCCAAAAAATGCTGTGTTTGCATGCGTTTGCATTGTTTATGCGCATGCATTAGAAATTTCCAATGTTTTGCAGTAGCTTGTCCTTGACATCAGACACCTAGTAGTCGTGTCTCATGGGATTTCTATATATATATATATATATATATATATATATATAGACACACTGCCCTGATGAAATCCTTGTCTTTGGCTACTGTATCTAGCTGCAAGATGGATCTTGACCTGGAAAGCTTCCAAGAAGATCAGGATTTACAACTGAAATTGGCTGCTGCCTTTGCTTGTCAAGAACAAAGAAGAAGAGAAAGACGGAGAAGACATCGTCGTTGCTATTAATAAATAATACTCTTTATTTTTATATAGCGCTAACATATTCCGCAGCGCTTAACAGTTTGGACACATTATCATCGCTGTCCCCGATGGGGCTCACAATCTAAATTCCCTATCAGTATGTCTTTGGAATGAGGGAGGAAACCGGAGTACCCTGAGGAAACCCACGCAAGCATGGGGAGAACAAACAAACTCCGCTATTGGCAACACCCCATCCTTGAACTCCAAGAGAGCAGTGGAACCTACCATTCTTTGTACACAGAGATGCAGAAAAACCAAGAGAAGTTTTTTGACTACACGATGATGTCAGAACAGAGCTTCCATGACTTACTGCTAAGTGTCCAAGGATCCATTGCCAGGCAGGACACACAGCTCCTTTAAGCAATTCCCGCCGAGTAACGCCTTTTGGTCACCCTGAGGTACGTAATTTGGAAAAAGAAACACCTGGCATTAATACGATTGCTATAAAAGTCATGTACTGATTTATTTTTCTCATTTTCTGTTCCGCAGATTCCTGGCTACTGGAGAGACATTATCATCATTCCGTTTTCAATTCAGGATTGGAATGTCCACACTTTATGGGATTATTGGAGACACCTGTCATGCTTTAATTGACATTCTGCGGCAAGAATTCCTCCCCCATCCCACAACTGGACCTAGCTTGAAAATGCTTCCAAATTCCAGGAAATTTGTAATTTTCCTAACTGTGTGGGGGCTGTGGACGGCAAACACATTAGAATTATGAAACCTGCTGGAAGTGGAACAGAGTACTTCAATTATAAAAAATACGTTTCCATTGTTATAATGGCTATTGTGGATGTCGAGTGTAGATTTGTTGCTGTGGACATAGGCTCATTTGGATGAGGAAATGACTTGCAGACTTTCAAAAACTCTGACATGGGCCAACGTCTGTATGGGAATGATTTTAATTTTCTGCAGCCACAACCTCTTTCCAACACTGACGAACCGCCAATGCCTTTTGTTGTTGGGATGAGTTGTTCCAAATGTGTACCAACCTCATTAAACCATACTCAAGTCGGAAATTAAATCACACAAAAAAATTTACAACTACCGACTGACAAGGGCACAAAGAACCATGGAGTGTGCATTTGAATTGCTGGTATCTAAATGGTGCATTTTGTGCACATCCATTAATCTAAAAATTGACACTATCAATGAGGTTGTGAAAGCGTGTGTTGTTCTGCACAGGTACATCCTGGTAAAAGAGTGACGAAGCTTACAACCTGAGGAACCTGATTACTAATTTCACCCTCTGAGAACAACAGTGGAAGTTGCCTAGATGAGGGATAAGTTTGCTGCTTACTTTGTTTCAGATAAAGGACATGTGGCATGGCAAGACAAAATGATTTAAGCCGCTAAGTAAAATGAGCCTGTTATGTTTAAATTTACCTGTGATGTCAAAATTACATACTTGTTATGTTTAAATGTACCTGAGATGTAAAAATGTACATGCAATTAGAGTTGAGCCACTTTGATCGGATCGGGTTTCATGAAACAAAATTTGTTTCAGATGAAACTGGTCCGACTAGGGCAAAAAAAGTCGGAGTTTCGTCCGAAACCTGACCCCAATGCAAGTCATAGAATCATAGAATCATAGAATCATAGAATCGTAGAGTTGGAAGGGACCTCCTGGGCCATCTGGTCCAACCCCCTGCTCAAAGCAGGATTCGCTAAATCATCCCAGTTAGATGTCTGTCCAGCCTCTGTTTGAAGACTTCCATTGAAGGAGAACTCACCACTTCTCGTGGCAGCCTGTTCCACTCATTGATCACTCTAACTGTCAAAAAGTTTTTTTCTAATATCTAATCTGTGTCTCCTCCCATTCAGCTTCATCCCATTGCTTCTAGTCTTTCCTTGTGCAAATGAGAATAAAGTTGATCCTTCTACAATGTGACAGCCCTTTAGATATTTGTAGACAGCTATTAAGTCTCCTCTCAGTCTTCTCTTTTGCAAACTAAACATTCCCAAATCCTGCAACCTTTCCTCATAAGACAGGGTTTGCAGACCGGTCACCATTCTGGTCGCTCTTTTCTGAACTTGCTCCAGTTTGTTGATGTCTTTTTTAAAATGTGGTGCCCAAAATTGGACACAATATTCCAGATGAGGTCTGACCAAAGAGGAGTAGAGGGAAATAATTACTTCACGTGATCTAGACTGTATGCTTCTGTTAATACATCCTAGAATTGCATTTGCCTTTTTTGCTGCTGCATCACACTGTTGACTCATATTCAGTCTGTGATCTATTAGTATACCCAAGTCTTTTTCACATGTGCTGTCACTTAGCCCTATTCCTCCCATTCTATATATACTTTTTTCATTTTTATTGCCCAGATGTAGTACTTTGCATTTCTCCCTGTTAAAAACCATTCTGTTAGTTGCTGCCCACTTCTCCAGTTTATTTAAATCTTTTTGAATCCTCTCTCTCTCTTCTCTAGTATTAGCTATCCCTCCTAGCTTTGTGTCATCAGCAAATTTAATCAGTTTACCCTCAATTCCTTCATCTAAATCGTTGATAAATATGTTGAACAATACAGGGCCCAGGACAGAGCCCTGTGGTACCCCACTTGAGACATTCTTCCAACTGGATGTGCAGCCATTTACAACCACTCTTTGGGTCCGATCACTAAGCCAGTTATGAATCCACCTAACAGTTGCCTTGTCCATTCCATACTTAGTCATTTTTTCAATAAGGATTGTATGAGAGACTTTGTCAAATGCTTTGCTGAAGTCAAGATATACTATATCTACAGCATTTCCTTGATCCACCCAATCAGTAATACCATCATAGAAGGAAATTAAATTAGTCTGACATGACTTATTAGTTACAAACCCATGCTGACTCTGTTTAATCACTTCATTCTTATCCAGGTATTGACATACATGTTGTTTAATAATTTGTTCAAAGATCTTTCCTGGTATAGAAGTCAGACTCACCGGCCTATAGTTGCCTGGGTCCACCTTCTTCCCCTTTTTGAAGATAGGAACAACATTTGCTCTTCTCCAGTCTTCTGGCACTTCTCCTGTTCTCCAAGAATTTTCAAAGATTATGGAGAGGGATTCAAAAATTTCTTCTGGTATCTCCTTCAGTACTCTGGGGTGTAATTCATCTGGACCTGGAGACTTGAATACATTTAGGTTAGCTAAGTGTTTCCTCACTATCTTTCTGTTTATAGATATCCTGGATTCTTCTATTCCCTTAATAGGACAGTGAATAGCAGTTGATGTTACATTTCCTTTCTGAGAGAAAACAGATGCAAAATAGGAATTTAAAAGTTCAGCCTTCTCAACATCCTGTCTTACCATTTCATCATTTTCATCCTGTAAAAATCCTATAGCATCTTTGACTTTTCTTTTACTTTTGACATATCCCCAAAATCCTTTATTATTGCTTTTGACATCTCTTGCAAGCCTCAATTCATTTTCAGCTTTAGCTAATCTGATTTGTGCCTTGCAGGTTCTGCAGACAGCATTATATTCTTCTTTAGATATGCCTCCTTCTTTCCATTTTATAAACATTTTTTGCTTCCTTTTTAGCATGTGCTTAAGTTCTGTGTTCATCCATCCTGGTTTCCTTAAATGCTTCCTATTCTTCCCTCTTTTCGGAATTGTTAACAACTGTGCTTTGAGAATTTCATTTTTCAAGATTTCCCATCCTTCCTGGACATTTTTGTCTTTAAGGATATCCAGCCATTGGATCCCTCCAATTCTCTTTCTGAATCCCTTAAAATCTGCCTTTCTGAAATCTAACCTTGACGTCTGAGTCTTCACAGGTCTTCCGCCTCTAGTTATCCAAAATTCTAAAATAGCATGGTCGCTACCTCCTAGGGTCCCAGCCACTTTTACCTCCTCAACCATTTCCTCCCTGTTTATAAGGATTAGATCCAAGGTAGCAGTTCCCCTTGTTTTCTCCTTTACCTTTTGGAAGATAAAGTTGTCAGCAAGAGAGGATAAGAATTTCCTTGACCTGTTAGTTTTGCCTGAGAGAGATTCCCAACAAATGTCTGGATAGTTGAAATCTCCCATGACAACTATGTCATATTTTTTGGAGAACTTGGCCATTTGATGCATAAAGAGTTCATCCATATCTTCAGCTTGCACAGGCGGCCTGTAGTAAATGCCTACAATGGTGTCCTTTCCATTGTTCTGTCCTTGTATTCTTACCCAAACAGTTTCCACAGAACTCCCAGTCTCTGAAGCTTCAATCTCTGTGCAGATATACGCATTTCTAACATACAATGCGACACCCCCTCCTCGTTTATCAAGTCTGTTTCTTGCAAATAAGTTGTATCCTTCTAGTCTTGTATTCCAATCATGTGTATTGTCCCACCAAGTTTCAGTGATTCCAATGACATCATATTTCTTTTCCTGTGTTAGTAGTTCCAATTCTCCTTGTTTGTTGCCCATGCTTTGTGCATTAGTATAGAAACATTTTAGTTTGTGATTGGTTTCTCTTTCTCCAATATTTTTTTTAAGTCAATGGGGAATAAAACTCGGCATTGAGTGGATGAATGTATACAACTTTTATTCTACAAAATTTAACAAAAAAGAAGGGTTAATGTTGAGGTAATTGTTTTTTGAGTCGGGGTTTAAGTGAGGGTGAGAAGGGGTGGACCTTGTGGGTGTGGAGCTGTGAGGATTGGGTGGTAATTGATGAGGAAGGGGTTACAAGGGAAGGGTCTACAGGGGAAGGGGCAACAAATTGAAGGATTTATCAAGTGATGGCAGTGGAGACATTGGGTATAGATGACAAAGTGGAATCATGGGAATCAATAGAGAAACTGGAAGGAACAGACAAAGACACAAGGGAAGGTAGTGACAAATTGGTAGGTGAGGATGGATGTGGTGGGCTCAATGTGGGAATCATGTTTTGGCTCCTGGTTTTTGTTCTGGTGGAAATATTTTTTTTTTGCCCTCTGTTTTCTTGGCCGAGTGGGAGTGGTGGCCTCTGTAGCAGTCACCTGGCATGGTGCTGGACTGGGCCGCATTGTGGATACTGCTGGCTGTAGGGGTGCTGGACTTGGCAGGGGTGCTGGACTGGGCAGGGGTGCTGGAGTGGACAGCATCATGGATACTGCTGGCTGCATGGGTGCTGGACTCTGGAGCATGGTGGATGCTGCCAGCTGCAGGGTTGATGAACTCGGCAGCGTGGTCGCTCTGTGAATTAGCGGCAGTGGTCGTGGAGGACAGTTTGGTGCTGTGGGTATTGGAAAATAGATTGGCTGCTGGTAATATCCTCCGGACTGTTGTTTGTAGCTTTGTGACTGTTGCTGGGACTACTGCTGCTGAAATGCATGGCTGTAAGCAGCCTGACAGGACTGCATGATGTTCAGCTGGAGTTGAGGCGTAAGGTTGTCCGACACACTCCACTCTATTGCAGAAAAAAATGTTGCGCAGGTGTCTCTCAAGATTTGCTTCCAGGCGGTCAAGACGTTTGTTGACTTCCTTAAACCCACTCTTCACTCTGTCAACAATCAACCTAACACCATCATGGAAGACCGAGCTAAAGTGCATAAACTTGGGCATGCATGACCTCTCCCAGGCCCTCTGCCGCTGATGAGAAGACCCAACAAAAGCAGAGGCAGAGGGCTGGGAGAGGGGAAAACCTGATAGACTGGCTGTCTGTTCCCCAGCCTGTGAAGCCTGCAAGGTTTCTCCATCGCTGGTGGATGATTGGGACTGCGTCTGTTCAGTGGCTGGTAGATGAGGAGCTGCTTCAACAGAGCATGATCCGGGTTGTGTTGTGCTGCACCAGGTTCTGTGTGGGAAAAAATGAAAACATTAAAAAGAAAATTAAAAAATTAAAAAAATATATACTTACGTTCGCTGAGCAAGCACAGGCCTCAGAAATGTAAGGTTCCGGTGGTATTTGTATTTCCAAAACCTTTGTGAAGAACCACTTCGAACCCGAATCTCCTCTCTAATGTCCTTGTTGAAGCCGTCCTTCATCGAGCGCCAACAGATTTTGATTCTCTTCACTGTGAAGTGGGAAAAAAAAAAAAAAATTGGAAAACAATGCACATACATTAACAGGTTCACTGCCATGTCAGACCACATTGCAATACTTACCAAAATCATTTCTAGCACGTGGCGTGACATGGTCCCAATCAGCCAACCGCGATGTTGCCACTTCTTCCCAGAGACGTCGAATCACCACATTGTCAGATTGCTGATGGTCACGGGTGCCCCACAACGGTACTCGCTCTTGCACAAGGTGGATTAGTTGCTCGTTGTCTATATCGAGTGTGGCTTCTTCCCATTGTGAGACCTATAGATAAAATAGAAAAAAAGAATTTTAAGTAAAACTTTAAAAAAATTCTATTACAACTCTGATGAAAAGACGACTTACACTCCCTTTTTCCTCCTGAGACACATAACCCCGATGACCCTGGGAATAATCATCTCCACTTGACTGTACCTGCTCTTCATCAGTGGCAGGTACCTGTAACGAAATTACAGTCAATACATACCAATCGGTATGCTAAATGTGATTACATAATCTTTGTCAGGTCCACCCTGGGTAGAAGTCATTACTTCTCTTGAGGACATGTTTGAAGAGCAGGCAGCAGTCAAGTGAAACACTACAGATAAGAACAGAGAAGAAAAGTTGTTTAGATCCAGAAACTATGTAGACAAAAAAATATCCATGGACACCAATACTTACATTACAGGCAGTAGTCCAACAGCACAGCAGTCAGCACATGTCAGACACAGACGGCTGCACCTGGAGACAACCGCAGCTCCAGGAGACAACCACAGCCCCAGGAGAGTCGGCTGGTCTACAAGGAACAGAAAAAGCATTGAGAGAGACAGACATTTTCAAAGCTTCTATACTTACATAGACAGTGTTGTCCTCACCAGAACAGAAAGCAGCACCAGGAGACAACTGCAGCACCAGGAGACAACAGCAGCATCAGGAGACAACCAGGAGAAAACCGCTGCACCAAGAGACAACCACTGCACCAGGAGAGTCAACAAGTCTAAAAGTAACAGAAAAAAAATTAGTATAACGTACAAACACCAGTGAGAGAGACAGACATTTTAAAAGGTTCTATACTTACATAGCTATTCTTGTGGTATCGTCCAGAGAGTTATGGTCTTGCAGTGTCCACTCTTCCTTTTATAGAGCTATCAATTCGCAGGTGGTTGAATCACTTCCTGGACCAACTCATTAAAATTACGCATGCGTATTGAACACATGTGCGTATGCATGTCCTTGCGTACGCATGCGTTCCCATAGACAGTAATGCCTTTTTTTGACGCACTCATGCGCATGACTGGACACATTTGATGGACTTTTGTCGCTTCAAAAAATGTTGCGTTCGCCGAACCCTGCCGCACACCGAGAAATGACGCATGTGTATGCTGACACATGCGAACTGATGCAAACGCATGCCCTTGCGTACACCATGTTAAAGATAGGGAAACATAATGCATTCGGATTGTGGATAAAACTCTGCGCACACAGACGCAAATGTGAAACCAGCCTTAGCTATTATCATAAGTGGATGAACACTTCCTTTCAGCTATCAACAGTTCAGGCTGGAAGAAGCAAGAAATGAGGTGGAAATGTTTTCTTTGCATATCCTGTGTCTTTTGGATGGATGTTTGGATGTCCAAACAAGTTCATCCCTTCATGGTAGCCGTATACCCTATGTTAGAATTACAGTGCACTATGCAGTTAGTTCATAATCCCCAGTTTGTAATCCTATATAGCACTTATGGCAAAAGACCAGGCAGTTTAGAGCATGCCAGTGCGTTCATCTAATTTGCGACAAGTCCAATAAGTTGTTCTGTCTGCGTGGGTCAATATTTGTTTATTTTATTTATTTTACTTGCTTATATAGCACTATTATTTTCCACAGCGCATTACAAGCATTAACATCACTGTCTCCAATTGGGCACACAATCTCAATTCCCTATCAGTTATGTTTGGAGGACACCAGAGAATCCAGAGGAAACGCACTCAAACATGGGGAGAAAACACAAACTCCTTCAGATGTGTTTTTGGTGTGCTTCGAACTCAAGACCATATCAATGCAAGGCTACAATGCTAATCACTGAATGCAGAATGATATCAACATCTAGTGCAATCATGTTATTATGATTTACTGTGGTTCTAAAGGTTAAGGAAACTCCACTGGACTACTATATATCTCTAAAATTATGGCCATTTATAGTACATGGGTGAAGCAGACAAAAGCATGAATAGAGCCTAAACCCCTTATCTCATCTTATCAGAACAATTTATTAACACACTTGAAATTAATATTTCAATATTTAAATTTGGATTGTTTCTAAGGTTTCCATGCCTCTATTTTATAAGATACTCAGCACACATTTTTTGTCATTTCCAAATGTAGAATGCAAAAGGCAAATTTAGTTTGCATCTCCTAACAAAGTAAAATAAAAACAAGAGCTGCATTTTGACTGCGCAAAACCAGACACAGAAAGATGCAGCAGCACCTTGTGGACGCAAATATTCAACCAAGTATAAGATTTTTCCTATTTTACCATGCAATTCAACTATACTTCCTGCATTTATACGTTTTAACCATGTAGAACCTAAAATCATGTAATGTGTGGAATATATAGCAAGATGCAGTCATGGATGAAAGTGTTGGCATACTTGAAATTGTTCAAGAAAATGAAGCATTTCTCCCAGAAAAATATTTAAATTGCAAATATTTTGTTATACACATGTTTATATTCTTTATGTGTATTGGAGAAACACAAAAAAATGAGAAAAAAAAGGCAAAATAGATACAGTTAGGTCCATATATATTTGGACAGAGACAACATTTTTCTAATTTTGGTTCCAGACATTACCAAAATGGAATTTAAACAAAAGAATTCAGATGCAGCTGAAGTTCAGACTTTCAGCTTTCAACTTTCCTTCAGCTTGTTTCACCTGCATGGAGAGCTCCTTTGATCGCTTGTTTCCTTCACAGCAAAACCTTCCAAATGCAAGCACCACACCTCAAATCAACTCCAGGCCTTTTATCTGCTTAATTGAGAATGACATAACGAAGGGATTGCCCACACCTGTCCATGAAATAGCCTTGGAGTCAATTGCCCAATTACTTTTGGTCCCTTTAAAAACAGGGTGGCACATGTTAAAGGCCCCGTCTCACTAAGCAATCTCGGTAGCGAGATCGCTGCTGAGTCACAACTTTTGTGACGTAACAGCGATCTCACCAGCGAGATTGCTGTGTGTGACAGCGATCAGCGAGCGGCCCCCCTGCTGGTATCGCTGATCGCTGCAAGAAATCTCTGGACATTTCTTTGGTCGCTGGTCTCCCGCTGGCCAGCACGCATCGCTGTGTGTGACAGGCGGGAGACCAGCGATCAGGTGTAAAAAAATAATAAAAAAAATAAAAAATATAGTTATTCTCACCTTCCGATGTCCCGTTCAGCCATCCTGCCTCTCTCCACGCTCCGGTCCCAGTGATCCTTTGCATGAATGACCACGAGACTTTGTTATCCCGCGAGACTGTGACATCTCGCGGTCATTCGTGCAAAGGATCACTGGGACCGGAGCGTGGAGAGAGGCAGGATGGCTGAACGGGACGTCGGAAGGTGAGAATAACTATATTTTTTATTTTGATACTATTTTCTACAGCGATAGCCAGCGATGCCGGGCGCTCGGCATCGCTGTGCTGATCGCTGGTGAAGCTGTGTGTGTGACAGCTCACCAGCGATCACATAGCGACTTACCAGCGATCCTGACACCTTCATATCGGTGTCGGGATCGCTGGTGAGTTGCTTAGTGAGACGGGGCCTTTAGGAGCTGAAACTCCTAAACCCTTCATCCAATTTTAATCTGATATCCTCAAATGAAAGCTGAAAGTCTGAACTTCAACTGCATCTGAATTGTTTTGTTTAAAATTCATTGTGGTCATGTCTAGAACCAAAATGAGAAAAATGTTGTCTCTGTCCAAATATACACTCACTGGCCACTTTATTAGGTACACCATGCTAGTAAGGGGTTGGACCCCCTTTTGCCTTCAGAACTGCCTCAATTCTTCGTGGCAGAGATTCAACAAGGTGCTGGAAGCATTCCTCAGAGATTTTGGACCATATTGACATGATGGCATCACACAGTTGGCGCAGATTTGTCGGCTGCACATCCTTGATGCGAATCTCCCGTTCCACCACATCCCAAAGATGCTCTATTGGATTGAGATCTGGTGACTGAGGAGGCCATTTGAGTACAGTAAACTCATTGTCATGTTCAAGAAATCAATCTGAGATGATTCGAGCTTTATGACATGGCGCATTATCCTGCTGAAAGTAGCCATCAGATGTTGGGTACATTGTGGTCATAAAGGGATGGACATGGTCAGCAACAATACTCAGGTAGGCTGTGGCGTTGCAACGATGCTCAATTGGTACCAAGGGGCCCAAAGAGTGCCCAGAAAAAATTCCCCACACCATGACACCACCACCACCAGCCTGAACCGTTGATACAAGGCAGGATGGATCCATGCTTTCATGTTGTTTACGCCAAATTCTGACCCTACCATCCGAATGTCGCAGCAGAAATCGAGACTCATCAGACCAGGCAACGTTTTTCCAATCTTCTACTGTCCAATTTCGATGAGATTGTGCAAATTGTAGCCTCAGTTTCCTGTTCTTAGCTGAGAGGAGTGGTACCCAGTGTGGTCTTCTGCTGCTGTAGCCCATCTGTCTCAAAGTTCGACGCACTGTGCGTTCAGAGATGCTCTTCTGCCTACCTTGGTTGTAACGGGTGGCAATTTGAGTCACTGTTGCCTTTCTATCAGCTCGAACCAGTCTGCCCATTCTCCTCTGACCTTTGGCATCAACATGGCATTTCTGGCCACAGAACTGCCGCTCACTGGATTTTTTTTCTTTTTCAGACCATTCTCTGTAAACCCTAGAGATGGTTGTGCGTGAAAATCCCAGTAGATCAGCAGTTTCTGAAATTCTCAGACCAGCCCTTCTGGCACCAACAATCATGCCACGTTCAAAGGCACTCAAATCACCTTTCTTCCCCATACTGATGCTCGGTTTGAACTGCAGGAGATTGTCTTGACCATGTCTACATGCCTAAATGCACTGAGTTGCCGCCATGTGATTGGCTGATTAGAAATTAAGTCTTAACACACAGTTGGACAGGTGTACCTAATAAAGTGGCCAGTGAGTGTATATGGACCTAACTGTATAATTCCACACAACACCCAAAAATGGGTGGAAAAAAATTGTTGGCATCATTCCAAAATTGTAGGTAAACAACTTTGATTCAAACATGTGATGCTTGTTCAAACTCACCTGTGGCAAATTATAGGTGTTGGCAATATGAAAATTCAAACCAAAACCAGATAAAAAGGGGAGCAGTTGACTCAATCTTGGCATTGGTAAGATGAAAAGAAAACTGTCTGAGGACAACAACCAAAATTGTTGAAAAATATCTCAAGGTTACAAGTCCATCTCCAGAGATCTAGATGTTCCTTTATCCATGGTGCATAACATAATCAAGAAGTTTACAACCCATGGCACTGTAGCTAATCTCCCTGGACATGGACGGCAGAGAAATAATGATGAAAGGTTGCAATGCAGGATAGTTCGGATGGTGGATAAGCAGCAGTTATAAAGTTCCAAAGAATTTCAATGTACTGCAGAAATGTCCTGCCGGGTGCATCAGTGTCAATGTGAACTGTCAGTCGACATTTTTATGAAATTAAATGCCACTGCAGAAACCCAGGAGGACCCCACTGCTGACACAGAGACATAAAAAAGCCATACTGCAGTTTGCCAAAATGTATGTCAGCTAAAATTCTTCTGGGAAAGTGTCTTGTCAACAGATGAGACCAAGATAGAGCCATTTGGTAAAGCACATCATTCTACTATTTACCAAAACCAGGATGAGGCCTACAAAGTAAAGAACACAGTATTTAGAGTCAAAAATGGTGAAGGTTCAAAGATGTTTTGAGATGTGTCTGCTGCCTCTGGCACTGGTTGCCTTGTCTGTGTGTAAGGCATCATAAAACCTGAAGATTGCCAAATGATCTTGGGTCACATTGAATTGCTGAGTGTCAGAAAGCTGGGTTTTTGTCCTAGGTCATGGTTCTTCCAGCAGGACAATGACCTCAAATATACTTCAAAAAGCACTCAGAAGTGGATAGAAACATTGAAGACCTGTGGAGAGATCTTAAAATTGCTGTTGGGAGAAGGCACCTTTCAAATATGAGAGACCTGGAGAAGTTTGCAAAAGAAGAGTGGTCTAAAATTCCAGTTGAGAGGTGTAAGCAGCTTGTTGATGTTTATAGGAAGCAATTGATTGCAGTTATTTATTTGAAAGGGAGTGCAAGAAAATATTTAGTTGAGGGTGCCAACAATTTTATCCAACCAATTTTTGTCGTTTTATGTGAAATTATGATCAATTTGCCTTTTATTCTCTGATTTCTTTTGCGCTGTTTCAATACACACAAAGGAAATAAAGATGTGTATAACAACATGTATAAACATGTATATAACCAAACATGTCATTGCAATAACTTTCAAGGAGAAATACCTCTCTTTCTGGAAAGAATTTCAAGGGTGCCGAAACTTTTGACCATGACCTTATATACTTTTAGTAAGTCATATCAGTGGTGGGCATATTGGTGCAATCTGTGCACCGCACAGGGGCCCAAGTGGTAAGGAGGCTACTTCTACCTTCAAATCAGCAAGCAGCTTCTGTCATAGATGCACAGAGGGGCCCTACTGGTCTTGAACAGGGGACCTCTTACATGCGTGTTCTCCACCGCATCATATTAATATCATGAGCTTATTATATCTCATTTAAATTAAGCGTTGTAAGATTTTTGTTTCAGTTTCAGTAACTTGAACTATATGACATCATCTGTTGACTGAAGGTGCTCCAGATTTTTCACAACGGCACCATGCAAGGTACATAGTCATTGCATACTTATAAGTATTGCTGTTGGCAAAATAGGGATGTTTAAGGAGTTCCCTGACTCCCACACACAAATGTGTCCATCTGGGAAGGTCACCAAGCTAATCATGATTACCCACTTTGACATTAACGGAATGTTCTACCATTTATAAAGACTGAAAACCATGGTAGCACACTGTGAGCCAAGCTTTATTGTTATCTGTTAGTGTTGTCTCCTTGAATGGTTGCTAATACTAATGGAGAATTATATTACAAGTTAAAACCATTAATTTATTTATTGTATTTCATCCTTTTCTATGATGCAAGCCAATGTAGCACTTCTATCTAGCACTGTTTATAAAACTCACCATTTGTATAATAAAGCTAATAAAAATGTTTAAAACTTAATGGTTGAACTTTTCCTGAGATATTAATTTTCATCACTAAAATGATAATTTTTTTTTCTTTTGGGTCTTATATTCTATCTCTATGAATTGTGGGAATATATGAGGTGTGGATGACCCGGCTCAGATAAAAGGGTGATCTGGTTTTAGTCAAGGAAAATAACTAAACCCGAAGACAAAGAAAATATACCACTGAGATAAAAATGTAATATTTATGCAATCTCATACAAGCTCTCTGCTTTCTTCACACTTTTTATGAATCTTATAAAAAGACATTATTAGAATACTGTTCATGGATATATCATTCATGCAAATGATCATAAGTGATAGATGATTAGAGAAATATAGTTTTGGTATCGTTGTCTTTAAGATTTCAAATGTGGAAAAATCTAAGAACTGGAAATGACTAATAAAGTTATGATTAAGGCTAGGTTCACATTTGTGGATGGCTGAGCTGCGGAGGGCTGCAGACTTCATCCATGAAGCTCCGCCCACTGCCACACCTCCTCCGGTCAGCTCCTCCTACGTCTTCATGCGGCCTGCGTACCTATCTTTAACATTGAGTACGCAGGCCATGCGAATGTATGCGGATACCTCCGCATGCGTCGTTTTGACGGTGCGCGACCCGCGTCGAACGCAACTTGTTGGAATTTAATGTGGTCACCGCATCGTCAAAACAACGCATGCGGAGGCATCCGCATACATCTGCATAGCCTGCGTACCCAATGTTAAAGATAGGTACGCAGGCTGTATGCAGACGTAGGCAGAGCTGACTGGAGGAGGTGTGGCAGTGGGCGGAGCTTCATGGAGGAAGTCCGCAGCCCTCCGCAGCTCTGCCATCCACAAATGTGAATCTAGCCTAATTGAAATTTTTCCTGTATTTTTCCCCTAAAGAGAACCATATGGTAAAAAATAATTTCATAGAATGTTTTTTTTCTTTTTAAGCATTGATTAGGGAGACCTACCAAACAAACTATACGGCTGGGGTCACAACACAGCATAAAAAATCCATCTAATTTTAATTCAGAAGAGTGGAACGATTTTTTTCTTGTCATCTGTATACAATCCATTTTTACAGCAGCTATTAATCTTTTACAGGACAATTTACAGCTTATTGTGTTACAGAATTGCAATGTACCCTTAAAAATGTGATGCTATACTGTGGCATTCAATTTTTAGATAGGCTTGAATGGGTGAGTCTCATCTGATGTACGGAAGGAAATCATGCATGTTGCAATTTTTCCATATGCAGGTTCAGTCAGTGAAAAAAATCATTAATCTTCACAGCCCCATTGAGTAACATTTGTCCGGGTACGATTTTTTTTTTAACGGATGGCACTGGGTCTGAAAATATGGTCGTGTGCACGAGGGCTAACAAGCGCTCAAAAGATTGTTTGTTCTTGATCATTGGCCCATGTCAATATGCCACTGATCTATAAATCCCACTTAAATGGGATATGCTGTTGACAAAATACAAACTGCATAGGGACCAAATGAGTGTATCGATAATTGTTCTGCCCCCATACAGTTTGTATCAGTCTTAGTGAAAGGGCCCTTAAGAGCTGATCATCTTGTATATTAGTGATTGGCATCTTTTGATTGGAAATCTGAAAATGGAATTGGGCTTCCATACTGTACATTGGTTGTGTCCAGCCAGTTGTATTATATCTCAGAGAAAAATTGATGACAGAATGGTATATTTCTCGTCTGGACTACTGCAACTCCCTTCTGATCGGTCTCCCTCTTACCAAACTTTCTCCTCTCCAATCCATCTTGAATGCAGCAGCCAGGGTCATATTTCTGTCCAGCCGCTTCACCGATGCCTCCATCTTGTGCCAGTCATTACACTGGCTACCTATTCGCTACAGGGTCCAGTATAAACTCATCTCTCTCACCCACAAAGCTCTCCACTGTTCTGCACCGCCTTATATCTCCTCTCTCATCTCTGTCTATCGCCCTACACGTGCCCTCCGTTCTACAAATGACCTAAGACTACCATCCCCCGTAATCCGAACCTCGCACCTCCGTCTCCAAGACTTCTCTCGTGCTGCTCCAGCTCTCTGGAATGCACTTCCCCAGACGATCAGACTAATACCTAGCCCTGACCTATTCAAGCGCGCTTTGAAAACCCATCTCTTCAAACAAGCCTACCACATCAACTACTCAGTAAACTAACTTTGCCCTGTTCCCTCCTTCCAAATATTATTCTGAATCTGCACCCTACTATTCATCTGTCTCCACACCCTTCATGCACATGATAACTGCACTTGATACTTGTCTATTGCACTTAAACACACGGGCTGATGACCGGATCATGCAGCTTTATATGAAAATCCCTATTATAATTGCCAGACCTGAATTAACAAGCATTTCTCACCTACTGTGTCCCCCCATTTCCTTGTAGATTGTAAGCTTGCGAGCAGGGACCTCACTCCTAATGTCACTGTTTGAATTGTCTTAACTCGTATTGAATTTATTGTCTGTACATGTCCCCGCTTAATTGTAAAGTGCTGTGGAATATGTTGGCGCTATATAAATAAAAATTATTATTATTATTATTATTATTATTATTATTATATTCTGGAATATTCTGTTTTATGCTAGAGAAAAGGCATAACCAGGGTATGTGCAAATTACATATTTTTCAGGTGGCCAAAAATGATCATTTTCAAATGGAAGATGCTTCTGGAAAATCTCCTTTTCACGAGTGTTTTGAAAACTCGAAGAGTCTTTTTTTAACGTATTTTGGTCAATTTCATGTGACATTTTATTCTACTGCTGTTTTTTTCTAGTGTTTTCCTAGCACTTTCGGAGAATTTCTATGCTAGCAGCTTTACTCCATTCACTAATGATGAATTCGATAACAGTTTTAAAAGCATAATAACCAACTAGACACTTTTTGAGCCTTTACACTAATTTATATTGTAAAGGATTGAGCATCGTCAGAGTAAAAGATGCCTGAATGATGGTCATGTCACCACTTTTAAGCATTGGCTGGTGATAAGCAGACCCATGGAATTTCTGGTTCTGATACCCAACCTGAACTTTCTTCCAAAGTTTGGTCTACGTACCAGAATTGTACACAAAGTTGAACCAGAACCGAATCCCATAGAAAACAATAGGCACACAAACTTTTGAACTGGAATAATCTCTGTCTCTCCTCCTGGACTTCACGGGAACTCCTAATATTGCCACGTGCTTCCGGAAAAAGTGTAATGTATTTTAGCACTGAATACTTACTGTCAGGTACAAACCCTGAACTTTGAAGTTCATGTTCGCTCATCTCTAGCATTGGCATCTTTTGAAAGTGATTAAAGAAAAAATTCTACATAGCTTTAAAATATGCATATGCAAGTCATTTTCACATACAAATGAATATTTTCTTTCATTTGGGTGTCTTATGAGCCCTTTTTCAGGCAGCATTCAGAGTGGACTTACTCCAAAACTGTCTGAAAAAGACATCGTGTGAACATACCTTTTCACAGAAATATGTTATGTATAAATGAAGCCACTGGAAAAGTTTTGTCATATACATTAGAAAACTAGAAAAGATCAATTAAATTCAATTGCATTTTTTTCTTTTTTTGTCTCTGAATTTTTTCGCTACAATAATGAACAAAACCTAAGACACCACCCAAACAGAACTTAGCAATATGAATTGAAACAGGCGAACCTGAACAGTAAAGTTCAGCGTCCATACCGAACACCTACTGTTCGAGCACAGCACCGACTTCACCAGGAAGTCCGTGTTACTGTTCGGGTTCGGCTCCCCAAGCACTGGATGTTTGTCACGCTGTCATGTGCATGATCTAATCAGCAGTAAAATCATTACCACCTGCCAGACAGCCGAGATTTGCACACTGTCAAATGAGCTGTGATCGGAGTTATAAAGTTCACCTCCAGTCACTGGTGTCAGCTTCTGGCACTACTGCTCCCATCAGCTGATGCCTGCTGCCACTAATAACAGTGAGAGAAGGAGCTGCTGATGGGAGTATTCATCAGCCGGCACCTGCACTCTAAATAAATAATAATAATAAAAAAATGGCATGGGTTCCCCTGTATTTTTGTTAACCAGCCAGGCAAAACTCACAGCTGGGGGTTGCAACCCTCAGCTGTTAGCTTTAGCAAGGTTGGTTATCAAGAATAGATGGGTCCACATGCAGTTTTTAAAATTATTAAAATAAATAATGAAAAAAACCGTGTGGGGTCCCCTCCATTTTTGACAACTAGCCTTGCTAAAGCAAACAGCTTGGGGCTGGTATTCTCATGATGGTAAGTGGCCATGGATATTGGCCAGCCCCAGCCTAAAAATAGCAGCCCACAGCTGCCCAGAAAAGGCATATCTATTAGATGCACCAATTCTGGTACTTTGCCTGGCTCTTCCCACTTGCCCTGTAGTTGTGGTAAGTGGAGTAATATTTGTGAGGTTGATGTCACCTTAGTGTTGTCCGGTGACTTTGTAGAGGTCATCCAGGGCCGTAGTCGTGGCTGAGTGCATCAGGTTTTGTGTGCCCTGGACTCCCAATACATGAATATCACACTCCACTGGCAACTTACTTGCCTCTGTATACCCTGCATCATCAGGGTCTGTACTCCATCCTTTATGGTCACCTCCGGCCACTTCTGAATAAACAGAGACACAGTCCAGGTGCAACTCATAACGTAGAACTTTACTTTCATGACTTTGCAGCACATCCAGACCCATTACAACATTTTCAACAGCTTGTACATTACACGTTACTTCATCTTTGCCTGCACTCCTCTCCCTGTCACACTGCATGTTCCTGGGTCAAACCATTTCCAAGAGCTCCTCAACTTCCTCCCTGGTCAGCCTCACTGCATACAGGTGTTCCCTCAGCTGTTTCACTCCAGTTCTGTGGGCATCAGCCCAAGCAATGACCTGCCACATGGTAAGCGACCTGCCCGGCGGTGTTGCTGTGACTTCTTCTCTGTCACAAGTTCCTGTAGATGCTGTCCCACTGACTCTGGATGGCTGGGTTCCTCCTTGAATGTTGCAGGGCACTGAGTAGGTCTGGCATTTAGCCCACCCAAGCACTAGGGGCTACCTATCCCTCACTGCCTTTACCGGAAACTATCCCTGCCTTAAACCCAGCTAACCCCTCCTATGGTTAACCATTTACATCTATGCTTACACTAAGTACATCTATAATACCCCATCTAGTAACCAAACTTGTGCACTACATTTTCCATAATTATATACATACAGTATCTACATGGCGGATTCTGTACACATTATTACGAGTAAACCATCTATACACAATTATACAAATATACACAATGAACCAGAGTTTCTGTACTCCACTTACAACTTCAAGCCCATAGATTAGTAATGGAGAGGCATTTATAAGACACCTATCCATTACTAATCCTACAGTTATATTGTAAATAAACACACAGTCCAAATAAAGAAGACACACTTTTCCTTTTTTTATTTACCGTATTTTTCAGATTATAAGACACACCGGACCATATAAGACGCACCCCAATTTTCAGTAGGAAAATAGGGAAAAAAAATAATGTGTCAAATGGGGGTCCGTCTTACAGTCCAAATTCAGCTTACCTGGGAAGGGATCCGGCACAGGTGGAGAAGTAGTCACAGGGGTCATTCAGTGGTCCAGGCTCGTGCGGTGGCGGCTCTGTGCTGGGGCAGCTGCGCTGGGTAGGGGCAGTTGTGCTGGGGCTGGGGCAGCTGTGCTGAGGCAGGGGCAGCTGTGCTGGGGCAGGGGCAGCAGTGCTGGGGCTGGGGCAGCGCTGGGTAGAGGCAGCTGTGCTGGGGCTGGGGCAGCTGTGCTGAGGCAGGGGCAGCTGTGCTGGGGCAGGGGCAGCAGTGCTGGGGTTGGGGCAGCTGTGCTGAGGCAGGGGCAGCTGTGCTGGGGCAGGGGCAGCAGTGCTGGGGCAGGGGCAGCTGTGCTGGGGCAGCTGTGCTGGGGCAGGGGCAGCAAGGCTGAGGCAGGGGCAGCTGTGCTGGAGCAGGTGGGCTCTGCGGTGGTGGCAGCTGTGCTGGGGCAGGGGCAACAGTGCTGGGGCAGGGGCAGCTGTGCTGGGGCAGGGGCAGCTGTGCTGGGGCAGGTGGGCTCTGCGGTGGTGGCAGCTGTGCTGGGGCAGGGTCAACAGTGCTGGGGCAGGGGCAGCTGTGCTGGGGCAGGGGCAGCTGTGCTGGGGCAGGTGGGCTCTGCAGTGGTAGCAGCTGTGCTGAGGCAGGGGCAGCTGTGCTGGGGCAGGGGCAGCAGTGCTGGGGCAGGGGCAGCTGCGCTGGGGCAGGGGCAGCAGTGCTGGGGCAGCTGTGCTGGGGCAGCAGGGCTGGGGCAGCTGTGCTGAGGCAGGGGCAGCTGTGCTGGGGCAGGTGGGTTCTGCGGTGGTGGCAGCGGCCTTTGCTCCGGTGCAGGGGCCGCGGCTCCGCCAGCATTTCGTCGCAGCCCGGAGGCCCCCGCAGTTCCCTTGCTGGCCGCCGCCATGTTGCGGTGGCCTCCGGGAGCATGGAAGCCGGAAAGATGGCTGCCGGTCCGGGGACGGCGCATGCGCGGGATCAGATCTCGTCCCGAGATCTCGGGGGATGAGATTCAAATCTCGGCAACGAGATCTCATCCCCCGAGATCTCGAGACAAGATCTGAAGCTGCGCATGAGCCGTCCCCATGTTGCGGCGTCCATGCTCCCGGAGGCCACCGCAACATGGTGGCGGCCAGCAAGGGAACTGGGTGGGCCTCCGGGCTGCGAAGAAATGCCGGCGGAGCCGCCGCCCCTGCACCGGAGCACAGCCCGCTGCCACCACCTTACCGCAGAGCGCTGCCCGCTGCCACCACCGCACCGCAGAGCCCCGCCCGCTGCCACCAGCCACCAGGTTAGTACCGTGTATTGCGTCCATAAGACGCACCCCCACTTTCCCCCAAAATTTTGGGGGAAAAAAGTGCGTCTTATGGTCGGAAAAATACGGTAAATATAACAAACATAGTAATACTCACCTAATGCCTAATTCCACTAAATTCTTTGTCTCCTGTAATAAAAAAAAACAGAAAACAACAATATTCCTCTCCTGTCTGACGTTCTATCCAACGCCGTAATCCATGTCTGGGGATTAAAAGATTTATTCTTGGATGGTGCCAAGATGCGACCATCCAGGCTGAGAACCACTGGTGAATGAGCTGCTGTCATCAAGCCCCTCTCCATTACTAATCCATGGGCTTGATATCACCAGACATTACAAAGATGACATCAACCCCACAAATATTACCCAACTTACCACCACTACAGTGTAAGTGGGAAAAGCTGGGCAAAGCACCAGAATTGGTGCATCTAATAGATGTGCCTTTTCTGGATTACTGTAGGCTGCTATTTTTAGGCTGGTGGGCAATATCCATGGCCCCTTACCAGACTGAGAATACCAGCCCCCCATCTGTCTTCTTTAGTAAGGCTGGTTGTCACAAAATGGGGGGCCCCACGCCATTTTTTTAAATTATTTATTTAAATAATGAAAAAAAAAACCAGCATGGTGACCCCTCTATTCTTGATAACCAACCTTGCTAAGGCTGACTGAAGAATGCAGCCCACAGCAGTCAGTTTTGCCTGGCTAGTTATCAAAAATAGAAGGGAATCCACGCCATTTTTTTCAATTATCAATTTAGAGCACAGGTGTCGGCTGATGAATACTCCCATCAGTCGCTCCTGCTCTCACTGTTATTAGTGGCAGCAGGCATTGGCTGATGGGAGTAGTAGTCCCACCTGCTGACACCAGTGACCAGAGGTAAACTTTATATCTCTTATCACAGCTGGCAGGCTCACACTGTCATTTCACAGTTTGGGAACGTAGGTTGTCTGACCGGCGGTCATGTCATGATTTTACCACTGATTAGAAGGAGTCATTTTTCTCACGCTGTCATGCACATGACAGTGTGGCAAACGCTGGATGTTTGGGCCCCCCATTTAAGTGAATGGGGTTTATGTTCTGGTCTGCGTACTATTCTGGTACCAGAACCCGAACTTTTATAACTGTCCGGCCAAACCCACTGGACTCAATAATTCAGGGGTGCACCCATCTCTAAATATGAGCAATAAAGGAAAACACTGGAGTCATAGTTATGAACCTGTTTCCTTCATTCAGCTTTACCTGTGTCTTCCTCCCACCCTGGATTGTAAAGGGAGTTAGTGGATAATATACCCCGCTGCAGATCGAATGGATATGCATATCCCAGCATTGTACAGTAAGGTGGTGATTTATTTCAATGCGTTTCAAAGTAAATAACTTCATCATGTGTTTTTTTTCCTGAAGAAGGTGTTATGCTTCGAAAAGCGTTGAAATAAACCACCACCTTACTGTAGCATATCGGGATATACATTTCTATTCTGTCAGCAGCGCAGAATATTGTCCACTAACTCCCTTTACAGTCTGAAGTCTGATGGTCACTTGCTGACCCGTGGATCCACTGTGGCTGATTTTCTACAGTATATGCATCTTTAACAGATTAAACAGGTGAGTTTAATATGAGTGTTTTTCTCGGATAAGACCCTATTTGCGTTGATTTCTCCTACAGTTTCTTTGTTCCTCCCTCCCTGCTCACAGCTAGAGTTTGTGCACATTTACATATTTTTGGTCCAAGTGCTATCTGATAAAAAAGAGATAGCACTCAGAACAATGTTATTCAATGGTGCAGTGCAGATGAACAATTAGGGTAGGTTCACACAAACATGTAAAAAATAGTTCATCCAGTAAAGTGGGACTATTATTTTCTGGTGCTGTCCATATACAATCCGCTTTTTACAGCAGTAGCTGTTAATCATTTACAGGACCATTTACATTTTATTATGTTATAGAATTGCAATGTATCTGTAAACATTGGATGCTGTACTGTGGCTCCATATGGCATTCGATTTTTTATGAAACAATAGACTTGCATGGGTGAATCTCATCCAACTTATGGGCAAAAGTAGGGTACGTGGAAATATTTTTCACGCACAGATTCCGTCAGTGAAAATAATCGTTCATCTGCATGGGCCCATTGAATAACATTAAAAAAATAAGGAAGGAAAGTCAGCTCACCACATTGTAGGAATGCAGATGAGATGTCCTGTACGGATGGCCTGGAGCAAGATAAAATCTTCAATAGACTAGAAATCCAGCAAGGCATATGTGGTAAAATCCAGAAAAAACTGTATTATCAAAAATAAATAAAATACATTAACAAGGATGGAGTCACCAGCTGCACACTGACCAACATGTTTTGGCTAAGGAGCCTTACTAATGAATTCTGGAATCATAAGAATTCATATGAGACATGTGGATTTTACCACATATGTCTTGCGGGATTTCCAATCCCTTTCTTATTGAATAACATTGGTCCGAGTGTGATCCTTTTTTTAATGGATACAATTAGGACCAAATATATGGTTGTGACAGTTGAAAGTCAATAGTCACAAATTAGATAGGTGAAGGAAAGATAGAAGGAGCTTAGTCTGTTAGCCCCTTTCTGACGTGACATAATAGTATTACTCAGATTTGGTCCCTGTGAATAGAGCAGGCTCATGAGTTGAGCCTGCACCATAATGGGAAAAATGGCAGCTGTTTTAAAGGGAAACTGTCACCCCCCTGGTGTTTTTAACTAAAAGAGCCACCTTGTGCAGCACTAAGGTGGCTCTTTTAGTTGGGGTCACTTCCACCACTGAAAGAATCGTTTTTATAATTTGTCCCTCTAGTTTGTCTGGGGGCAGGTCTTTCCCCCCGGACACAGAAGCCTCACAGCCATCAGTCATTTCCTCCTTTCTTCTGGGTGCCGCCTACTCAGTGTTCAGTTATTTATCCGGCTCCTGCGCTGTAATCTTGTTTCTTGGGCATGCGCAGTTAGCGCTGCCTGTCCACTGACATCACTTGATGTCTTCCTTCTCGTGCCTGCGTAGATGCATGGCCTAAGATCCCACCCCCGCAGTGTGAATAAATCAGAAGAGACTGCGGGGCAGGATCTCGGGCAGCGCGTCCACACAGGCGCGAGAAGGAAGACATCATGTGATGTCAGTGGACGGGCAGAGCTAACTGCGCATGCCCAAGAAACAAGATTACAGCACAGGCGCCGGGTAAATAACTGAACGCTGAGGAGGCAGCGCCCAGAAAAGAGGCGGAAATGACTGATGGCTGTGAGGTGTCTGTGTCCGGGGGGATTGACCTGCCCCCCGGACAAACTAGAGGTATGAGGGACAAATTATGAAAACGATTCTTTCAGCGGTGTAAGGGACCCCAACTAAAAGAACCACCTTGACAGAATGCAGCATTTGTGCTGCACAAGGTGGGTCTGTCAGTTAAAACCGCCTGGGGGGGGTGACAGGTTCCCTTTAAGTAGCTCACATTTTCCTGTAACAAGAGCAGCTGTCAATATTTGATATGGAGATCTAAAAAGCAGGATCATCTGCTGAAGGCCTCTGTAATTACCATATTGTGAAGCTCAATTTCAGATGGAACTTAGTTCGAGATCCGCAATTCACTATTCAATTTTATGATCACAGGTTCAAGTTCCCTAAAGGAAGTTAAAAATAAAGTTAAATATAAAAAAAGTTTTTAAAATATGAACAAAAATTATGAGATGAAATCGCACTCCTTTTCCCTCTTTAACCCCTTCATGACCTTCGCGTACTATTACTGCTCTGCAGGAGGTGTGTTTGTGCCGAGAGCAGTACTAGTACGGTGGCACCATCGCGCGGCCTCACGCTGAGCACTGCGGCGATCACATGCAGGTGTCAGCTGTATGTGACAGCTCACACCTGACACCCGCAGCAGTGCCCACGATCAGTGTTAGCACTAATCATGGGTATTTAAACCCCTCTGATGCTGCTGTCAGTAGTGAGAGTGGCATAGAGAGGCATCGCGCAGGGAGGGGGCTCCCTGCGTGCTTCCATCAGCACATTACGATGCAATCGCAATGTCCTGATGGTCTACTTCCGGCACAAAGATGTCCTTCGGGGTCCTGTAGGTAAGGTGGCTTGTGAATGCCTGCTGAGAGCAGGCGCCGGCATGCCTCCTTCCCTGTCTGTCAAATCGCTGATCTGATACTCTGCAGTGCATTGTCAGATCAGCTATCTGACATTATATTGTGATGTCCCATACTGGGACAATCTGAAAAAGTACAAAAAAATTATTATAAAGTGTAAAAATATTTTTTAAAAATCCCTAAAGGAAAAGTAAAGAAATAGTTTTTCAATAAATAACTTTATATATTAAATAAAAAAAAATAAAAGTACACATATTTGGTATTGCTTCACTCGTCATGACCTCCTCTATTAAACCCACTAGTTAACCTCTTCAGTGAAAACCATAAGAAATAAATAAAACATGAGGCAAAAAGCAATGCTTTATCATCATACCACTGAACAAAAAGTGCAATGAAATGCGATCAAAAAGACGGATGTAAATAAAAATGTTACCACTGAAAGCATCATCTTATCCCAAAAAAACAAGCCACCATATGCCTCCATAAGCAGAAAAATAAAAAAAGTTATAGCTCTCAGAATAAAGTGATGCAAAGGTAATTAATTTTTCTGGAAATTAGCTTTTATTGTTTAGAAGCGCCAAAACATAAAAAACATATAAATGAGGTAACGCTGTAATCATACTGACCCGAAGAATAAAGCTGCCTTACCACTTTTACCACATGCGGAATGGTATAAAAAAAAGCAATTCCTGAATTGCTGTTTTTTATTCATTCTGTCTCCCAAAGATCAGAATAGAAAGCGATCAAAAAATGTCATATGCCCAAAAATGGTACCAATAGAAACGCCGAGAGAATGTTTCATGAGAGGTGGTGAGTTCTCCTTCAATAGAAGTCTTCAAACAGAGGCTGGACAGATATCTGTCTGGGATGATTTAGCAAATTCTGCTTTGAGCAGGGGGTTGGACCAGATGGCCCAGGAGGTCCCTTCCAACTCTACGATTCTATGATTCTATGAAAAATGGTACCAATAGAAACGTCAGCTCGTCCCATAAAAAAGAAGCCCTCATATGACTCTGTTGGCCAAAATATAAAAAAATTGTAGCTCTCAAAATATGGTGGTGCAAAAACTAGTTTTCGCAATAAAAAGCGTATTTTAGTGTATGACTGTAGTCAAACATAAAAACCCGATGTAAATCTGGTATTGCTGTAATCGCACCGAGCCGAAGAATAAAGCCACCTAATCACTTATACAGCACAATGAATGACATAAAAAATAAATAAAACCAATTCTTCACATGCTGTTGATTTTTTATTCTGCCTCCCAAAGATCACAGTAAGGCTCATTGCATATTTATCCTTCACTCTGCGCTGAGTGCTTACACCAGGGTTTCTGTGTAAATCTCTGAAATACGTGATTCAGACAGAATCTCTGGCTGAAGATTCCCTATAATGAGGCAGATGGAGGCACTGTAGATGCTGTCTTACCTGCAATCCAGTGGCATCCGTTTTTTTAGGATTGCATTAAAGTGCCGTCGCCCACGATTTTGTGCACTTTTGAAAAAAGGACAGAACAGAAGCCAGATGGAGTGCAGAGTAACTCTACTTCCTGAACGGATCCATCAGGGGTTTCATTTGTATCACATCACTCAGAGATTTAAATGGAAACCCCAAAGTAAGTGACCAGATTAGAGAGCCAGATAACTGTGATCCCAAGCGCTGTTTAAAATGTTCCCTAAAAAAGCTTCCACTGAATCCACAAAAAAGTAAGTTCCCACTCAGATATGTAATCTTTTAACGGAAATATAGGGGCTGCCACTCTACTGGTAGTACAAAGGCTCTGGAAAAACGAAATTGTTCCTCACCCACCAAAAGAGATTCAGCAAATTCTCCGCTCCCAAATCCAATTCCTCTTTTCTGAGCCCCAGTGTGCATAAACCACATATAGCGCCCACATGCATGGCATTTCTGTTGGAATGAAAGCCCGCCTAATTTACAGGTGCGTGTCTTCAGAAGCATGAGCTGGGCATAATGTACTGGTGACTGCAATGTACTGGTCCCTACAGCGTACTGGTCACTACAATGGCAGTTTTCACTCAGCAGCATCTACCGCTGCTTGTTTCTGGAAAACACCCATGGAGTCAAAATCGTCACTACATCTGTAGATAAATTCCAAAAGGGTTAAAATTTCCAAAATGGGGACACTTGATGAAGGATTCTTCTTTTTTAGCACTTAGGGGCTCTTTTTATGGAGTCCACAAACTCTTCTAGAAAAATCTGCGCTCCAGGAGGCAAATAGCACTCTGTCCCTCTCGAGTCACTCCGTATGGCAAAGTAGTACTGCACAGCCACATATGGAGTATTTCTACATTCAGCAGAAATTGTGGGACAAATTCTGATGCAATTTTTACCCATTTCCCAGTGTGAAAATGTAAAACTTGGGGCTAACACACAGTCTTAGTGGTAAAAACGTAATTTTTTTTCGTCATTGCCCAATTGTATAAAAGTTTGTGACACACCGGTGGTGTCAATATAATCACTGCACTCCTAGATGAATTCATTGAGAGGTTTAGTTGGTAAAATGGGGTCACCTTTGGGGGATTCTGCTGTTCTGGCACCTCAGGGGCTCTGTCAATATAACATGGCACCCTGAAACAAGTGCAGCAAAATCTGCACTGTAGTAAGGCACTACTTCCCTTCTGAGTTTTGCACTGTGCCGCAAAAGTAGTTTTAGACCACATATGGGGTATCATTGAACTCAGTAGAAATTGCACAATAAACTTTGCAGTCAATTTTCTCTTTTTTTTCCTTGTGAAAATACAAAATTTGTAGCTAAAAAAGATTTCTGTGGGAAAAATGTGATTATTTTTATTTTCACAGCTTAACGTTATAAACTTCTGTGAAGCATCTGGGGGTTCAAGGTGCTGAATACACATCTAGATAAGGTCCCAAAGGGGTGTAGTTTCAAAAATGATGTCACTTGTAAGAGTTTCCACTGTTTAGTCACATCAGGGGCTCTTCAAACGCAACATTTTTCTGTGGGAAAAATGTGATTTTTTTTATGTCCACGACTCTACGTTATAAATTTCTGTGACGCACCTGTGGGTTCAAGGTTTTCAATTCATATCTAGATAATTTTACTAAGGGGTCTAGTTTCCAAAATGGTGCCACTTGTTGGGTGTTTCCACTGTTTAGGCACATGAAGAGCTCTTTAAACACGACATGGCAACCGCTAATTATTCGAGCATATTTTAGATTCAAAATGTCAAATGGCGCTCCTTCCCTTCCATGCCCAGCTGTGTGCCCCAACAGTAGATTTCCCCCACAAATGGGGTAGAAATTGCTCAAAAAACTTTGTGGTCAATTTTCTCTTTTTGTCCTTGTGAAAATACAAAATTTGTAGCTAAAAAAGATTTCTGTGGGAAAAATGTGATTTTTTTTTATTTTCACAGCTTAACGTTATAAACTTCTGTGAAGCAAGTGGGGGTTCAAGGTGCTCAATACACATCTAGATAAGGTCCCAAAGGGGGTATAGTTTCAAAAATGATGTCACTTGTTGGGGTTTCCACTGTTTAGTCACATCAAGGACTCTTCAAACGCGACAATTTTCTGTGGGAAAAATGTGATTTTTTTTTTATGTCCACGACTCTACGTTATAAATTTCTGTGAAGCACCTCTGGGCTGAAGGTTTTCAATACACATCTAGATAATTTTCCTAAGGGGTCTACCTTCCAAAATGGTGCCACTTGTTGGGTGTTTCCACTGTTTAGGCACATGAAGAGCTCTCCAAACACAACATGGCAACCGCTAATTATTCCAGCATATATTAAATTCAAAAATTCATATGGCGCTACTTCCCTTCCAAGCCCTGCTATGTGCCCCAACAGTAGATTTCCCCCACATATGGGGTATTGTCATGTTCAGTAGAAATTGCACAACAAAATATATGGTGTCTGCATGGTGCGTCTCACATATTGCATATATTTGACCTTTTTTTGCATTCATGTTGATCAGAATGTGGTTTGAAAGGCTGGACTAATTTGTTGGTGTGCTCCTGAACCTGGTTCACACCCCAAATAAAGTTCCTGAGGCTGGGTTAAAAGGTTTGCCATTATACATAGCGTGCCTTAAAAACACATTAACCTAAATATCTCTGTGTGGCTCATTTCAAAATTTTTTACCATAACCAGATTCCTTGCATCATGTTCTCACATGCTTTTTGCATTTAATAGCCCTCTGTGTCTGTACTGTTACGTATTTAGACTGTTAACTGGTTCATGCAGTAACAGGAACACCCGATTCTCTGATTCTTACACTAGAGATGGTCCAAACAATAAAAACAATAAAAGCAATTGTTACCATCCACCTTTTCCTTATTGTCATGGTTAGGACATGGTTAATGTCCTGTTCTCACAGGGTTAACTGTTGCTGGCCTCTCTTTGGATCTGGGAGGGGTATTTATACTCACTCCAGACTAGCATTCTCTGTCAGCTATACTGTTATTCTGGCTGTGTGTCTGACCGACCCCCCTGGTGTGCATGTATACTGCATTGGTTGTTTGATTCCCGTGTATGACCTGGCCTGTTCCCTCACTCTGTACTCTGTCTCTCGTTTTGGTACTATTGTCTTCTCCGGTTCTGACCTCCTGGCTTGGCTATTGTTACTCCATTGCAGTTTGTCCCTATTGTACTGTCCATTGCCCGTTCTGGTTTTCTGATCTATTGCTACGTCCTGACTATTCGCTCTTTCTAACCCTTTGATACTGTCCTGCTATCTCGTGCTTTGACCCGGCTTGATCTGGTTTCTGTCTCTGTCTATGCCCCTTGGTAACATTGTCCTGTAGTTACCTTTCTAGGAGTTTCCCTGCAGCTCCTAGCTCTGTGGAGCTTAGGCCACGCCCCCAGCAGTCACGTGCTTCAGGTCCTGGAGCATGCATCGTCACCACTGCTGCCCGCTCCACAGGTATCTTTGAGCACTCTTTTTGTACTCAGGACACACGCACTGGCTCAGTGAGCAAGTGCAGTGCAGTGTTCCTGACACTTATAGATTGTAAGCTTGAGAGCAGGGCCCTCATTCCTCTTGCTATCTGTTTTGAACTGTGTTTATTGCTATGCTATGCTGCAATGTCTATTGTCTCTATAATGTAAAGTGCTGCAGAATATGTTGGCGCTATAGAAATAAAATTATTATTATTATTATACAGTATATAAGTGTGATTGAATTTCTACTAGTAGAAATTTTATTGTGTTTTTATGATATCTGAAGAAGGATATATACTGCATCCAAAACGCATTGTATCTTCTCTTTTCAAATAATAAAAATAAAAAGTCAAAATATCATCTTTGGATGTGAATCCTGGGAAGCGCTGCCGTTCATGGGCTGGATGTGCTCATTTTGATTTACTTGTACCGTATGAGCCTGTGTTTGGCTCTTTCACTTGGATCCATCCAATGCAAGCTGCAAGCCGTGTCCATTGAAAACTATCTCAGAGAAATTTTTTGAGTATACACGATCTAAAGCCATATCAGTCTCCATCAGGTGAGTGCATGAAGTTGACAACACATCAAAGACTATTATATATTGTGTTTGCGCACTTAGGGCACTTCGTTCTGTCTGTTCTTCTTTCCCAAACATGTTTTTTTTTTTTTTTC
Organism: Dendrobates tinctorius; assembly: GCF_039654945.1. Taxonomy (NCBI): domain Eukaryota; kingdom Metazoa; phylum Chordata; class Amphibia; order Anura; family Dendrobatidae; genus Dendrobates; species Dendrobates tinctorius. The sequence goes on along the minus strand of NW_027361746.1, from coordinate 4,645,447 downwards.
GCAAGTCATATCAAAGAAATTTTACCACTATCATAAAGTGCAATATGTCACTAGAAAATAGTCTCAGAATCACCAGGATCTGTTGAAGCGTTCCAGAGTTATTATCTCATAAATTGATAGTGATCAGAATTGTAAAAATTGACCTGGTCATTTAGGTGAAAACAGACTTCGTATAAAAGAGGATAAAGATAAAGAAATAAAAAAAAATTATAATATTTGTTATCACTGCATCCATAAAAGTCTGAAGAATCTAAATATCAAATTAATTAACCTGACTGGTAAACACCATAATGACAAAAATAAGTTTAAATTGCATACATGTTGAGTATGAGTATTGCAATAAACCTGGAGAGTCACATTGCCAGGTTTTTTTTCAATGCAATGAACACTGTAAAATCAAAACACCAAAAACTAATGCGGAATTCGGTTTTTTTTTTGCACCTTCTTTTTGTTTGGATTCTTCCGTTTCATCGTATATTGAAAGTTAAAATGAATGGTGTTACTTAAAACTGCAACTCGTTCCATAAAAAAACCCCTGATAAGGCTTACGCAAAGAGAAACACATTTCAGTCATATTTGCATGTAGCTGAAACTTGGGGCCCTGAAGTTGGTTACTGGTGGGCTCTTAGCACTCCAGTCTGACACTAGTTACTAATTACCATATTTCCCCTTGTAAAATAAAAATACTCTGCGATAACCTCCCATACTTGGTGCTGCTCCAGCAATGTCGGCACCAGGTCTCTTGAGGCTCCTGTGACATCGTTATGCTACGTGAGCACAGTAGAAATTGAGTGGTTGCTATTGCGCTGCTGTGCTGTTGTTTTCTTTGGACAAACCTTGGACTCCAAAAGAACCGCAAACTAATCAGCTTATTAGCGACCACCAATTATCTGCATGGGTTACATGGCATAACAATATCATGTCAGAACCAAGAGACTCAGTGCAGACCTTTCTCCAATGGCACCAGTACGGGAGGTGAGTATAGGGTATTGTTATTTTACACGGAGGAATACAAAATTTTAGAAGGGCTTGCCCTAGTAGTGGACAACCTCTTTAAAGGGGTTTTCTGACTCCCGCATGCACTGAGTGCTGTGACGATTCTCATGTGCCGGCTAGTAGTGACAGGTACAAGACACATCACATGCTGTGGAGATGTGCTGCTTTGAATCGGTCACTGAGGAGGAGAGCGCAATAGGCTATGCCACCAGAACACCAGAGAGGTTGGTCGCTCAGCGGATTGCAGACCCCTGATCTTAACAACACAACTAGCAGTAGCTGTGGAGCATTCCTATGTTGCCCTAGACGCCTCGTCAGAGCCGGAGGACTAACTAAGCCTAAAGACAGAAAGGTGAAATCTAATCTGCCCCGGAGCAGATCTCCAAAAGAATAGACAGCCCCCAAACATATATTGTCGGTGAGACAAGATGAAGCACAAACACAGACAGAAAATAGACTGAGCAAATGATGGGGTCCACACTGACTAGATAGGACTGGACAGAAAAGGCACTGTCTGCAATCACGCAAAAACCCTAACAATTCCACCATTTGCACAAAACTCGCCCCCACTATATCAGCACTCAGGTGTGAACTGGCGGCTAGCAACAGGCTAATACAGCAGGGGACTGAGCAAACAAGCACAAGATACAAAAATACAGGGCAGGAGCCAGCAGCCCCTGGGGGAGCAAGCTGACCCCTGACAGCAAGGCAAAATCAGATGCAAATGGTTTAGCAAATGACACTTAGCTGAAAAATGCAGGATCAGGCAGGAGACAGAAATCCTCAATAAGCAAAGAAAGGAGTATTACCGGCAGCCACTGAGAGAAGTCTGCTCCCTTATGTAGTCCCAGTCACTACCCCCACTCCTCCAATTATCTTCTGCAGCTGTTGGGTTAACATCATGTTGACCAGCTCCACTACCAGCAGTATCCACCAGAGGGAGCCTTGCCTCAAAAGTCGGTTTGAGAGAGTTCACAACAATGTGCGTGGCCTTGCTCCATGCTAGTGTATTGAGTGAGGCAGAACATGTCTAGTCAGGATGTGGCCAAAAGTATGCAAATCGCATACTTGCAGTCACTCGTCTGTCACTCCTAGTGCCGGCACTAGAGAATCCTCAAAGTATGCACATCGAGTGACTGTACTCTAAGGCCGGACAACCCCTCATTCTATAATTTAAAACACAGGCAGAACACGTGCGTTTAAAATGCACATCTGAATAAGGCCATAAGCAATTTTGAGGGAAAAAAATTTGCCCAATACACCCTTTGCACAGAGACATTTATGCAAATAAGAATCATGTTTCTAACCACCAATGAATGGCTCCTCAAAAGATATCTGTTGTGAACACTTTTGACCTGGCTTCTGAGTTTGGGCTCCCTCTGGTGGTTGCTCCTGGTAATGGAGCTGGTCTAGCTGACAGAAGTCAATCAACTGAGCTGGATTATTGGAAGTCAGGTGTTACAGACTGGGGAGATTTAAGGGAACAACCTTCCCTCAGCTCTTGCCGGTGATTTGGTTTGCTTTCTTAGCATATTTTGAAGTCTGCTTGGCTCCTCCTCTGTTCTGCATCTTTCAGATAAGTTATTTGTCTTCTTGAATCTTTTTTTGCATTGGATCCATTTTTGCTTGTCTCTGATTTTTGCTTAGCTGGTGTTAGTTCAGCCTGGTTCCCTGTTGAGACCTGTGCTGGACCCTGTTCCATATGTCACAGCGTATGTTAGTCTTTTTAGTAACCAGTTCACACCAGAGTTCTGATCTAGTGGGGGAGAGGTCGGGTGGCCTCAGTATTTCTGCATATTAGATGTGTTGGATTTTTCTTAAGGTTTTTTGTGTGATTGCAGACAGTATTCTTTCCTGTCCTGTTCTGTATAGACAGTTTGGGCTCCATCATTTGCTCACTCTGTTCTCTGCCTGTGTTTGGGGCTTCATCTTGTCTCACTGACAATATATGTTCAGGGGCTATCTATTTCTTTGGGGTTCTACTCCGGGGCAGTTTAGCTTTCAAAATTTCTCTCTTCGGGCTTAGTTAATTCTGTGGCTGTGCTGAGGCGTCTAGGGCATCGTAGGTACGTCCCACAGCTAATTCTAGTTGTGTTGTCAGTTTAGGGGTCTGCTAGCTGCCAACCTCTCTGGTTATCTGGTTGCCTAATCTATTCTCCGTTATCCTCCTCGGTTACCTAATCATAACAGATATCCTTTCTTCATCTATGTTGTCTAGTCTAACTTTAATCTGAGCAGCTGATCTGATATAATATGGCTGCAAGGGAACTGTCAATAACAGATCCATGGCATCCAAAATGGTCTCATCTTATTCAATTCTACAGCTAAAGGCCTAATTGGCATCACTGTTAGCCTAAATATAGAGGATGTAGGCTTATCAGATCATGGACAGATTTTTCTAGTTCACTTATGTTTTATGGGTGTATATGTGGGTTTTTTCTTTACCAGACATGTTTAATGTGTTCATTGTTACACATCTTATGAAATTGCTGAAGAAGAGAAACTTTGAAAGTTTGCATCCATTACCAACTAGGTTCTTAAGACTCCCTAGCCTTCAGATGCTGCTGAAAGGAATTTGGAAGAAACTTAGAGTACGTTTTATTTTATTTATTTTTTTACAAATTAATAAAACACATGAAAATAAGATACTTTGTACTATTTATAGTGTATCTTAACAGAGAAATCAGCTTCTATCATCTCCTTGACTAATCACTCGCTCTCAATATGCTCATTTCATGGGTAGAATCTGTTTTCAATGAATGCCATTACCATTACTGAGATAGAAGATAGAAGTTGATGCTCATAAAGTTCTATGGAGAACTGACATTTCAGGTGAACTTGCAGCAGAATGTTTGTGCCTACTTCTAGCTCCTTCCTCCTTCACCATACAATTTTACAAGATCCAAATGCCATTTCCTATAATGGAAATGTGAAAATCTGTCTTCATTGAAAACAGATTTTATCCATGAATTGACTGTGAAAGATCAATCAATTTCAATTTCTCTGATAAGATATATTACAAAATTTCTAATTTTCATGTTTAATATTTATTAATGAAACGGAAATTAAAATGAAGTTTACTCTTTAAAGGGAATCTTTTGATAGGATCAACATTCCTATGCAGTCTATAAGGGCATGTAGGTCACAGAAAGTTGAATAAAATTATACCTTGATATCTATTCTCTGATGTCTTATTCAAGAGAAATCCACTTTTTCCTAATATGTAAATTAACTGATGAGATCTATAGGACGGTCATAGATCTCCCTGAGAATCTTCCAGCAGAGGTCATTTTACATTAAAGGGGTCATTTCTAGTGTGAGACATGTCAAACATCATGAGAAAAATAGGAGTCAAAGGTGATAAAGTATGTAAAAAAGTAACAAGCTTTATTAAATATTGAGCGTATAAAATCACACATAGAATGTAACGCTACATAATACGTAATGCAATCGAAGACCAGTACAAATGCGGAAAAAGAAGGAGGAGGACTGACATGTATAAGTCAGATATGGACCCCCCAGTATGAGAACCCATGCTGAGACCCATAGTAACGATGGTGAAAATTTCCATCCCGTTACTATGGGTCTCAGTATGGGTTCTCATACTGGGGGGGTCTTACTGCATGGGATTTTTTACTGCCCATATCTGACTTATACATGTCAGTCCTCCTCCTTCTTTTTCTGCATTTGTACTGGTCTTGGATTGCATTACGTATTATGTAGTGTTATGTTCTATGTGTGATTTTATACGCTCAATATTTAATAAAGTTTGTTACTTTTTTACATACTTTATCACCTTTGACTCCTATTTTTCTCATGATGTTTGACATGTTTTTGGAGTGGGTGTAGTTCTTGTATTGGAACAGTCCACCATTGCGTGAACTTGTTTTCCCATTCTTCATGTGTTAACATGCACCTGGAGGTGTTTTCACCTAGTGTGAGACATGTAGCTCTGGAGAGCAGACTGTCAGTTATTACATTACATTGGTAACGCCTACTCCAGAGGCAGAGTCTCAGGGAGATCTATTCTTGTCCCATAGATATTAACACCTCATTTATATATTAAGAAAAATGTAGATTCCTTTGGAATAAAACAGCAATGACATCAATGTATCATTTTATTCAACTGTCTTCGACCTCCATGCTCATGCAGATGGCTTAGAAGGGTTGATTCTGCGACAGATTCCCTTTGAATATTAAAAGGTATCATTTATCTACATGATAAGTGATAACTTTTTGATCAGTGGGTATCTGACCAATCTGAGAATGAGGTTCTGAAATGTCCGGTCAGAAGTGAACATTGGTTGCAAATGTTTACCATCGCTTTATTTATTGTCGATGGAACTCCTAGATAAATCCAAGATAGATTGCTTTTCAGGCTGCCACCAATCACAAAAGTATCAGCTATCCAGCAGATGCGATAAGGCTTCATGTTGAGACTAATGCCCTTTAAAAGCAGCGTCAGAGTGACCCAATATCAGCAGTCCAACAGAAGACAACCCTATTTAAAATTGACGTTGGAGCCAATCACTCGCCAATTTTTCTTATGGATTAATTTCCAAACAACCTATTAGCTCATATTAATCATATATCTAGAGTGCACAATAATAACACAGTTTATGATGGAATTACTCAGGAAATTATGAACGTTTTGCATACCCTTATAATAAATCGTTGATGTGTGTTTAGTTGGGGTCCAAAGTAGGAACTGCAGTGCATACTAGAGTGGAACACCCCTTTCTGTTTTTTTATATATAGGCAAAATAATAAGTTCTACATGTGAGTATTCCTAAAATTTCAACTTAACCCTATAAAAGTTACTATGTAGATTTTCAACAACTAGTTTTGGGCTAGATCCAATTTCAAATGTTATTGCTATGATTTACAGAACTGAGCAAGATCATTTTAATTAGGAAAAATATGTATTACTTTAATATCTACCTTACTGTGCTTTCTAAGTTTTCCTTACATGAAAGAAAACGCCAGCTTTACTATTTACTGAATGAATGTAACTTTTCTCTCGGTTGCAATTATTTTTATTTTATTCTCTTTATTGTACAGTAGCATGTATCAATAAAACATTATTTTTTTTTTGGTTGGCTTTGTAAAATAATGATTTAGTCACAAAGCTTTTACCATTTTCCCTGTGATCTTAAGAAACTATGAGCCAATATTTCCTCTGCCTCTTTTACATTCATATTTTGGTTCCAAATTACGGACAGGCAGGAGTTGCTGAGATTCCTAAATTCTGATGATCTAACAGAGCACATATGTACTTATCTTTTGCAGACATAATCACTGTGTCATTCTTTTCACTACCACAAAAGATGGATATTTCCAAAGTGTTCTTAAAAAGGCTCCATTAATTATGCGGAAGATAAGAGTTTCAACGGGGATATACAAAAGATATTGTTTATCTATTTCACAGTGAAAGTAAATTAAATATTTCTCCATGTGTATGGGAACGCATTCAATCATTGATTAATTTGGGAAGGGCTTCAGAAATGAAACAGTAAATGGGTTCCAGATCTTTTTAAAACATTACACTGGCAATATCTAAAGATAAAGAAATGGAAAGGCAATTAGACATTCAGCAATTATATAAAATATGGCGAATATTCACTAACTTTACACATGCAAAGCTACTATTGAGAGTGCATTAGTTTTATATGCATGTGAGTATATGACTGTAAATAACTAGATTTTTGCTTATGGCAGGAAAGACTCAAGTGTCAAAGTGGAAAAGGAGACTCACCATTAAAGGGAATCTGTCACCTCAATTTGGCGGGCTATTTAAATGCCTTGTGTACTGTTCGATGGGCGGTGTTTCGTCTCCTTTCCTCCACCCCATCCTTGTCCACTGTCCGCAATATTTTCGGCCAGCGGTGGGCAAAGCCGAAAAGCATTACTGCGCATGTGCCGGTGAACTATGTCCCAGAACACAGCAAAATACTTCCGGGACATAGTTCACCGGTGCATGCGCAGTAATGCTCTTCGGCTTTGCCTGCAGTTGGGCAAAGCATACTGCGTGTTCGCGAGGCAAGATTGCATTGCGCACGTGCCGACTATGGAGAACTACTACTCAAATTCCCCAAAATATTGCTGATGGCTGACAAGGATGGGGTGGAGGAAAGGAGACGAAACACCGCCCATCGGACCGGACACAAGGCATTTAAATAGCCCACCAAATTGAGGTGACAGATTCCCTTTAAAGAAATGGTAGCTGCCACCTTACACAATTAGGATTGGGGTATATACTAGGAAGTCATCCAAGCAAAAGATTAATTAAATTTCTCAGTGACATCTAATGGTGCCCATGTTGGCCATTGACAAGTCGATAGGATACAATAATACTTTTCACATGTCATCAAATATAGAGTTAAGCGAATTTGTTTGGATTTGGTCATTGAACCTGATTTTGATATATTCGTGCCATATTCGAACCCTATTCTTGCCGAATGTATGTTTGATGATCGGTTCCGAATATATTGTGTAATTTCTACTCCCATTGACTCTAATGACGTTCAGTTGTGTTTGACAAATATTGCAAAAACAATATTTGATGCCGGTTGTATTCAGATGCGAATCCAAACAAATTCTCTCACCTCTAATCAAATACTGAATACTGAACAAAACAATCAGTAATATTATATTTTTTGTCCACATTCGGCATCATATTATCGCCCGTCCATTCTCTTTTTAAATGTCCTTAGCACCCGCTAGATTAGCATTTTATTCATTTACCGGGTGATTGCTGGCATGTTTACATGGGATGATAATCCCAAAAGAACACTATTCAAAATGCTTGTTTGTTAATTGTCAGCTCTTGTAAGTGCACCTAATTTAAATGGGTAATCCCAACCTACGAGGATGAACCTTGGGGCAATAGGTGGGAATGTACCCTTGGTCCCAGTTGCCAGATGCAGCACTAATAAGCCAGTCTGCATGTTTGGTATTTAAATTCCAGGCTAAGCTTTTTTGCTTCTTTAAAAAAAAAATAAATCTAGATACATTGCAGTGTACCTGCTATATAGTTTTATAAATGTCACCTACTTGACTGCTTTTTAGCTTTTCTCTATCATACACAGATATGATCAGGGTCTACAGTATATAGTACAGTCTTTTGTAATGCAAATCTAAATTCTTCTCATGGCCAAGGTAGGGGCTGTAGAATGCATCCAGCTCTGATTGTTTGTTCTTGAAGTGCAACATGATAACAGTCAATCAACAATCATTCTCCTAATTGCTCCTCTCTCCCTCCTTGGCCACCAATTTCTAAACTTCTTATTAAAGATTCTGAATTCCCATTTTCCTTCACCTTTGTCCCCTCATACATGGTCTCAGTTCTCAAATCAGTGTTAGATGGAAACCCAGCTACATATTCCTGTGGGCCATTTTTCACTTTTCACTGTGCTCAATCAGCTAAAGACGTATTAGATGTTGAGATACAGCATCCTCTTGGTTGTACACACTAATGAAAAGATAGTACATGTGTTTCTGCTTATTTTCTACTCTAGAGATTGAACTTTCCCTGTACTAGAGCACTAGTCACACACACATATATATACAGCTCTGGCAAAAATTAAGAGACCACTGCACAGTTTTATAAAAATCAGCTTCTCTACTTGTCTGACAGCCATTCCATTCCTCATTCTGCTTAATGTGCTTCTGATTAGGTGATCACCTGAACCAAATATTATTTATCGAAGGAAAGTATAAAAAAACCCTACTGTGGTGCTCACAATCCTCTTACAATAGGACAAGCTGGATGGCAAAACAAGTGCTAGTAATATCCCAAAAGTAATAAGAATGAAAAAAAATTATTTTTACAATACCAAAGGAGTGAGGAAACGAAGGGCTCAATCCTGGCTTTACTAGCAGAGGGATACAGTGAGCATCAGGTTGCCTCCATCCTTAAAATTTCTAAGACGGCAGTCCATTTCAACAAGGTCAAGCAGCAGACATTGGGAACAACAAAGCTAAAGACCGACAAAGGGCAAAAATGACTCTCCACTGACCAGGATGACCATCATCTTATTCGAATGTCACTCAGCAAACACCGGATGACATCAAATGACCTACAAAAGGAATGGCAAATGGCAACTGGAGTGAAGTGCATGGCAAGAACCATTTGTAACAGGCTCCTAGATGCAGGACTCAAGTCATGTAAAGTTAGAAAACAGCCTTTCATCAATGAGAAGCAAAGGAGAGCCAGGCTGAAGTTTGCCAAAGAGCATAAGGATTGGACCATAGAGGAATGGAGTAATGCAATCTTCTCTGCTGAGTCAAATTTTCAGCTTTGCCCAAAAGGAAAATGGCAAATGGCAACTGGAGTGAAGTGCATGGCAAGAACCGTTTGTAACAGGCTCCTAGATGCAGGACTCAAGTCATGTAAAGTTAGAAAACAGCCTTTCATCAATGAGAAGCAAAGGAGAGCCAGGCTGAAATTTGCCAAAGAGCATAAGGATTGGACCATAGAGGAATGGAGTAATGCAATCTTCTCTGCTGAGTCAAATTTTCAGCTTTGCCCAAAAGGAAAATGGCAAATGGCAACTGGAGTGAAGTGCATGGCAAGAACCGTTTGTAACAGGCTCCTAGATGCAGGACTCAAGTCATGTAAAGTTAGAAAACAGCCTTTCATCAATGAGAAGCAAAGGAGAGCCCGGCTGAAATTTGCCAAAGAGCATAAGGATTGGACCATAGAGGAATGGAGTAATGCAATCTTCTCTGCTGAGTCAAATTTTCAGCTTTGCCCAACACCTGGTCATCTAATGGCTAGACAGAGACCTGGAGAGGCGTACAAGGCACAGTGTCTTGCACTCACTGTGAAATTTGGTGGAGGATCAGTGATGATCTGGGGATGCTTCGGCAAAGGCTAGGATTCGGTAGGTTAATCTTTGCAAAGGAAGTATCAATCAAGCCACATACAAGGTTATCCCAGAAAAACAGTTGATTCCTTCTGCTCAGCCAATGTTCCCCAATTCTGAAGACTTTCTTTTCAAGCAGGACAATGTGCCATGCAACACAGCTAGGTTAATCAATGTGTGGATGAAGGACCACCACATCAAATCCTTGTCATGTCCAGCCCAATCTCCAGACCTGAACCCCATTGACAACCTCTGGAATGTAATCAAGAGGAAGATGGATAGTCACAAGCCATCAAACAAAGACGAACTGTTTAAATTTTTGTACCAGGAGTGGCATAAGGTCACCCAAAAGCAGTGTGAAAGACTGGTGGAAAGCATGCCAAGACGCATAAAAGCTGTGAATAAAAATCATAGTTATTCCACAAAATATTGATTTCTGAACTCTTCCTGAGTTAAAACATTAGTATTGTTGTTTCTAAATGATTATGAACTTGTTTTCTTAGCATTATTTGAGGTCTGCAAGCACTGAATTTTTTAGTGCTTATTACCATTTCTCACTTTCTGAAAATAAATACAAAATTTAATGCTTGGGAATTCAAACACAGGCGAATTCAAGCGCAGGCATGAGGAAGCCTTGTGCACTGTCTGTGACAGATTGCTGATCTGTCACAGTGATCTGTGATGTGACAGATCAGCGATCTGTCAAAGAACAGTGATGTTCCACCTGGGACTATTTAATAAAGTAAAAAAAAAATTAAAAAAAAGTGTTAAAATAATTTAAAAAAAATCGCCAAATAAATTACAAAAAAAAAAAAATATTCCCCCAAATAAATCCATTTTTTGAAAATAAAAAAAAAACAATAAAAGTACACATATTAGGTATCGCCGCGTCCGTAACGACCCGCCCTATAAAACTGTCCCATTAGTTAACCCCTTTAGCGAACCCCTTAAAAAATAAAAATAAAAAACGAAGCAAAAAATAATGATTTATTATCATACCGCCAAACAAAAAGTGTAATAACGCGCGATCAAAAAGATGCATATAAATATCCATGGTACCGCTGAAAACGTCATCTTCCAAAAAACGAACCGCCACACAGCATCATCAGCAAAAAAATAAAAAGGTTATAGCTCGCAGAATAAAGCGATGCAAAAATAATTATTTTTTATAAAAAATAGTTTTCATTGCATAAAACCGACAAAACATAAAAAAACGACCTAAATGAGGTATCGCTGTAACCATACTGACCCGAAGAATAAAACCGCTTTATCAATTTTACCGCACGCGGAACGGTGTAAACGCAGCCCCCCCAAAAGAAATTCATGAAACGCTGGTTTGTGTTCATTCTGCGTCCCAAAAATCGGAATAAAAAGCGATCAAAAAATGTTACGTGCCCGAAAATGGTACCAATAAAAACGTCAACTCGTCCCGCAAAAAATAAGACCTCACATGACTCGGTGGGTCAAAATACGGAAAAATTATAGCTCTCAATATGTGGTGATGCAAGAACTATTTTTACAATAAAAAGCGTCTTTTAGCGTGCGACAGCCGCCAAACATAAAAACCACCATAAATAGTAAATCAAACCCTCCGTTATCACCCCCTTAGTTAGGGAAAAATAATAAAATAAAAAAAAATGTATTTATTTCCATTTTTCCATTAGGGCTAGGGTTAGGGTTAGGGTTAGGGCTAGGGCTAGGGTTAGGGCTAGGGTTAGGGTTAGGGCTGAGATTAGGGTTAGGGGTGTGTTGGGGTTCGGGTTGAAATTAGAATTGGGGGTTTCCACTGTTTGGGCACATCAGGGGCTCTCCAAATGCAACATGGCATCAGATTTCAATTCCAGCCAATTCTGAGTTGAAAAAGTCAAATGGTGCTCCTTCCCTTCCAAGCTCTGACATGCGCCCAAACAGTGTTTTACCCCCACAAGTAGGGTATCAGCCTACTCAGGACAAATTGCAAAACAATTTTTGAAGTCCAATTTCTCCTGTTACCCTTAGGAAAATAAAAAATTGGGGGCAAAAATATCATTTTTGTGGAAAAAAATGATTTTTTTATTTTCACGTCCGAGCGTTATAAACTTCTGTGAAGCACTTGGGGGTTCAAAGTGCTCACCACACATCTAGATAAGTTCCGTGGGGGGTCTAGTGTCCAAAATGGGGTCACTTGTGGGAAGTTTCAATAGTTTAGGTACATCAGGGGCTCTCCAAATGCACATGACACCCGCAGATCATTCCATCAAAGTCTGCATTCCAAAACGTCACTGCTTCCCTTCCGAGCCATGACGTGTGTCCATACAGTAGTTTTCTCCCACATATGGGGTGTCAGCATACTCATGACAAATTGGACAACAACTTTTGGGGTCCAATTTCTCCTGGTACCCTTGGGAAAATGAAAAAATTGGGGACTAATTGATCATGTTTGTGGAAAAAATACGATTTTTTTATTTTCATGCCCGGGCATTATAAACTTCTGTGAAGCCCTTGGGGGTTCAAAGTGCTCACCACACATCTAGATAAGTTCCTTAGGGGGTCTCGTTTCCAAAATGGGGTCATTTGTGGGGGGTTTCCACTGTTTAGGTACATTAGGGGCTCTCCAAAGGCAACATGACACCCGCAGACCATTCCATCAAAGTCTGCATTCCAAAACGTCACTACTTCCCTTCCGAGCCCTGACGTGTGTCCATACAGTAGTTTTCTCCCACATATGGGGTATCAGCATACTCAGGACAAATTGGACAACAACTTTTGGGGTCCAATTTCTCCTGGTACCCTTGGGAAAATAATAAAATGGTGACTAAAAGATCATGTTTGTGGAAAAAATACAAATTTTTTATTTTCACATCCGGGCGTTATAAACTTCTGTGAAGCACTGGGGGGTTAAAAGTGCTCACCACACATCTAGATAAGTTCCTTGGGGGGTCTAGTTTACAAAATGGTGTCATTTGTGGGGGGTTTCCACTGTTTTGGTACATCAGGGGTTTTCCAATCGCGACATGGTGTCCGATCTCAATTCCAGCCAAAAACGTCAAATGGCGCTGCTTCCCTTCCGAGCTCTGCCATGCGCCCAAATAGTGGTTTACCCCCACATGTGGGGTATCAGCGTACTCAGGACAAATTGCACAATAACTTTTAGGGTCCTGTTACCCTTGGGAAAATAAGAATTGAGGGTGAAACGATCATTTTTGTGGAAAAAATATGATTTTTTAATTGTACGGCTTTATGTTATAAACTTCTGTGAAGCCCCTGGGGGTTCAAAGTTCTCACCACACATCTAGATAAGTTCCTTAGGGGGTCTAGTTTCCAAAATGGTGTCATTTGTGGGGGGTTTCCACTGTTTTGGTACATCAGGGGTTTTCCAATCGCGACATGATATCCGATCTCAATTCCAGCCAAAAACGTCAAATGGCGCTGCTTCCCTTCCGAGCTCTGCCATGCGCCCAAATAGTGGTTTACCCCCACATGTGGGGTATCAGCATACTCAGGACAAATTGCACAATAACTTTTAGGGTCCTGTTACCCTTGGGAAAATAAAAATTGGGGTGAAAAGATCATTTTTGTGGAAAAAATATGATTTTTTAATTGTACCGCTGTACGTTATAAACTTCTGTAAAGCCCTTGTGGGTTCAAAGTTCTCACCACATATCTAGATAAGTTCCTTGGGGGGTCTAGTTTCCAAAATGGGGTCACTTGTAGGGGGTTTCCACTGTTTAGGTACATCAGGGACTCTCCAAACGTGACATGGCGTCCGATCTGAATTCCAGACAATTTTGCATTGAAAAAGTCAAACGGCGCTCCTTCCATTCTGAGCTCTGCCATGCGCTGAAACAGTTGTTCCCCCCCACATATCAGGTATCAGCGTATTCAGGACAAATGCACAATAACTTTTGCAGTCCAATTTCTCCTGTTACCCTTGGTAAAATAAAAAAAATTGAACCTGAAGTATTTTTTTTGTGAAAAAAAGTTAGATGTTCATTTTTTTTTAAATATTCAAAAAAATTCCTGTGACGCACCTAAAGGGTTAATAAACTTCTTGAATGTGGTTTTGAGCACCTTAAGGGGTGCAGTTTTTAGAATGGTGTCACTTTTGGGTATTTTCTATCATATAGACCCCTCAAAGTGGCTTCAAATGTGATGTGGTCCGTAAAAATAAAATGGTGTTGTAAAAATGAGAAATCGCTGGTCAACTTTTAACCCTTATAACTTCCTAACAAAAAAAATTTTTGGTTCCAAAATTGTGCTGATGTAAAGTAAACATGTGGGAAATGTTAGTTATCAAGTTTTTTGGGTGCCATATCTCTGTGATTTAAGGGCATAAAAATTCAAAGTTGGAAAATTGCAAAATTTTCAAAATTTTCACCAAATTTCCATTTTTCTCACGAATAAACACAAGTTATTTGAATTAAATTTGACCACTAACATGAAGTACGATATGTCACGAGAAAACAGTGTCAGAATCACCGGGATCCATGGAAGCGTTCCAGAGTTATGACCTCATAAAGGTACAGTTGTCAGAATTGTAAAAATTGGCCCGGTCATGAACGTGCAAACCACCCTTGGGGGTGAAGGGGTTAATGAACAAAGAATGGTCAGATTTTGGTAAGACTAAAGTTTTGTCGCCTGGTCACATAATGCACCCAATCCTAGTTTACATCATCACCTGTGCTTAGTAAATGATCGGTTAATTAGTGGGTGTGTATAAAAAGAAACAAAGCACCTTCACTTGAGCTGCAACTTGAGCTCTGACAACATGCCAAAAATCCACCCTGCATCCAAAGCCTGGATTATCAAGAGGCTGAAGACCAGATCCACTGCAGAGGTGGCTGGCACCTTTAATGTGTCTCAGTGTCAAGTACAAAGAATTAAAAAAAGATTCAAAGAGACTGGAGAAGTGTTTGACAAGCCCAGGTCTGACAGACCCCACAAGACAACGGCTCTGGAGGAACGTTCGTTGGTTAGAAAATCCAAAGCAAGCCCCTCTTCCACTACAGCAGAGCTCCAACAGGCCTAGTCACCTCAAGTCCCTGTGTCAACTAGAACAGTTTGTAGGATTCTGTCTCAAAATGGCCTCCATGGTTTAATCAGTGCCCAGAAGCCAGCACTAAACAAAAGGCAAATAAAAAACCGTGTGGCATTTGCAAAGTCCCACAGCCGGCTAAACAGATGGATGCTGGAAAAGTGGCAGAAGGTGGATTTCTCTGATGAATCTTCAGTAGAATTACACCACAGCCTCCGTAAATACTGCAGGAGACCCATTGGAGCCCGTATGGATCCAAAATACACCCAGAAAACAGATATATATATACTGTATATATAATTAAACATACAAATATATGTCATAAATTTGGAGATTTGGAGTCACCAGATAGATGGTATTTCATAATGTATACGTATCTCTCTCTCTTTCTCTCTCTCTATATACAGTATATACATGAACAATATATAAATACAATCAGATACTTATCCATGAAGAAATACCATCAAGGAGGACTCTGACTCCAAATGTATTCTGCAGCAGGACAATGATCCCAAACATACAATGAATGTCATTAATAGCTAACATCAGCACAACGAAGAAGAAGAAGCC